>NC_090184.1:3240046-3840046 GCF_024679245.1 Pseudorasbora parva
CTCTTCTCTCAAAGTCAGCAGAAGCGCACGGACGGTCAAAGGCTACAAACCTGAGCGCTGTCTCAACCTAAATTGAGCTGTTTTGTTGTCAGAGCATGCTGAGCTGTCGAGTTTGTCCAACTGGACGCCCTGCTGGCTTAAACCACACACAGATCTTTATATTCAGTAAAATACAGCCGCATATGCAAGAGATTCAGCTATACAAGCAATGTGCACAAAGCTCCATACTTGTGCATTTAAACACTTAAAGGGATAGTTCACCCAAAAATGAGCCTGTGATGTTGATCTGCTGACCCCCAGGGAGATGTACCTCCGAGATGTAGGTGTGTTTGTTTCTTCAGGAGAACACAAATGAAGGTTTTTAACTCAACCGTTGCTCGTATAATGCGTGTCAATGGGGTGTATTTCTATGAGAGTAAAAAACACACAGACATACGAATCCATATTAAACCCTGAGGCTCGTGGAGACACATTGATGTCTTAAGACACGAAACGATCGCTTTCTGAAGAAACACAACAGTATTTGTGTTATTATTTACCTCATATCAGACGAATGTCATCTAGTGTCCCCAACGCCATTACTTCTGTTGAGTAAGCTCAAAAACCCAGCCTGATCATAAGCCACGTTTCCACCGCAGTAACTTTCCCCGGGAACTAGAAACTTTGGGGTGGTACTCTGTGTGTTTCGACCACAGGGTCTAAATGAAGCTCCGGGTAAATATTTCCCCCTCCAAACGGCCCTGCTCACGAGGTAGTACTTTTTCAGAGGTCAGGTTTAATACATAAACATAGTTATAATAGAAAAAAAACATCTGCACATAGCTATAAATAGTATAAAAATAATAGTAGAACATGCTACTAACATGCTATGTAGAATAGTAGAACACACGGTGTGTGTGTGAATTTTGCTTTTTGTTTATTTTATTATTTTGTGTATTGTGTTTCGTTTAGATTTTTTTGTAATTTGTTTTGTTTATTTTGTTGTTTTGTGTGTTTTTTGTATTTTGTGGAGCATTTAGTTTGTTTGTTTTTCTGTATTGTTTTGTGTAGTTGATTTTTTTGTAATTTGTTTTGTATTTTGTTTATGTATTTTGCTGTTTTGTTTGTGTATTGTGTTTGTTTAGTAGATTTTTTGTGGTTTTGTTTTGTATCTTGTTTGTGTTATTTTGTTTTTGTGTACTGTGTTGTTGATTGTTTTTGTAATTTGTTTTGTGGTTTGGTTTTTTTTCTTTAGTGGTTTGTATCTTGTGGTGCATTTTGTGTTTTGTTTTGTTTGTTTTACTTTGTTTTTGTGTATTGTATTGTGTTTTGTTTAGTTTATTTTGCTGTTTTGTGTTTTTTGTTTATTTAGTGGCAAAAAAATTCTGCATTGTTTAGTTGAATTTTTTTCGCATTGTGTTTTGTTTAGTTGAGATTTGAGTTTTTTGTTCTGCAATTTGTTATATTATTAAGGCTTAGACACGTTTTCTAATTGCATAATCTTTATATTTTTCACTCACATCTGTGTACTTCCTTATTTAAAATATTTATTTCTCTACGTCAATATTATACAATGACCAGTGGAAGACAAAATAACTGTTGTACTTCGATGTCAATAAAGAGCTTGATATGATAATAAGAGGTATTACTGAACCGTAGTATTTTTGAAAGGGTCTGTGGGCAAAATGTTGACCCACAACCCATTGAAGTAACTTGAGCTGAGGTCTGTTTTTATTTAACAATCTCCATTAATAGTGTTGACGCATTCTTTATGGGTGGCTTTCAGGATTATTTGTGTTCCCCAAACCAGGAAAAGATCAGCCCAATCCAGTTCAAGCCTGTATGACAACATTAGCCCTCTGCTAACGCTAATGACGCCCCTTCCCGAGCCACACATAAGAGGCTTTTCACATTCAAATGCAACAGGAGAGTCAGGAAGGGGGTGAGGGAGGAGAAGAGGGGCTGTGCTGGACTTTGTCATGTAGAGGTGAGGAGGGGCGGGTGTAGTCCAGGATGAAGAAGTCGGAGGAGGTTCAAGTTTCTGCTGCAGCTGTCGCGGCACGGCTGGGTTTGACCCTTAGGCTACTGCTGAAACACATAAGCTAAATGCATTTAATTATCTACAGGCATGCGGGAGAGCTGCGGACACTCGGGACTCACAATGACACAGCCCCGCCTTTTGTTTCTAAATGGCTGCTCATCTCCAAACAAGTCTCAATAATATGAGCTACACCCAAACATTAAATATTGACTCGGGGCCTGGCCTCAAACAAGCAAACGCTGGTTCAGAAACCTTGACTGTTGTGTGTGCTCTGTGTGGAGAGACAACACTGATGGCATTTCATCTGGAAAGATATTCTTATTGCTTATACACCTTTCACCAGACTGAATATGTGCAGGAAATAAATGCTAGAGAGGACCGCTACAAACCATACCATGGAAAACAGTTTCTACAAATATAACAGTTCACAAATCACAACAGTTACTATAATGGCAAATAGTACCCAAACAAAACAAAACAGACATAACCAAACACAAAACAAAACAGACTTAACCAAACACAAAACAAAACAGACATAACCAAACACAAAACAAAACAGACATAACCAAACACAAAACAAAACAGACATAACCAAACACAAAACAAAACAGACATAACCAAACACAAAACAAAACAGACATAACCAAACACAAAACAAAACAGACATAACCAAACACAAAACAAAACATACATAACCAAACACAAAACAAAACATACATAACCAAACACAAAACAAAACAGACTTAACCAAACACAAAACAAAACAGACATAACCGAACACAAAACAAAACAGACATAACCGAACACAAAACAAAATAGACATAACCAAACACAAAACAAAACAGACATAACCAAACACAAAACAAAACAGACATAACCGAACACAAAACAAAACAGACATAACCAAACACAACACAAAACAGACATAACCAAACACAAAACAAAACAGACATAACCAAACACAAAACAAAATATACATAACCAAACACAAAACAAAACAGACATAACCGAACACAAAACAAAACAGACATAACCGAACACAAAACAAAACAGACATAACCAAACACAAAACAAAACAGACTTAACCAAACACAAAACAAAACAGACATAACCAAACACAAAACAAAACAGACATAACCAAACACAAAACAAAACAGACATAACCAAACACAAAACAAAACAGACATAACCGAACACAAAACAAAACAGACATAACCAAACACAAAACAAAACAGACTTAACCAAACACAAAACAAAACAGACTTAACCGAACACAAAACAAAACAGACTTAACCAAACACAAAACAAAACAGACATAACCGAACACAAAACAAAACAGACATAACCAAACACAAAACAAAACAGACATAACCAAACACAAAACAAAACATACATAACCAAACACAAAACAAAACAGACATAACCAAACACAAAACAAAACAGACATAACCAAACACAAAACAAAACAGACTTAACCAAACACAAAACAAAACAGACATAACCAAACACAAAACAAAACAGACTTAACCAAACACAAAACAAAACAGACATAACCGAACACAAAACAAAACAGACTTAACCAAACACAAAACAAAACAGACATAACCAAACACAAAACAAAACATACATAACCAAACACAAAACAAAACAGACATAACCAAACACAAAACAAAACAGACATAACCAAACACAAAACAAAACAGACTTAACCAAACACAAAACAAAACAGACATAACCAAACACAAAACAAAACAGACATAACCGAACACAAAACAAAACAGACATAACCAAACACAAAACAAAACAGACTTAACCAAACACAAAACAAAACAGACATAACCGAACACAAAACAAAACAGACTTAACCAAACACAAAACAAAACAGACATAACCAAACACAAAACAAAACAGACATAACCAAACACAAAACAAAACAGACATAACCAAACACAAAACAAAACAGACATAACCAAACACAAAACAAAACAGACTAAACCAAACACAAAACAAAACAGACTTAACCAAACACAAAACAAAACAGACTTAACCGAACACAAAACAAAACAGACATAACCAAACACAAAACAAAACAGACATAACCGAACACAAAACAAAACAGACTTAACCAAACACAAAACAAAACAGACATAACCAAACACAAAACAAAACAGACATAACCAAACACAAAACAAAACAGACATAACCAAACACAAAACAAAACAGACTTAACCGAACACAAAACAAAACAGACATAACCAAACACAAAACAAAACATACATAACCAAACACAAAACAAAACAGACTTAACCAAACACAAAGCAAAACAGACATAACCAAACACAAAACAAAACAGACATAACCGAACACAAAACAAAACAGACTTAACCAAACACAAAACAAAACAGACATAACCAAACACAAAACAAAACAGACTTAACCAAAGACAAAACAAAACAGACTTAACCAAACACAAAACAAAACAGACATAACCGAACACAAAACAAAACAGACATAACCAAACACAAAACAAAACAGACATAACCAAACACAAAACAAAACAGACATAACCGAACACAAAACAAAACAGACTTAACCAAACACAAAACAAAACAGACATAACCAAACACAAAACAAAACAGACATAACCAAACACAAAACAAAACAGACATAACCAAACACAAAACAAAACAGACATAACCGAACACAAAACAAAACAGACTTAACCAAACACAAAACAAAACAGACTTAACCAAACACAAAACAAAACAGACATAACCAAACACAAAACAAAACATACATAACCAAACACAAAACAAAACAGACATAACCAAACACAAAACAAAACAGACATAACCAAACACAAAACAAAACAGACTTAACCGAACACAAAACAAAACAGACATAACCAAACACAAAACAAAACAGACATAACCAAACACAAAACAAAACATACATAACCAAACACAAAACAAAACAGACATAACCAAACACAAAACAAAACATACATAACCAAACACAAAACAAAACAGACTTAACCGAACACAAAACAAAACAGACTTAACCAAACACAAAACAAAACAGACATAACCAAACACAAAACAAAACAGACTTAACCAAACACAAAACAAAACAGACATAACCAAACACAAAACAAAACAGACATAACCAAACACAAAACAAAACAGACTTATCCAAACACAAAACAAAACAGACATAACCAAACACAAAACAAAACAGACTTAACCAAACACAAAACAAAACATACATAACCAAACACAAAACAAAACAGACATAACCAAACACAAAACAAAACAGACATAACCAAACACAAAACAAAACAGACATAACCAAACACAAAACAAAACATACATAACCAAACACAAAACAAAACAGACATAACCAAACACAAAGCAAAACAGACATAACCAAACACAAAACAAAACAGACATAACCGAACACAACACAAAACAGACATAACCAAACACAAAACAAAACAGACATAACCAAACACAAAACAAAACAGACTTAACAAAACACAAAACAAAACAGACTTAACCGAACACAAAACAAAACAGACATAACCAAACACAAAACAAAACAGACATAACCAAACACAAAACAAAACAGACATAACCGAACACAAAACAAAACAGACTTAACCAAACACAAAACAAAACAGACATAACCGAACACAAAACAAAACAGACTTAACCAAACACAAAACAAAACAGACATAACCAAAAACAAAACAAAACAGACATAACCAAACACAAAACAAAACAGACATAACCAAACACAAAACAAAACAGACATAACCAAACACAAAACAAAACAAAACACAAATCACAAAACACACACACACACACAAAAACACTATATAAAACAGTACATGGAAAGAAAAATGCAACACAAACAAATTAACAAAATATACAACTAAACAAAAATGCAAAACAAATCACATGAAATGTTTTTTTAAATTACTAAACAAAAAACTAAACAAAAAATAAACTATTCAAAACAACACAAAAACTAAATAACAGACAAAACAATGCAAGAAAAAATACAACTAAACAAAACACAAAATTAAAACCTAAACAAAAACAAAATAGCAAACAAAACGCAACACAAAATACAATACAAAACAAATAACAAAATTTAAAAACACTAAACAAAAACAAACCACAAAACTAAATAATACAAAACTAAACAAAACACACCAAAAAATGACTAAACAAAACAATAAACAAAAACAAAATAACAACAAAAACCGCAACAAAATAATACAAATCACTAAACAAAACAACTAAATAAAAACACAAAACAAAACAAATCACATGAAAACAAAACTATAAACGAACTATTCAATTAACTATTCAAAACACTACAAAAAACAAATCGGAACAAAATAATACAAAGTTTAAAAAAAAATAAGCAAAAAAACAACTAACACTAAAAACAAAAATGCAACTAAATAATACAACACTAAACAAAATATACAACTAAAGTAAGCAAAAACGTTAAAAGAATCTCAAATTGCAAAACAAAAATAAAAATGGAAAAACAAATTTAATAAAACAATACAAAATAAACCAAACAGAATGCAACGCAACATAACAACACAAAACACTAAACATAAACTACTAAGCGCAAAACAAATCACATCAAAACAAAACAAAACAATAAACAAAGTGCAAACGTAAACTAAACAAAAACAAAAGGAAAAATCTAACAAAACAAGACTCAAATCACAAAACAGAAGCAAAAAGTAAATAAACAAAACAATACAATACACAAAACCAAAATAACAACCAAAGCTCAACAAACTAATACAAAACACTAACACAAAAACCACAAAGCTAATTTCAAAGCAAAAAAAATACTAAACAAAACAATACACAAAACCAAAACACAAAATTAAACTAAACTGAATAATATAAAATACAAAAAACTCTAATCACAAAACAAGAAAACAAACAAACTAATACATAACTGTTAATACATAAAACAATAAACAAAACTATAATACACACACACACACACACACACACACACACACACACACACACACACACACACACACACACACACACACAATGATTCTAACACTGTTAGGGAAGATTTATTGATTTATTGTGATTTTAGTGCAGCAATAATAACTGCAGGAACTGCTGTATTTCTGCTGAACCTGTGATCAACACTGTAAAATTCATGTAAAGAAAGGAACAGAGAGAAGCATTGTGTGCTGTTGGCCTTGATAACACAAACATGTCCGGTGTGAAGGAAAGAATAAAGGAAGTGACATCACAGCACAACATATGCTCTGCGGTTTCCCAGATTACAGCCAGAGGGGCTTCAGTCACCAGCGGACCTACAGAAGCCCGTCAGGAAGGCCTCAGAAACCATGAGCGCTCCAGTCCTGACTGTACTGCATCCAGCCGGAGCCAGACCTTTTCCGGCAGTAATTAAGAGAGCCTAACAGCATTAGGGACACCACACTGAGATCCAGGGCTTTGGCACACAGGCCCGCCCAGCATGAGGCCGGATTGAGTTAATGCTATAACAGAACCTCTCAAATGCACTCGCATCTCAATGGAGATTCAATTAGACAATTTCAGCAGAGGCCAGATTAACTACAAGAGTTGCTAGATATCAATACTACAACGGTCCTAACAACAAATATGGTTCTAAAATTCCCATTAAAGGTACAATATGCATGATTTTTTGGAGCAAAATATCCAAAACCCACTAGAAAACGTTATTTTTACTAATTCTGAAATATTTACATGGGGTATTTTTATGCAACAATGTTCATGAATATGCTTGGTCCTATCAAATAAACTAATAAAATTAAATAAAACAGTGTTATATATTATCCCAAATTTTTCCTACACTGTAAACAATTGTTTAGAAAATAAGTTACCTGGTTGCCTTAAAATGTTAAGTTCAATGAAATTAAAAGTTTGAGTTAATACAATGAACATTTTTTGAGATTTGACAACGTTTATTAAAATATTATTAAAAGTTTTGTAAGTATATTGGGTAATTGTGTGTTTTATTTGTGATGACGCAGTGAAGCATGCCAAATATTGCTATTTTCATGATTTATCAAATTTTTTTAATGTGGTTCAGATACAATAATATTTTGAGTTTCTATTTATTAAACAAATTTCCTTCATTGTATCAACTCAAATTTTTTATTTTAATAAACTAAAAATTTTAAGGCAACCAGGTTACTTACTTTTTATAGTTAAACCAACAAAAAGCAACACTTTTATTTTACAGTGTAGAATATTCAATTATAACCAGGACATGGACCGTCCCATCAATAACATCATACCCACGTTACCCTTGATTTTATTTTGTAGAAACCATGGAAACACCATCGCCGCTTTAATATCTGATGTGTTTTATTAGACACTGTTTGGATCATTGATGGACAGAAACTAATGATGACACGTCTTTGTTCTGAATAAGCGGCCAATAGTGGTGTAACATTACATATTCTGCCTTTAAAGTATAAAAATGTTACTTCTGAATGTTTTACAAATGTTTTTTCTTGGTTATTTGAATGTTAAGTGAACAAGCCATTTGATCATTTTGCAAAAAGACAGCATGGAAACGTTACTTTTGAATTTTCTCTGAATGTGTCGAAAAAATTTAATAAAAAATGTTACACAAACATTCTACTAAAATGTTAGTAGAGGTAAAAACACTGCATGAAATGACGCATAAATAATGTTTTTGTGTTTTCTGTTTAAACCATATTCATGAGTTACTAGATACGAATACTACAACGATCCCAACTAACAAGAAATGTTCTGAGAATGCTTTTCTAGTGTTCACATTACGTTACGAAAACATTACTTCTAAAAGTATCCTTTTTTATGTTTTACAAACGTTTTTTTCTTGGTTATTTGAAGGTTAAAGCAGCACTTGGCTACTTTTGCTCTCGGGGTCCCCCTACAGTTTGGAAAAAATAATGTCCTCAACTACTGTCGTAAGCTCAGCCATCCTACAACAGGGGACGCCATCGCGTGTGCATTTGTTGACATGACTGCCCTGATAGCCCTGAACTAGTGATGCGTGGGTCGTCTCATAACCCGCGGACCCCGTATGTCTATTTAATGGTCGCGGGGCGGGTTGTAAAAATATATACAGTGGTGCGGTGCGGGCCAAATAACTTCATAAAAGTGTCCCGCGGGTCGGTGCAGCACTAACAGTTCCCCTGAACACTGCAGGAGGAGTTCACATGCAGGTGTTCTTCTGGCGGCGCGTGTGAAATGTCTTCATCCCAGGTAACGTTACAGTCAGTGGCATATGCTTCAGCATGTCATATGAATATCATTTCATGGGTTTTATTTTTTTCAAATGCCAAATAATCACGATGCTCACGTTTACAAGCCAGCGTCATTATAGTAGTCTATTGGTTAGCGTTTTCCAGAATCTATATGATACTTCAGTTCAATGTTTGAGTGGTCGGTAATCACCGTAACAAGCAGGACAGCATCGGTCGGGCACGCCTCCTTCAGCTCACGCCGACGAGCAAACGCTGGTCACATGTTGATCCTCGTCCTGCCTTTAATCCCAGCACTTTCTCGTTTCCTCTTATTGCTTTCCTCCAACAAAACCTTTTCTTTCTTATTTGTCTGTGCTGCTTCGGACATGACTAACATCCGACAAACAAAGTTGGGCTTGCACGTCTGAATGTAAGGAAGTGTGTGTGTTGGTGGAAGTGACGTATATGCCGTAAAGCAGTCGAATTTTGTAGTTATTTTTGTTCTCGGGTTACTACCCGAAACCCGAATATTAAATGTACGATTAAAAACGATACAGACCCCATCAGGCTATGGCAGATGTGTCATTCAACCTATTGTAAGTCGATTTATCATCACAAGAGTCTTGAAAATATATTATGAAGGTTGAAAAGTTACCTAGTGCTGATTTAAGTGAACATTTAATTTGATAATTTGGCAAACATTATGGAGACGTTCCTTTTGAATGTTTCCGAAACAATCAGTAACATTTAACAAATATTACACCGGCATTCTAAAATGTTTCGTATATTAAAGACGCATATTAATGTTTTTGTGCTGAGGCTGAGAGAGCCAGACAACTTTAATGTTTGGTTACGCTTTATTTTAAGGTGTCATTATATTTTTGAGTTATGAGTAATATTAATTAACTACATGTACTTACTATAGGGCCAGGGTTTGGTTGAGAGTTAGTTGCATGTAATTATATATAATTTACTGTTATTACTATGGTAATTACTTGTAACATATGTAATAAAGACAATGTAAAATAAGTATAACCTGGTTTGGTTTAGGGTTAGTTGCATGCACTCAAAAAAATTATTCAGGCCTTTCATGGATAAGACACGTTTAAATGATGTTACTTTACTTAACTAAATTAAGTTGTGTCAAAATTAGATATGTGTGTTAAATCAGCCTAATATATTTAAAACTAAAGTTTACTTCATTAATTTACGTTAAAACTACATGAAATATGTGTGCTGCCATAACTAACTGCGCCGTGGCTCTGTAGTTCCCAGCATGCTTTGCAAAGGACTGCGCTAGAAGAGAAAGGTATGGATTAAAGTGTTATTTTATGTGTTTTTCAGTAAAGGGAAAGATGTTATTAGTTTATGATGTTAGTGTTTAATGTTCAGTTCTGTTGGACATTTAGAGGAGTTTTATGCAGTTTTATGGTTAGTATTATGCAGAAGAGTGTGTGTGTGTGTGTGTGTGTGTGTGTGTGTGTGTGTGTGTGTGTGTGTGTGTGTGTGTGTGTGTGTGTGTGTGTGTGTGTGTGTGTGTGTGTGTGTGTGTGTGTGTGTGTGTGTGTGTGTGTGTGTGTGTGTGTGTGTAGGCTGTGGGCACTTATATACAAATTCCTTAAATGGAACTATTGCTATATACTATATGCTCTCAATTAAATATTTTTAGTTTATCCAATGAGTTATTTTTGCATTTTATTTTTTATAAATATGCTTGTTGTTATTTACATTTTTTAAAGGCAAATTAAATTGATGTGTTCACCTAACATAATAAACTTTTATAAACTTAACATAACATCATTAAGTAAATGACACATATAAATATTATGTAACAGTGAAAAATGTTTTGTTCATATAACTAAATTGTCATTTGTAAAAATTGCTCAATATATTTTTTAATTAAATTCAAAAAGTCATTTTTTGAGTGTGTAATTAATTATACAAAATGTATGGTTATTAGTTACTATAGTAACTAAAAGCACAACAAATGACTAAAAAAATGATAAAAATATGTGGAAAGTGGTTGCACACCAATATATTGAGCAATTTTTACAAATAACAATTTAGTTATATGAACAAAACATTTTTCACTGTTACATAATATTTATATGTGCCGTTTACTTTATGATGTTATGTTCAATTTATAAAAGTTTATTATGTTAGGTGAACACATCAATTTAATTTGCCTTTAAAAAAATGTAATAACAACAAGCATATGTATAAAAATAAAATGCAAAATTAACTCATTGGACAAACTCAAAATATTTAATTGAGGCAGGAATTCTATCCAATGAATGTGTGTGTAAGTGCCCACAGCCCAAACACACACACACACACACACACACACACACACACACACACACACACACACACACACACACACACACACACACACACACACACACACACACACACACACACACACACACACACACACACACACACACACACACTCTTCTGCATAATACTAACCACAAAACTACAGAAACTGCTCTAAATGTCCAACAGAACTGAACATTAAACACTAACATCCTAGAATAATAACATCTTTCCCTTTACTGAAAAACACATAAAATAACACTTTAATCCATACCTTTCTCTCCTAGCGCAGTCCTTTGCAAAGCATGCTGGGAACTACAGATCCACGGCCCAGTTAGTTATTACGTTTACATTTATGCATTTGGCAGACGCTTTTATCCAAAGCGACTTACATTGCATTTTTAAGGTACACATTTTACATTTTGTCAGTTCAGTTATGGCAGCACAAATATTTCATGTAGTTTTAACACAAATGAAGTAAACTTCAGTTTTAAATATATTAGGCTGATTGAACACATTTCGACACAATTTAATTAGGTAAAGTAAACAATTTAAATGTTTCTTATCTATGAAGGGCCTGAATAATTTTTTTGAGTGTGTGTAACAAGGGCAAAATGTTTTTTCACAACTTTGAGAGAACCGACAGCGTTCTCTGTTAGCTGGGATGTGCTCGAGATATGAATATCCTGATAAATCTCCACACATGATGTAATAATAATGCATCCAAAGCATCTGTGAGATTTAGAAACCTGGGGGAACGCATGTGGAAACATCCGATCATTACTTCCACGGGTTATGACATTCGCTGGTGTTTATAATAGAAGCAATCAAAGCCAAGTATTGTGTTTAATATCCCGACCTTGACGCTTCTCCTCGATGTGAACGCCGGTATTCCCCGAGCGAAGCGCATTACGGCAACAAACGCCGCAGTCGTGCGTTTAAAGAGAGACGGGTTACTTTACTCTCCTGAGTTCAAATCTAATTAGACCGGCTTGAGTAATTAATCTTATTAAAATATTAACCTTGTGAGACTGTGCAGCGGGTTAACAAGGGACCGGGGGAAGTGTGTGCATCTAGAGAGGATTAATACAGCACACCAGCTTCAGTCGGAAAAGTGGAGGGTTTGACCTTGGCTTGTCATTTTTAATAGGTGATCAAACTTGATGAACAGGAGATTAGCCAATGGGAAGAGACCATATGTCACCCTTGACCTTGCCATATCCTTTCTGACCCTTCTACTTAGCACGCGCAGGATGAATGGCATAATCAGCTGGTTTGACCGCGAGGTCAAAGTTGAGCGAAGTATGTTGCACTAGCATGGGCTCCGAGTGAACGAGCCCAAGGGCAACACACACACACACACACACACACACACACACACACACACACACACACACACACACACACACACACACACACACACACACACAACAGCACAGCCAGCACACCATGCATAGGTTATGGCTATCTCTATCACATGTATATGGGTATTTATGATCATTAAAACCATCTGTATAATCGATTAATAAAGCTAAACAATAAAGAAATCCTTTATACTCGCCATGCCAATATTTGGAAGAATTGCTGCATTCATTTGATCAAATATACAGCAAAAATTGTACTGGCCTCACCACAAAAAATAATAAATAAAATAAAATAGGCCTGGTTATTGTTTTTGATCCATGTAACTTTAATAAATAAGGTTGACTCCAAAAAGCCCAACTCACATATATTTTAAATATTGTTAAAGATGGTCTGTTGTAAAATAAGAACAAATAATAGAATTACGAGCAACAGCACAAATACAATAACAACAACCATACACATGAACAACAGTTCTTGGTCTAAACTAGACTTTCAAGAAAGATTAATCAAATGTAAAATATCATGGAATACACTTCACTGTATAAATATAGATGAACCCTTATTGAACTTATTCAGTCAAGAGCCGTGAGTGGTTTTTATTCTCATCTTTTATGAGAACTATAGACCGTATAAAAGGAGAAACCGCTTCCCTGCCATTGAAGATATTTTCCGGATTTTGCTGTTACGGTAGGGGGCGCTATTTCACATCTCCTGAAAGAGTGCACAATCTCCTGATCAAAACACAGGCGAAGAAGAAGCAGAAACAATCGATATCCTATAAGCCAGGGGTTTTCCAACTGGGCTCCGGAGCTCCTCCAGAAGGTTCTAAGGGGTCCCCAGAACATTTCAGGGAATAAAAAGACGAAGCAAAAATTCACATGTGAAAAACTGAACTTTTTCTGGTGACTGATCACATCTAAATTTTTCAGTTGGCCAAACTGAAATTCAGCAATTTAATTCACAGAAATTCAATTCAGCTAAATGTGATCGGTCACTTCTAGTTCTTTTTGTTTTACAGTGTGGATAAACTATTTCATTTTCTAAATGTTTCTCTCCTTTCTTGCCATAAACATACTATCCAGAATAGTATATGTTTGTCTTGTACATTTAATAATGAATGTTTCTCTATTTATCTCACTCACAGGGGCTGTAAGGCTGTAAAGAATTTTTAACGCAGTATGAAAGCTTGTTTACATGCATTTATTGTGAAAGTTGCTTATACAAATCATTTTTCATTGAAAATGTTCTTCTTCAGGTTTATGCATCCAACATTAAATATAGCCAGTTTAAGTTTGGAAACAATATGTTGTATTTATAATGTCACACTGACTATGACACTGTTTTTTTCATAAAGAAAAATATAGAGATAGATTTTAGGAAGGCGGTCCCTCATAAAGGTTCTTCGTATTTGGGGGTCCTTGGCCTCATTAAGTTTGTGAACCACTGATATAAATAGATGCATATGAAAAATAATGCGATCATCAGCAATAAACAGCATATAAATCAAAACTGCCTAATGTAACTGAAGCTTTGGGGTGTAACAATACATAGATTAATGATACGATGCATCGATACCATTTATAAATTTAAGACCTTTATTTTCACACTCTCTACATTTTCACACAATGGGCCTTATTCATGAAACTTTCGTAAATATATGAGCAAATTCTGAGTAATTTGCGCGTAAAATGGACGTTCACGAAAACTCTGCTCCAGATTCACAAACGCTTCGTATACCATGGATTCGTTAGTTAAACGTGTGTATATTAATGAATTCCAAACATGTGTAAATAGGATCCACGTGCACGCTCATTCATAATTAGCATAATCCCCGCCCATGAGTTACAATGCAAATGACGTGACCAGGAGCGCTGTGGACTCTTCTGGACTTCTTTCTCAGGTTTGGATCCAGGATTTTGCATACATGTTGAAGAGACTAATTGGCCATATGACTAGCAATAAATATTAAATTATCGTGTGTCCACCAAAGCATGCTTTAGCCAGCTAAACACCTGCTG
This sequence comes from Pseudorasbora parva, assembly GCF_024679245.1. Taxonomy (NCBI): domain Eukaryota; kingdom Metazoa; phylum Chordata; class Actinopteri; order Cypriniformes; family Gobionidae; genus Pseudorasbora; species Pseudorasbora parva. Next base: position 3,255,045 of record NC_090184.1, read on the forward strand.
CTCTTCTGAAAAAAGCCAGCTGGTGGTGCTTGAAAGCGCTTTGCAAGGGCAGCGTTTATTCCAGCTGAGATACTTTGCTAGCTATGATACAGAATATCCATGGCAGTAATGTGTTACTACTAGTATCTCATTTTGAAGAATATTACTGAATTTAGAAATGCAGTAAAAAGCAGTATTAACTTCTCTATTATTGTTGTTCGGTCGGTGTACAAGTGGGATGATTGGTCAGTGTAGTTTTTGTCCCGCCCCTCCTCCACTGTGATTGGACGGCCTGGTAAAAAAGAACAGTGACGAGCCTGCCTATTACCCAACGTTAAACAGTACAAACAAAACAAAAAGACGGGGTAAATCAACTCTTGAAATATTATTATGGTAGGCCTGCCCTACATAGTGCATCAAAATGCAATGTCATCAGTTTGCCTAAATTAGAACAGAGAACATTTAAATGTTTTACGCACCATTTTCTCGTGGTAGGGAGCAGGTGTACATTTATTTCGTACCAACTAACATTTTGAAAATACGAACATTTTCGTGCATCAGAAAATTGACGTCAGAGCGGCTTTACGAACGATTTACACACAAATTTGTTCTGCTCGTGTTTCATGAATGAGGCCCAATGTCAGTTTATGCATCATCGCCAACGCTTTTAGTCAGTTTTCAACTGATTATTCAATTTGACAGAATTTTACTATCTGGTGAAATTATATTCTTATTTACTGTTTTACTATACATTGAAATGCATAAATCTTGAAAAAAGGGCTTTTTAAAAAATATATTTAATAATCCTTTTATATTCAAAGTATCAATTAAGAATTTTAAATAAGAAGAAAAAATAGAGCTTAATATTTTTTATTATATAAATCTTAATGGAACATTAAAAAACATAAAAACATTTAGTCAGTTTTCAAATGATTCTTTCACAATGTGTAAATTCGGAGTATAAAGAGCAGAAACTAATGGTGTGAAGCGAGGGTTAAACGTCGGTAAGACAAAATAATTGATTTTAAACCAGCCAGCCCTACAGAAAAATGTGAGCTGATCAACCTGTTGAAATTGTGAAGACCTTTAAGTATTTTGGAACTACGACTGACTGTAAATTGAACGTTTCTGATAATGTGGGTCTTATCTGTAAGAAAGCAAATCATGGATTATTCCTGCAAAGGAAACTGAGAATAGTTTATACTAGAGAGTGTTCGGACGAATTACACATGTGAATAAAGTCAAATGAAACAGAATTACACAAACATTGTTTTAAGTTTTATTGAATTATTTCTTTTAATTTAGTCAAACTTAAACTTAACACAAACTGTGCTGGAATTTCTATTTCCCAGCATGCTTTGCCCATGGCACTCGAAAGGGAGAGTAAATGATAAAATGAATGCTGCGTTGCAGGTTTTTGAGCCCGTAAGTCACGACTTCAAACCACGACTCATTCATTTGTAGCGTTCCAGGCAAAGTCACGCCAAAGTTACGGTAGCAAGACGTAAACAAAGCCATTTACAATAATTTCTATCGCCAAAGGTGCTTACTCATTGCTTATTTAAGAGAAACAGAGCAGAAAAAAGGGCACATAAGGCAAGAGAAGCTGTTATACCTTTTATTTGATGTTATATGTAAATCAGTAGGGGCTGCCATTGTTGTTTCGCGGGCTATGTGACGTCAGAGCTCGTAACTGTGAGTAAAGCGATCTAGGGGTTCACGGGTGGGAAGTCACGGGTTTGACGGCCTTTTCAGTGCACTTTCACGAGGAGAAGGAAAAACACGGGCTACAGGTCGCCTGGAACGCGGCATAAGTACTCTGGATGCCAGACGAACAACATTTGAGGTCGAGAAGTTTGGTCTGGACTTGATCCCTTGTGGAGCAACTACACTCGGACAGAAGCTGCTCGGACCAATCAGATTGTCAGGGCGGGATTTATACGATGATGGACAGATGATCAACAGTAACGTTATCATCCATGTCACCTAAACAGAGAACTTGAGTATATGCATTCACCTTTACTATTTCTCTCAAAATTGATGATTGTGTTGTTTCCTTAAAGTTTTTTCACAACACCGGCAAAGACCGTTTACACTCATCTTCTTCTTCTAGTTATTCTAGTGTGTGTGCAGTTGAGTTCTGTTGACTACTATGCGTCGCTCAACATACGTCACACACTCCGATTGGCTGTAGGTCTGTCCAATTGATTGCAGAGGCATTATCTGTCCTGCTTGGGTTGAAACATCCCATAATCACAGCCCAATGGAGCAGAATCAGACTCATATTCTGACTATAATCTCAGTATGACCACGTCAAGCTATAATAAAGTGTTATATAATGTTTTCTTGTGCAAGATTAATGTTAAGGGAGATTTAGTAGTGATCAAGCGGACACCTCCCGCGATCTCTCTTGAAGCCAATACGGAAGTAATGTAAACTGCAATTCCTCGACTGGCCACTAGGGCTCCAGAAGGAGCAGAATCTCATTGAGCCCCATGTTAAAATTCTCAACTTTACAGCAGAAAAAAACATGTTTACAGCCTGGTACAAATTGTGGTTTTGGCCTATATGGCTAATTTTGCCCTTTATGACGACTGTGAGGGGGGTGATTTTTTTTATAACTCATTCGTTTATGTTATATAAAGCCTTAAAGTTCTGCATAATTAAGGGCGTGGTTACAGGTGGATAGCCATTTATCCGCCGTCTATAGTCACTGCGTCACCTAAGCTCCGCCCACATCCCGCCTTTTTGCCCATTTTCTGTTATCCGGGAGTGATACGCGATGACGCGCTCACAAGATGGCGACGCCCAGCTCGTCTTTACTTTACTCTTCAGAGCGGCTCATCGGAATCCTATGGGTGACGTCACGGACACTACGTCCATATTTTTTTACAGTCTATGGTCGTGGTTAATGTTTTGTTATGCTAATTTAAGCAGGGTGCACACTGTACGATTTATAATAGTCATTTACGAATGTTTCTTGTCAGACTGTATGAACATGATCGCTGCTGTAAGCCATGACACTGTAAGATCTCAGCTGTCATTTATGTCAGACTGTACGATAGTCAAGGCGCGCTAAAACGGATGCATGCAAGAAAACTCATCAGGAGTTTTATATCATCAGTCAATGACGGCTACAAATGCTGGCTACAAAGATATCTCTAGGTCTTATTTTGGTTATGGTTTGTCTTGAAAAACGAAGATAATTTCAAGGTCGTCGTAGGAGAAGTCACACTGGAGAATTGTTCATCAAATCTCCTGACACTGACAGAATTTCGTCTGAGGTAAAGTTTGATCGCAGCGCTCATTAATCGGCTGCTGGTGAACATGCCAAACTAACGAACAAAGATTTCAGATTTTAGGTGAGGATCAGAGGAATCTTTTAGGATTTGCAAAATTTGTCTGAGACGGCCAAATCATGGGCAAAATCACAAAGTGTGCACCCGGCTTTAGAAGAGTTTCTGTTAATGAGGGTTTTTAGAGAGTTTCCATCATGTGATGAGTGGAGCATGTGGCTTGGTTTGAGAGCAGGTTAGTTACATGTTTTAAGTTGCGGTACTCACTCAGTAAGTGCTACACCAGTCATTCCCAAACTGTGGTCCGCGGACCACTAGTGGTCCATGAGGGTACTGCCGGTGGTCCGTGGAAAGGCAAAATAAAATCAAATATTTTTTTTACCTTCATTTTACCAGGAAAAAATATTATTTTTTCCCATAAAAAATACAAAGTAAAAAGAATATGTAGGCCTATACTGATATAACATTTGTATTAAATTGTCAAGTTATTGTGCGATTACTAAAATAGCCTAGTGGCGCTCGGCCGTGACGTTCAAGTTCAGTGCCGTTATGGATCGGTGGATAGCAACGGGTTCTCTGAAGAGAAAAGAGACAGAGGCAGAAGTTACAAAAAATGAAGAGACTGACAGCGAGTCGGATCATCTATGAGCCAGATTCATCATAAAAAAAACAAAGAAAAGGAGGGTGAAGAGAAAATACTGCGAGAGCTATTTAGCATTAGGGCGCTTGAGTAAATAAATGAATTAAATATGTGGCAGCCGTTGTGTGCAGTAAACTTTCCTTTAACCTGTTGTACTGATGTGAGGACTAGTTAGTTTTAGTGCTAGTAACAATAAGCCTATTTAGAGGTGCGGATTAATTCAGGCAGGACTGTGTGTAGACATATTTATTATGTGTTATTGCATGGCTCTGTGAAATACTTGATTCTGATTGGTCAATCGCGCATTCCAGCGGTACGTTATTTCCAGATAACACCCGCTCATCCGGGTACTACGAGTTATCTTGACCGGTTCTACTTCTGTGCTTAACGCTGGCGCCATCTTGTGGCTTAAACAGCCGTGGGTTACAATGGAAGACTTCAAGGCAGGTTTCCTTTATAACGTTTTTAATATGGATATTTTTCTCACACAAACGCATCGATTGGAATCAGAAGGCTCTATTAACCCATCGGAGTCGTGTGGAGCACGTTATTTGACGGACAGCTGCATTTTATATGGACTTCAAACACAACTACTGCTGGGATTAACGTTAGCCTGGACTTTTTAAATATAACTCTGATTGTATTTGTCTGACAGAAGAATGTCATAAACACCTATAATGACCTGAGGGTGAGTAAATCATAGGCTTGGTTTCATTTTTGGCTGAACTAACCCTTTCAGCATTCATTTTCAACATTTAGCAGCGATAGATAAAGGCTTAAAGCAGGTTGGAGCTGTTTTTCTTTGCGGACGCTTTGCGTAAGAGCTGATAAAATATTTAATCTCAAGACAATATTTTGTGTCTAATAATTATTTATTTGAGACTAGTAGCCGTGTAATAAGCGGATAATGTCCACCCAGCCGACTGTTATCGCAGAATAAACCCCTTCAGAGTGACGCTCCGCTTCGCGTCGGGGTCCTGATCACTCTGCCGGGGTTTATTCTGCGATAACAACCGGCTGGGTGGACATTATCCCTTACTTATTTGGTGGTCCACAACATTTTTGATTGCAAATAGTGGTCCACACACACAAAAAGTTTGAAAACCCCTGTGCTACACCATGCTACTGTTAACATGTTAGCAAGTTAGTACTTTCTAAATAAGCTTGTTATAGCTAGCTAAGTTTATAATACTTAACAAAAGTTCTGCTAACTTAACTTAACTTTATGAATTTCTTAACTTAAAAAATGAGGCAATATGAATTGCCTAAAAGTTTTTGAATTTTGCCAACTTATTCGGGTGTACAGTGAATATTTAGGGATGCAGATGGTAAATTAAATCTTTTTACACAATATTTACATAAACATTCGTTTTAAAGGGTTAGTTCACCCAAAAATGAAAATAACCCATGATTTACTCTCCCTCAAGCCATCCCACAACCAGAGTTATATTAAAGGTCCCGTTCTTCACAATTCCATCTTTCAAACTTTAGTTAGTGTGTAATGTTGCTGTTAGAGCATAAATAATACCTGTAGAATTATAAAGCTCAAAGTTCAATGCCAAGCGAGATATTTTATTTAACAGAAGTTCCCTTTCAAAGCCTACAGCGAACGGCCGGTTTGGACTACACCGCTGCACTTCCTGCTGTAATGATGTCACTAGAACCGCTTGTTGACTAAAGCTCCGCCCACAAGAACACCCAAAATAGGGGGCGTGGTCTCGTTGCTCTCCAACCTGGAGAAGAGCGCGCATTCAGCGCTGGCATCGCCCCGTTATGGTAAGAGGCGGGACCTTTCCGGGCAAAGTCACAACACGGGAAGCGCTGGCCCAATCAGAACTCGTTACGTGTTTCTGAAGGAGGAGAACAAGGAAATCATCAGGCCGTTTGTAGGGCAGAGAAAACAGCGCTGTACAGATAAGTAAATTGTGTGAAAAATACTGTGTTTTTTTACACGCGAAACATGAACTCATGTTATATTGCACACTGGAAACATAATCAAAGCTCCGAAAACACGCGAAGAATGGGACCTTTAAAATGTCCTGGCTCTTCCAAGCTTTATAATGGCAGGGAATGGAAGTGCATCCATCCATTATAAAAGTGCTCCACATAGCTCCAGGGGTTAATAAAGGCCTTCTGATTGTGTTCGTCTGAAAGAACAACGTCATACACACCTAGGATGGCTGGAGAGGGGAGGAACTCATGGGCTCATTTTCATTTTGGAGTGAACTATCCCTTTAACTGTTGACTTTTAATTGCTTTAAAAGCTTTATTTTCCATTAACAAGGCTGTTGGTAAATTTGAGTGAATTACCAGAGTCGTTTAGTCAATCCAAATACTGGCAAACAATCCCAGAATGACTAAACTTTGACAGATTAATCAGATTAATGAATGACAGATGAACAGATTGATGTATTGCGCTCGTGTCATTTCCTGTCCTCTCTTGAATACTACTGCACTGTAAACAACAAATAATAATGTTGGTTTAACTTAAAAAAGTAAGTAACCTGGTTGCCTTAAAATTTTGAGTTTATTTAAATAAAAAAATGAGTTGATACAATGAAGGGAATTGGATTAATAAATAGAAACTCAAAATATTATTGTATCTGAACCACATAAAAATGTGATAAATCATGAAAATAGCAATATTTGGCTGCGTTATCAGAAATAAAACACACAAAATTACCCAATATGCTTACAAAATCTTTTAATAATATTTCAATAAAGGTTGTCGATTCTCAAAAATGTTCATTGTATTAACTTTTAATTTCAATGAACTCAAAAAGGTAAGGCAATTTTTTACAATGTGTCAGCTGGACAAAAATAAAGAAACTAAAGCTGATATTAAAGAGGCAAACGCTGCTAAAGCATCAGCTGTCCACCACACACACATCCAACATACACAAGAAGACAATAGATGCACAGAGAGAACATCGATCCGCTGAAAACGCTGCTAATTACTCCATAAGCGGCGATGCTCGTGATGAATGAGTGACATGAGGTATGTGGGGTCACGGCCACTTCAGACCAGATTGGATTTAGGCCGAGCGGATTGCATTACGACCGCCGCTTCCTTTTCTCTGCTCAAGGCTTTGGGTTACTGATCGATCTCAACCTCATCACATTATAACGCTCACTATTGTTCCCTGAAGAGATGCAGAGAACACAAATACAGTGCATGATCCAATCTCTCTCACATGCTACTGTATGAATGGACCGCTTTAACACACACTGCAGCAATGAATACATATGCATAGTCAAAGTATATTTTAAGTACACATGTGTTATTCACAATGAAGCTCAATTGAAAATGTACTTAGTTTTGTATTTGTATTTGCCAAAAAATATTTCAGAGGCAAGAAAAAACATGTTCAATCTTACAGTAGCAAATGTGGATGGTGTGTGTTGATGCATTATAGACAAAAAAAAGAAATAACGTTTTTCTTCAAATGCGACGTGTGTGAATGTAGATTGAAATATATGGAGGTTAAGATATGTTTTAAATATATATATTTGGTAACACTTTACAACGCGGTCTCATTTGTTAATGCAATAACTAGCATGAACTAACAATGAATGATATACTCTTGCCACACTTATTAAACTCTGTTAATGTTAGTTAATACAAATGTCCATGTTCATGTTAGTTCTCAGTGCTAAAACGAACACAGGCAGATCCAACATTCAACCTTAAAAAAATGTTTTATTGTGAATGTTAAAATTAACATTAACCATGATTAATAAATGCTGTCAAAGTGTGATTAATAAATGCTCTCTACTTTTTTTTAATACTTTTAAAAGAATGTGTAAAAAAAAAGAGGCAAAATATATTGGTAGAAAATATGTATTTTAATATATATATATATATATATATATATATATATATATATATATATATATATATATATATATATATATATATATATATATATATATATATAATTAAAATACATATTTGAGATGTATATAAAATAAGACTTTATTCAAGATTCACACATTTCAATTAATAGTAAAATTTCATTAAATTGAACTGAATAATAATTATAAATCAAGAATTTTAAATGAGTAGAAAAAAATAGAGCTTTTTTATATAAATCTTAATTGAACAATGTAATTGACCATTTAGTTTAAATTAAAATGTTTACATTTAAGTTTAAGAATCAGTTTTATTATGCGCTAGTTTAGTTTAATTTAAAATTCATAATATGAATTGATAATTATTCGATGTCATTTTATTATAACAAGTAAATAAACAGTACATATTTAAGTTTATATAGAAGTATAATAATATATGTCACGGTGGTTTTATAACATTTAAAAATCCTCTTTTAGCAGTTGCTTTAGTTTTTGTTGCAGATGTGAGCAGGACGGTGACTACATGTTCAAATACTTAGGCCCTATTTGTTTTAATAAAGTTGTATAGTTTGGACAGAAAACTATTTCTCTAAATAATTTCTTTTGAGAGAAAAAAAAAGTCCTAGCGGTATCCCTGTATGAGTTTAAGTTAAAGACACAATCATTCAGCGCCTGTGCTCAGAGAACAGATTCAGTCACGTGTGCTCGGGGTAAGATGTGCCTCTCACGTTTAGATGTTTCATTCGGTATTACAGCAGAAGATCGATTGTAAATACACTTTTTTTGCAAACAAATAAAATTACATCTTAACAAATATGCCTGAAAATAAAAAAAATAAAATAAAATGATTAGCAGAACATTTTAATAGGAATATTAATTAGTTACACCCACCCACAACTTCAACCCTATCCGGTGCTATCCGGGTAAAAGCAGGAAATAGATGCATGATAAACATTAATCACGGGTTTGCAGAAAAGAAATAAAAAGGGGGCCAAACTTTTTCAAATAACAGCATCTTGTCTTTTAGGGCATACCTAATTCTTTCTAAATGTAGAGTGCCAGTTAACTCTGTCAGCCATAATTTAAGAGTTGGAATTTCCTTTTTCTTCAAAAAACATAAGAACAAGTTTTTTTTGGCAGAGATTAATCCATAAGAAACAAAATGTTGTTGTATCCGTATAAGTCTACAGAGACTCCAAAGATGATTAATATAGGATCTGGTTCAAAAAATATGCCCAATGTAGGCTATCTGTAAAAACCTGAAAATGTTATTCCAGAAATGTTGTAACTTTGGGCACGTAGCATAGGAAGGAGACAGGTGGGCATCTAAAAATGGACATTTATCACATAATGGATTCAATTCAGGGAATATTTTGTCCAATTTACACTTGGAATAATGAAGCCTATGCAGCACTTTGAACTGAATAAGACAATGTCTGGCATTAAAGATGTGCATCTCAAATAAAAATAGAAACAAAAAAAACAATAATACTGCACAAATCCCATTCTATTTTCCATCCATTATTATACACTCTAAAAAATGCTGGGTTAAAAACAACCCAAGTTGGGTGGAAAATGGACAAACCCAGAAATTGGGTTCTCAGTGAATGGACCCACTCAAACAACCCAACTTCTGGGTTTGTCCATTTTCAACCCAACTTGGGTTGTTTTTAACCCAGAGTGTAGTGTTGCATGTCACATACAAAACAAAAAAAAACACTATTTGTCCGCAACCTTAATACTATGAAATGTAAAGCCCCCAAAATGTGTGAAGCCTTGATCGTTTCCTCACTTTTAGCTGGAAATATGATGCCCTACTTTAAAAAGCACAAGCCCATCCGCACTGAGTGCTTTGAGCCAGCAGAGGGCAGCATCACACTGCACAGGGACGTGTTGAACACCGAGTTCCTGTCAGCTGACCCACTCAGAGGAACATCTTTGGGTTAGGCTGCCGTTAAATCAGGTGATCTGCCTCAGGGAACTCTGGAAACGTATCCACCAAAAGCGTGACTCACCTGATGAAGCATCAGACAGAGCAGCACGTGATGATTTCTTTATCGTAGGGTTTATGCAGTGCAGATGCACAGGAACAGCCCTGGGCCGCTCCGGTAAATCACGGGACGTCAGGGTCCTTCAGAAACACACACCTGCACAGCATACTTTCAGCTGACGTGCTCTTCACACTCCTCTATAGAAGAAAAGGTTCTATCGGTGCTAAGTATATTTCAGGTGCTAAGTATTTGGAACCCCTAAAAGGCTCTATATAGAACTCTTTTTAAGTGCCAAAAGGGTTCTTTCTTGTCATTATAGAACCGTTTTAGCATAAAAGGTTATTTGGAGTTAAGTGAACTTCTACTTCAAAGAACCTTTTATGCTAAAACGGTTCTATAATGACAAGAAAGAACCCTTTTGGCACTTAAAAGGGTTCTATATAGAACACTGCAAAAAAAAAGCTTTTCTTACTTAGTGTTTTTGTCTCGTTAATAGTCTCAATATCTAAAAAATCTTACATTAAGTACATTAAGTAAAAATGATTGTCTTGTTTTGGGAAAAAATAACTCAAAATTAAGAGAGTTTTTGCTTGGGGTGTGAAAAATAATGTTGTTTTAAGATTAAGTTATTTTTTCCCAAAACAATTACTTCTGCTTGTCTAGTAAATTCTTGTTGTAAGATTTTTTAGATGTTTGGACTAGAAACAAGACAAAAATACTAAGGAAGAAAAGCATTTTTTCTAGTGATCACTTATGTTTACAAGCCGTTTAATTCATAAAATGTAGTAAGAGTGTAAAAATAAAATTAATTAATTAAAACTAAATCCATAAAATGATGGAACACCTGAAAGGTTATGTATGAAATATAATAATGTATGTGACTCTGGACCACAAAACCAGGGTAAACATTTTTTAATTGAGAGTTATATATCATCTGAAAGCTGAATAAATGAGCTTTCACTGATGTGTGGTTTGTTAGGATACAGCAATAGTTGGCCGAGATGCAACTATTAGACAATTTGAGGCTGCAAAAAAAAATCTAAATATTGAGAAAACTCCTTTAAAGTTGTCCAAATGAAGTCATTAGCAATGCATATTACTACTAATAATACATTTTTGATATATTTACGGTGTGGAATTGACTAAATATCTTTATGGAGCATGATCTTTACTCAAAGGAACACTCCACTTTTTGTGAAAATAGGCTCATTTTACAACTCCCCAAGAGTTATATAGTTGAGTTTTACCGTTTTTGAATCCATTCAGCCGATCTTTGTATCTGGCGGTAGCACTTTTAGCATAGCTTAGCATAGATCATTGAATCGGATTTAACCGTTAGCATCACGCTCAAAAATGTCCAAAGAGTTCCGATATTTTTCCTGTTTTAAACGTGACTCTTCTGTAGTTACATCGTGTACTAAGACCGACAGAAAATGAAAAGTTGAGATTTTCTAGACCGACATGGATAGGAACTATTCTCTCATTCCTGCGTAATAATCAGGGAACCTTGTGGTCGTTCCATGAGTGAAGCGGCGCGATGATATTACGCAGCGCCTGAAATAGGCTTCCGTCAACATAACCAACGTGACAATCTGCTTGCACGGAGAGCGTGCTGGGGACTATTTTCAGACGCTGGGTAATCTCATTGCACCTGCTGCACCCATATCCTAATGATTTCTGCCAATTTTGACCCATACAATGTATTGTTGGCTATTGCCATAAAATATACCTGTGAGACGCACGACCATAGACATCATATACGTAGACGTCCCATGATGTGCTGGAGCGTGATCCAGCGTCGCCGCCATATTCACATTTACATTTATGCATTTAGCAGACGCTTTTATCCAAAGCGACTTACAACTCAGGAGAACAGGAAGCGATCCGTCAAGAAGAGGCAACGAAACACAAAAAGTGCCCTAAATACCACGATTTGTATACTACTCAGAGTAGCAAAAAACAGATAAGGGAAGAAGAAAGGAGAGATAGAGGAGGAAAGAGTGTTTTTTTTATTTTTATTTTTTTTATGTAAGATTAAGTGCTCATGGAAGAGATGAGTTTTTACCTGTCTTTTGAATGAAGCGAGTGATTCTGTTGTGCGTATGGAGGACGGAAGATCGTTCCACCAACCAGGAACAATGAAAGAAAAAGTTCTAGAGAGGGATTTCATGCCTCTCTGTGATGGTACCACAAGCCTCCTCTCATTAGCTGAGCGAAGGCTTCTGGTGGGTGTGTAGACGCGTAGGAGTGAGTCGAAGTATGCGGGTGCTGAGCTTGTGGAAGATCCATGAGCAAGAGTCAGGGCTTTGAATTTGATCCGGACAGCGAGTGGTAGCCAATGCAGAGAGATGAATAGAGGTGTGACATGAGCCCTTTTGGGCTCATTGAATACAAGACGTGCTGCAGCGTTCTGGATCATTTGCAGCGGTTTGATTGCACAAGATGGAAGTCCAGCCAGAAGGGCGTTGCAATAGTCAAGTCTAGAAATGACCAGGGCTTGGACAAGAAGCTGTGTTGCATGCTCCGTAAGGAACGGTCTGATTTTCCTGATATTGTGCAATGCAAACCTGCATGACCGAGCCGTCTTCGAGATGTGCTCTTTGAAGGACAGCTGGTCATCAAAGATTACTCCAAGATTTCTGACCGACCCTGAAGGAGTAATCAAAGATGAACCTAGCTGGATGGTAAAATCATGTTGTATGGTGGGGTTAGGGGTAAGCAGGGAAAACAAGCAGCTCAGTCTTTGCTAGATTGAGCTGCAGGTGATGTTTTTCCATCATATTGGTTGGGTCTCTCCACTCAACGCTAGCATTCAGAGTCAATGGAGAGCGAGCAATTATGCCCGTATTTTATGCAGCTTACGGTTGCAATAACGCAATATTGATAACAGATCGCATGTGATTACATTTCACAAGTAAGATTAAACAATTATTTAGGTAATTTTACAATTTATACATCATTATCATTTCATGCTAGTGTCATTTGTGGTGTCTGTAGCAGTGGCGAGGCCAGAAATTTTTAACTGAGTGGACCTTGGTGGAATAGGGTGGACCTCAATGACTACTCTCAAATTACACAAATTTAACAATATGGGACAAAATCACTTGACAGTAAATATAAGCTATATATGATTTATTTTTCGCCAACAAATTCATATAATTCATATATACAAAATTAATTTATAACAAGCAGCTACAAAGCCTATTGCAAGGAAGACAAATATAGATATTGTGCTGCTATATGACCACTAACAAGACATCAGTGTTCAGTAATTGGGTTAATTTTAAAATGGAATAACCAGTTCTTGTCACTAATGCAACTCAGTATAACTGTTGTCAAACATGTATTTGCAGCTTAACCTGTGAGAATTTCGTCTCGTGTTATGCATCGTGGCCCGTGTTAAAAGTTTATTTCACTAGCAGACATAAACTCATCTTCCCATCCGCTCAACAATACGCGATTGGCTAAACATTACTACTAAGCTTATTGATTGGCTGTTGCAATAAGGCAGTTATATGAAAATGTTTTCACTCTACCGTAATTATTTTTTAATAGGGCTGTCAATCGATTTAAATATTTAATCGCTATTAATCGCATGATTGTCATGAGCTAACTCGCGATTAATCGCAATTTAATCACACATTTTTAGCAATTGTAAATCTAAAATTAAGTTTTTAATACTCTAATCAACATGAGTATGGACAAATATGCATGCTTTATGCAAATATACATTTATTATTAGTGAAACCATACTTATTCAATAATAATCAATAGAGCATGAAGATTAGACGTATCAAAGGGCATAGATGTTTATCTAAGAAATTGTTCATGTCTCTTAAGCCTAAACTTTAAAATTAAGTGTAAGTAGTGATTTCTCTCATTTTAAGAATATAAAGGGAGTTTTTACACTGGAAGTTTAATTCAGAGCAGGGCACAGTTCGTATGAAAAATTGGTAATGTGTACCTGTGAGCGCACCAGAACCACACCATACCCGGAGGAGGTCCATATTCAACAAGTAGGAATATAGTGCGGCCCCTTTAAGAGACGCGCGCTTCCTATTGAACTGCCGGTATTTTGCGTGTGCGCGCCGAACTGGGCCGCGATTTACGTGGACAGTGTAAAGAACACGGACTCGGGAGCGCGCTTGTTCAGGAAAGTAACCTTTGCATTCGTTTTAGCCGATTGTAATGTATTTAGTTCAATAAAACAGGTGTACTGTAATCGGTCATAATGATTTACCTCAGACATGAGCGAGAGTGAGCTGCAGTGCATCGCCCTCGGACTGCAGAGAATGTGCTCAGTGAAAAAACACCCTTTTCTTTCTGGAGTCTAATAAAAGTTAAACAAAAAATGTGGTAGCTTATGTAGGCAATAACTGCACTTTTGGTTTAGAATATTAATGTCAACCCTTTTCTTTCCCTATTAATGTTTGCTGCTACATCCTTTGCGTCTGACTGCTCTCACTTTTTCCAACTACGGGCTATGCCCTATGCCGCGGATCAAACAAAATGTGCGCTGCGTTACTAAATTTAGTGCTGTTAAAATGAATTTGCGTTAACGCGTTATTAACATATTTGACAGCCCTATTTTTTAATGAAACTTTTTGTACGTGTTTAAGTGATTTGTATTGTCACATAGGCATATTCTTTCTGCTATCCCAATTTTTTTTTTTTTTTTTTTGTCTGTTCTGATTGGGTGGGCCAGCCGTCAATCTGAGTGGGCCAGTGCCACCCTGGCCCTTATGTAGCCTCGCCCCTGGTCTGTAGGCCTATTTTACAAAGTAAGGCTGCAACACATCGCAAAATTAACTACCCTGGAGTTACAGAGTGCAAGCATACGCAAGAAGCTGTGCAAAACAGATCTTTTTAAAGGATTTCAGCTCCGCAGTCCCAGTTGCAAGCCTGACAGGGTAATGGAAGATGCTGGAATGACCTGGAGTTAGGACGTTTACTTTAGGCCTTTAGAAAAGAATAATTCAGAGCTGGTACAGTAAATATGGGAGCTTATGTGTTACAGAAGGTGTGTGTGTGTGTGTGTGTGTGTGTGTGTGTGTGTGTGTGTGTGTGTGTGTGTGTGTGTGTGTGTGTGTGTGTGTGAGAGAGAGAGAGAGAGAGAGAGAGAGAGAGAGAGTGAAAAATCAAACTTGTTTCTTTATTAAAATATAAAATTCATAAATTTATACATTTATCAATATGCCTGTGTGAGTGTGTGAGAGAAATACATTCAAATGAACAATCAAACTGGTTTCTATATAAAAAAATATAAAATTCGTTCATTTATACATTTATCAATATGTCATAGTCTGCCATATGTCTTAGTTAAAGCTCGTAATACAAAGTCTTTCCACATGAAAGCAGAATTGTTCAATGTGTGACAGCGTCCTGTCTAAGTCTCTGCAGTTTGTAACAAACCAAACCGTGTGAAAAGCCGGTAAAAACTCGGGGAGTTATGATCATTGTAGTTGAGAATACATCTTCCTCAGTAGAAATAAATACGGGGGGCGGCGCATTGGGGACCCATCCAAGATGGCGCCGCGCTGATACATCCGCTCCAATGGGCAGCGTAAGTCTATGGGGCGTCTACGTATATTATGTCTATGCGCACGACTGCTTTGTGCTCCGGGATCACACTATAGAGTGCAGTGACTGTAATGCGTTTAAAGGGGCGGTTCCCTGTTTTTTTTCTAGCTTTGGTTGTGTTTATGAGGCGCAGTATAACATGGCTTAATACTTTTTTTTTTAAAACACCGTATTTTTCTTCTATTCTCCCTTTACTCCACACCGCTGTCTCCACTGTCCTTTGAACGGCTCGTTTGCTTCCTGCTTCTATGAAGCCCATCCCTCTGAAAAACGCAATGGTCTTAGATTGGTCAGATGGCCAAATGTAGTTTCCTGTATTTTTATTGGCTGAAGTGCCAAGCACAGGTTAAGGCCACGCCCCTTCCCATTACGGGCAGAAGTCCCATCTGCGGAGTCTAGCAAAGTTTTATGATGTCACCAACCCAGGAAGAAGCTCGTTGTAGTCCAAACCGGCCATTTTTGTAGGCAATAAACTGCCGTAACTCACGCAGCGACATTACACACTAACTAAAGTTAAAAAAGTCAAATCGCATGACACCACCCCTTTAATAACTCTCTTAAGGAGACCGATTTTCGTATGCCCTTTTACACAGTCTTGAATTAGTTTTTTGGGCTCTACTAGAATCGGTGCTTGAATGGCGGAAGATCTTCAACTAAACAAAAAAAAAATGTTCTAAGATTGTTAAGATCATTAGACCAGAAATGTTGTTGTTTTAGCTCATAACTTTGACTCATGATTATAGAGCCATGGACCCCTAAATATGATCATCATTGTTTGAGGGACACCCTAACATTTTAAAAGACAACTATATATTTTCATGTACCAAGACCCAATTAATACGGTGAAAAATGTATATTATAAATGTCTTTATTCACTGTAGTGCTGTGTAGAGCTGTTAGATGTATTTTTTATTCATTTATTTTTATCAAAATGTAAATAAAAGATGCATTATAAATTTATAAATTTATTATTATTTAAATTAAATTCCATTTATTTTACATACATTTATTTACTACGTTTAAGCTTATTTATTTATTTTTCCATTTTACACTGGTTTTCTTATTTGTATTTATTTATTTAATTTCAATTGTATTTATTTTAATAATTTTAGTTTTACTGTAAACAATTTGATTTTATTTATGTACTTATTTATTTTGTGTTATTATTCTAATAAAATCTTGTTTATTTAAATAAAATGTTATTTATTTTAATATTCTTTGACATATTTCTTTAAATCATGTTTGTGTTTAATCTAGTGTAGAAATTTCTTTAAATACAATTGTGTGTATTTTAATAATATTATTTTATTTATTTATTTATTTACATTAAGCTTATTTATATTATTATTATTATTATTAGTAGTAGTAGTAGTAGTAGTAGTATTTCTTTATTTTATTTTTTACACTGTTTTTCTCTACATTTTTCAGGGACCCCCTTACACTCCCTTGTGGCCCCAGTTTGAAAACCTCTGATCAAAAGAAGAGAAAGCAGTGAGACATGTCATGCATATTTACATCAAAGAACACAAATATTTTCACACTGAGCGGTGACTAAACGGGGCAAATGTTCAACGCGATGATGCTTTTGAATTGAAACAGTAGATCCCTATGGAGCGATTCCCACCGGACAATTCCCACGCGATCAATCGCAGCATGACAAGACAGGTTTTTTCCCCAACCAGAGTGTATCGATTTTTTTCCCCACTGCCTGGGATTCCCCATGGGCCGTCCAATTAGATTTGAGCTTCACATGCCTGAGCCGCTGCGGTTGCACAAAAGTGTCAGAGGTGGCGCTGTTTTAAAAAGCCATGTAAACGTGGAAAAAGTGTTATTGGTGTCTGAGAACTGATTTATTCTCACATTCTTTATACAGATGATCATTTCTATTAATTTCCCACTGAATTATGCGATCTGAAGCGTTCATCCGCGCATATCTGTTATGAGTCAGAGAGCTCATTCGCTCTAGAGCTGTCAATCATATTTTGTGATAATAACTCCTGCCCTTCCGAATGACGACGCTGTGTTCATTTCTGATTTCTGCACAAAAACAACAGAGAGAAGCGCTTCTACAGATGAAACATGAATCTAAAGAAATATATGATTACGATGTAAACGGGTATTTTTTATAACAATAAAGAATGAGAAATGCTGACATGAGAAATACTAAGCAGGTGTAGCGTTCAGTTTATTATAAAACACTACAAATAATGCACGTGTGGCCATTATTTAATCAAAATATAGTTTAGAACGGCAATTAACTTACATGTACATTAAGCTGTGCATTCAAAAAACATGAATTCACCCAATCAATCCAGATGCTGGAATCAAACATCTTTTTTTCCCTTTTTTTATTTGTCATTTTAACTGTTTGGGAACAGAGCGTAACAGTAAGACTTGAAAGATTTCTTATCCTGTATGCCATATATAAAGCGTCATGAGCATTAAAGCGACAGGCCCTGTTTTATGGCGCAGGTGCACTTAGGTCGTGTCCAAATCCACTTTTGCTAGTTTAATGACGGGAAACTCTCAGTGCACAAGGCGCATGATCCAAAAGTGTTGGCCCTCGTCTCTTAATAAGTGATGGGTGTGTTTTGGGCATAACGTGAAATAAACCAATCAGAGTCTCATCTCCCTTTCCCTTTAAAAGCCAGTTGTGCTCGCACCGGTGGATTCACTATTTACATGAGGAAAGACTGAACGCTTCTCCAGAGACGAATCCTTTAATTTTTATTTTTGGCATGTGTGTGTGTGCTGCTGCGCGTCCCTGTGTGTGTAATAATCAGAGTGTACGTTCGTTGTGCTCTGCCTATAGGCTCATATTACTAACACACTCTTTAAATAACACAGAAATACTGCACTATTGACTTTAGAGCAGGTTTGTGTTGGTCAATGGTCAGTGGTTTTCAGTTCCTCACAATAGCAACGCTCCCACAATGCTCCTGAACACACCTGGTGTTCAGACCAGACGCCCATGGGGGAACAGATGCGTCAGTGCATTTGATATTTAAACAACGGGTTTATCAACTTATGATAATAACATCATAATGAATAAGTAATTGGCTATTTTCTATACTGGTTTTGAGGCTCTCTCCTGAACACTCGTTTTTTTGGCCGTGCCGCACTGAAGACTTGGAAGTAAACGACTGCAATGATTGGATAACCGTTTTGCATATTATAAGAGCTTCAGCTCCCCCATCAGTACATGTGGGAATTGTTTTGAAAACGTGTGGAAAAACGGACACCAGAATGATTCGCCCACAGGGCTTGCAAAATGTCTTTATCAAACAAACACAATGATTTCTCTCTCATCCACCCCCAATTAATTGGAATGTTATTTTTTATTACTTGGCCTGCCCGATCGGTGGATATAACCGCAAACCGTGCATCACTAACACACACACACACCCCACTGCGGAGTCAGACAAATCAGCATGATCAAAACTTCTGCTATTGTATTTTACCTTCAAATGTCAAGTCAAGAGAGTGAACAACGCACATCAAGAAAGGAATGTTACTTCACTATTTAAGACAGCCCGTCGGTTGGCCGGTGATACATTTTGGTAGCCCAACTGGACAACACATTAGCCCCCGAGCGCCGGGCTTTGCGGGCCCTGGCCCATCATGTCCGAGTCTGATCACGAATCGCAGCACAATGAACCAACAACTCCTCAAAGACAACGGATACTCCAGCTTTTGACAGCGTGCTAAATTATGTTCAGTTAGACACGGACACGTGGACAAGACCCACCCACGTTTTAAAACCAATGATATCAGACCCACTCACTTTTATCGTCTCTAATTGAGTACATGTCTGTTTACTTACCCTTAACTGATAAACACTTACTAAACACACATTAAATGCTTAATTTTCACTTTTCTAATATTTTCGTCATTTTTATTGAAAATAAATGCCTTTCTGATCTGAAAGGGAGTAGAGCGAGTTCGACAACATTCAGATTCGAAGCCCGGGTTGATTTGCATCAAAACTTGATGGTTCTGGGTGTTTGGGGGGTAAAATGTGTTATTTTGACAAGGTTGCCTGCTAAAATTGTCATTCCTAGGTCTATTTATCACATAATTGAGATCGCTTCAACCCGTGGACATGGAAAACAACCGGCGGGAAAACCGCAGACTTGGCAACACATTACAGTTGAGTTCTGTGGACATTCGCTGCTCTGATTGGTTGTAGGTCTGACCAATTGATGTCTTTCCTGGTTGGGTTGAAACGCACCCCATAATCACAGCCCAATGAAGCATCAGACTCATATTCTGACCACGTCAGGCTAAATGGCATCTACTCCAGTAAAGTTTTTCTGTGAGAGGACTCACCCACATTTTTTTTTGCTTCCAACGCCCATGGTCAAACCACATGGTAACCTTGCCTTGTCATAAAAAGGTCAAATTATTTGATATTTTTAGAGACTTATTGACTGTGACACCGTCATGAGGGTCTGCAGGGCCTCTGTCATTTCCTGTTTTTAAATATTTATGAACTTTAAATGACAAAGAGAAGCATATGAATGATATGAAAAACTCATTACTATTTAGAACTATTATTAGCATTAATGTGATTTTATTTATTTTTCATGCCTGCTTGCGTGGTCCTGAGCGCCACAAAAGTTCAGAAAACGCGTCTCATTGGCACTTGAACATGCAAACTTTCCCCCATTTAAGCGTGGCATATTCACTATTGGAAGCGCACTTTAATGACATGAATGAATAGTAATGTGAGTCTGAGATCTGCAGGTGCTGCTCTTTCTTGGCACGGGCAGCAGGAGTGTGTGATGCTGCCAAGACTGCAGGTTTCTGGGATGAGTCTCAACTACTTGGATCCGGACTGACAGTCAGCGTCTGACTCAACACTACTTTAACATAACATGATAAATGTGGTTATGACTGATGAATAATTAAAACAGCAAATCAAATATTTAATAAGCTTCTCTCTCACTAATAGTTGTTAGTGGATCATCTTCACCCTGTGTTGAAAACGAACGTAGATTAATACTGACATGACTACCATGGGAAAATCTACACTTGGCACTGAGAATGTTGAATTTTAACTAAGTTTGTAACTCAGATATATTTTATTGTGATTATGCTATAGATACATTATGCATATTCTGCAATTTAGCAGTTTTACAATTTAGCAGTTTAAGATTATATGGTTCAGAAGTAGTTCACCCCAAAATTACATTTATTCAATTACATAATTACAAATATTTTAATGTATTTCAAAACCACTTTCTTCCTTCATGAAACTAAAAAGGAGAAACAATGCAAAAATGTCCAATCTGCTCTTTTCAACAACGAAAGTGAATGGTGGCATCAAAGTTGAGCCCGTTGTCTATGCTTGCAGCTATATAGTCCAAAATCACATATAGAAGGTTAATACATTTTTAAATATACTAAACGGCAACTTTATCATTATAAATTAATTACAAATATATTTAAATTAGTGCTGTCAATAAATTTTTTTTATTCTTCTGTAATTAATCAAGATTTATCACACTGGACATGTTTTTAGGTTTCACTTTATTTTGATGGTCCCTTTAACACATTCTGTTGACCAAGTAAAGTTGCACCTACATGTCTACTAACTCTCAGAGTATTATTAGAGTATCTAGGCCATGGTTTTGGGGATAGAATAAGTTGACATGTAGTTGCAAAGTTACTTCTAGTCAGTGTAAAGTCTGTGGGGGAGCATCAAAATAAAGAGTTAGGAGATATTAACCTAAAAGTCTACTAATATTCTAATGAGAGCTAGTTGACTTGCAGTTGCAAAGTTACTTATAGTTAGTCCAATATTCAAAAGAGACCATCAAAATAAAGTGTAACCTATTTTTATATTGTAATAATTTCACATTTAAACTTCAAATTAATGTAGAAACAACAAAGACACTATATTTAAAACATTTGTTTAATGGCATATATTTAACGCTGATACCAATAATGCTACTGATGTCTCAATGAAAATGTTTAGTTTTTTTTTCTTTTCTTAAATGTAGCCATTAATTATAGGCATTCAACATGCATTATAATTGAAAGCTATCAATTTTAACATTTATTGGGCTTTAAAAATATAACAACTTTTAATTTAAGTGAACGCAAAACAATCTTCACATAAAGTAATAAATGTAACAATAACCTGCCCTTCCTTATCAGGGCTCAGTTTACTCAGATTTTCACTTGCCCTGTCAAAAAGCACAAAAAGTTATTGTTGTTTTCGTTGTTTTTGACCCATGTAACCTTGTAAACAGTGCTTTAAGATTTCCAGGTAGGTCTAACAGGTAAGAAATATACCTGTGTTTATCTTTAATTCAAATTAATGACAGACAGCAGCATGTTTATTAGGCTGCTGTCACTTTAAGAGCTAATACACATGACAGATCTGACAAGCATCCCATTTTCTCAACTCTTTATGTTCATTTAAGACTTCATTTGACTCTTTTAAGTCTGTGCTTGCAAGGATATTTAAAAAAAAAAAAAAAAAAAAAACAGGCATATAATGTGATTTAGATTCCAGAACACTTGGAATAATTAACAATGTTTTTTTTGTCTTTTCTTGTTTTACTTTTACAGCCCCTGGTCCTCATCCACTTCCATTATATGGGTAAAGAAAAGCAGCATGAACACTCTTCTGAATTTCTCATTTATTGTTCAACCAAAGAAAGAAAGTCATACGGGTTTGGAACAGCATGAGGGTGAAAATATGACCATTTTACCTCCATCACAGAGACTCACAATGCAGAAAATCGGATGATGTTAAATACTCATTGAATGAATCTGACATTTTTTTATTTGTTTTTCAAACTCTTAAACCAATGAGACATGAGGGTTTCTTCTGTCAGATAAGCGTTTCCATCACTATGTCAAATGAAGTTTAAAAATGTCAGATGACGATGAACCTTCCTTTCACGGTTCGATGCCGCCATTGACATTTCAACAAAGAACAAAGAGCCCTTAACCAATGCGCGAATATACCGCAAGAACACATTCGGCATATCGCACGCCGCTGATGTTTGCACACACAGCGAAACCTCGTCACTCCGTAAACAAAGGGTTAATAATTTACAGAAAAAGAGAGGGACTCCAGAGGTCACAAAAGATCAAGCCTTGTGCATTCATGACCTCAATACATAACACTCATCCACATCATCCCCCATCTCTCCTGGACTCTCGCTGTCTTCCCTCCCCCTCCTTCTCTTTTCCTCTCCTCCTTTTTCTGTCCAGCCCTCCTCTACTTGCTCCAGAACTGTCAGATCACATTAGCGCGTTTCACGCTCCACGCCTGCGGAAAAAACAGCCGTGAACCTCGCCGCGATTCTCTTGCTCCAGTTACCTCCCTGCACTCAACGCAGCTAAAATACCAACATTATTTTATTCATGATGAGGCCCACACCAAGCTAACATCGCCCCGCTAAAGGCCACAGTGTTACACACACACACACACAGATGCGGAGGAGACGCTGATGATGCAGGCATGTAATTGTATCTCTTCCAAGCCCTCTGTTCATCCCTAAGCCGGTCTATGATCTTTAACTCTCAAACATAGCATCAGCGACTCCAAGTGAACAAGGTCTCCCATTTTCCCCACGTCTGTGGAATCACACTAAAAAACTGATCGATTGAACTATTACACTCTTAGAAGAAAAGAAAATGGTGCTCTTCGTTTAGGGGTTACATTGGTTGTCTTCCTGGTCATAAGTGACCGGACACCTAAAAATTAAACTTCCTCAACCCCAGTAAAACCAATGCAATATATTTTTTTTTCAATAATATTTTTTCCTTTTAATTTTGTATTTTGAGATGATTTGATGGTATTTTTTAATATTTATACAATAATTATTGTCTATTTTTGCCATTTAAAATTATAAAAATAAAAAATAAAATAAAAATAAAAAATGTATTGCAGTATTTTAGGTTAAAATAGAGACTAGTCCTTCAAAAATTGAAGACAGATTAGCGCCCTCTTTTGGAACTATTTAAAAAATTATGCAAAATATTAAGAAAATATGCCTCTATGGAGGGGGTTGTGAATTCCCAAGTTCACTTTTCAACACTTTCAATATTTATTTATTTTTAGCTGGATTTGAACATGTATTTAAAAATATCAAATACTATTTGTATATATATATATATATATATATATATATATATATATATATATATATATACAGTCTTGTTCAAAATAATAGCAGTACAATGTGACTAACCAGAATAATCAAGGTTTTTAGTATATTTTTTATTGCAACGTGGCAAACAAGTTACCAGTAGGTTCAGTAGATTCTCAGAAAACAAATGAGACCCAGCATTCATGATATGCACGCTCTTAAGGCTGTGCAACTGGGCAATTAGTTGAAAGGGGTGTGTTCAAAAAAATAGCAGTGTCTACCTTTGACTGTACAAACTCAAAACTATTTTGTACAAAAAATTTTTTTCTTTCTGGGATTTAGCAATCCTGTGAATCACTAAACTAATATTTAGTTGTATGACCACAGTTTTTTAAAACTGCTTGACATCTGTGTGGCATGGAGTCAACCAACTTGTGGCACCTCTCAGCTGTTATGCTCAGCTCCATGATTCTTTAACAACATTCCACAATTCATTCACATTTCTTGGTTTTGCTTCAGAAACAGCATTTTTGATATCACCCCACAAGTTCTCAATTGGATTAAGGTCTGGAGATTGGGCTGGCCACTCCATTACATTAATTTTGTTGGTTTGGAACCAAGACTTTGCCCGTTTACTAGTGTGTTTTGGGTCATTGTCTTGTTGAAACAACCGTTTCAAGGGCATGTCCTCTTCAGCATAGGGCAACATGACCTCTTCAAGTATTTTAACATATGCAAACTGATCCATGATCCCTGGTATGCGATAAATAGGCCCAACACCATAGTAGGAGAAACATGCCCATATCATGATGCTTGCACCTCCATGCTTCACTGTCTTCACTGTGTACTGTGGCTTGAATTCAGAGTTTGGGGGTCGTCTCACAAACTGCCTGTGGCCCTTGGACCCAAAAAGAACAATTTTACTCTCATCAGTCCACAAAATGTTCCTCCATTTCTCTTTAGGCCAGTTGATGTGTTCTTTGGCAAATTGTAACCTCTTCTGCACATGCCTTTTTTTTAACAGAGGGACTTTGCGGGGGATTCTTGAAAATAGATTAGCTTCACACAGACGTCTTCTAACTGTCACAGTACTTACAGGTAACTCCAGACTGTCTTTGATCATCCTGGAGGTGATCATTGGCTGAGCCTTTGCCATTCTGGTTATTCTTCTATCCATTTTGATGGTTGTCTTCCGTTTTCTTCCACGTCTCTCTGGTTTTGCTCTCCATTTTAAGGCATTGGAGATCATTTTAGCTGAACAGCCTATCATTTTTTGCACCTCTTTATAGGTTTTCCCCTCTCTAATCAACTTTTTAATCAAAGTACGCTGTTCTTCTGAACAATGTCTTGAACGACCCATTTTCCTCAGCTTTCAAATGCATGTTCAACAAGTGTTGGCTTCATCCTTAAATAGGGGCCACCTGATTCACACCTGTTTCTTCACAAAATTGATGACCTCAGTGATTGAATGCCACACTGCTATTTTTTTGAACACACCCCTTTCAACTAATTCAACTAATTGCCCAATTGCACAGCCTTAAGAGCGTGCATATCATGAATGCTGGGTCTCATTTGTTTTCTGAGAATCTTCTGAACCTACTGGTAACTTGTTTGCCACGTAGCAATAAAAAAAATACGAAAAACCTTGATTATTCTGGTTAGTCACATTGTACTGCTATTATTTTGAACAAGACTGTATATATATATTTTTTTTAGAAATGGTGATTTTTTTTTTTCTGTGAATTTGTGTTTTTGCAGATTTCCCATTCATTTCCTATGGGGGTCTTTTTTGACCGAGGAGGCAAGTGGGAATATTTTTTTTTTACAACCACTTAGAATGCTTGAATCATGCTCTCATTTTTTTGTGTTTACACACCTAATGTTAGAAAAGTCACCAAGTTTCATATAATTCTGACGAATATGTGATTTTTAATAATTCAAAATGTGGTTCATAGGTTCAGTTTTCATGGGTGTGTGTGTGTCTATATAAGTGTGCGTGTGTGTGTGTGTGTGTGTGGATTTGTCAGTATCACACTCTTGATGTTTTAGAGTGTCACCCCTTTACTGCGGTGTACTTTTTTTCAGCCGATTTGTAGATAGTACAGACAAATATTCAGAGAATTTTTGTGTTTTTGCCGATTTCCCATTCATTTCCTATGGTCGGTCATTTATGACCAAAGACAATGAACGTTACTTATTTTTTTACGACCAATTAGCATGCTCGAATCATGACCCCAATTTTTCTGTGTGTTTACATACCTAATGCTAAAAAGTCACCACGTTTCATATCATTCCGATAAAGATGAGATTTTTAACATTTTAAAACTGACCAAAGAGCACCAGAGGGTTAAAAGGTTCTATCGGCCCTACGTATTTGGAACCTCTAAAAGGTTCTATATAAAAGGTTCTTTACTCAACTCCAAAGAACCTTTTATGCTAAAAAGGTTCTATAATGACAAGAAAGAACCCTTTTGTCACTTAAAAGGGTTCCATATAGAACCTTTTAGGGGTTCCAAATATGTAGCACCGATAGAGCCATAGAGAAAGAGAGTCGCGACAATGGAAGTTCAAAACGCTTGATAGTCACGTGATTCATGTAGACCTCGAATAGTTCCAGGAAGAGCTTTGGCGGGCAATTCAAATTGTTAGTCACAGTGACAGACCTGCAATTTTTGGTAATTAATAGTCAATAAATGCATTGATTTTCAATAATTTTATTACACATCGACAAGTTATATTTAACTAATATGTAACTTTCCATACATTGCAAAAAAAAAAAGTTGAATAATTTTCTCTAATTCCATAATGATGGATGAAACGGAATTAAGATGTGTTGATAATTTAAAATCTTACTGATTAAACGTCTTACTTTTAAAAGTGCATCACGAACGGTCTGTTCTGCTGTCACTCTATGGCGCGGCTGCTACTTCCGGGAACTACTGAGAGTCTCCACGAGCCGCCATTGCTGTAAAAAAACGTTCCATTGGAGTCTATGGAGTTGTCGTGACTCTCTCTCTCTCTGGCTCTGGCGCCGATAGAAACTTTTAAGGTTCTATATAGAAACTTTTCGTCTAAGAGTGTACAGTGATAAAATGTAAAAGTTGTTGTACATTTTGTCACAACTTGATTTTTTCAAGTCTATTTAAATGGGAAATTTACTTAAAATGCCGCTAATATAGTTTTTCAAATATTACTTTTCATCCAGTGTGTGATACAGCGGTTTGTGAATGTAAAAGGTCTGCTAAGTTTTAAAGATCAAAACGCAGATAAAGTTATTGTCTCCTAAAGGAAAGAAGCGATTCTGAATTGAGTCGACAGTGCTTCCAGCCTCACTTCCTGTTACATTCCTACATAACAGCATAGCAAATTTGCATAATACCAGCCTCTGGTCTTCATTGGCTGCCTGTGAGCAGCATCTCTTTGCAGCGTCTTGTTGTTCATGTCGAAAGGTGCTGTTTTAATTAAAACAGTAAAACCGACATCATCGTTACTGTTCGTATCACTGTTTGTCAAGTGCTGAGGTAGAGCTGGAATTCAGATATGCTAATGAGCGTTTGATTTCCGACCAATCACAACAGCCACCTGACCAATCAGAGCAGAGCAGCTCTCAGAAAGGCGGGGTCCATGTTAATGTTGTAGGAAACTCCAAAACAACATTAGGAACCTTTAAAATACCATAACATTGACACTTTAATATATTTTTTATAGAATAACCATAAATGTTAACAAACATTAACCATTGATTTTATATAATACAAAAATGTATAATAATTTTTTTTTTTTAATTTTACATTTTATGCCAGAAAGCACATTTATATCAATAGCTAATACTTTGTAAATAACCAAAAGATGTAATACAAATGTGTAATGGTATGACATAATATTAGAATAAAGAGTTAAGTAGAGTGACTTGTGCACGTGGTCTGATCATGAGTCCTTTTTACTTTCCTTGGTTTTAGTAGACAAAAACCATAAAATCACAATAAAAGCCTGCTTCTCCATGACACAAATGAGGCATTGTGCATGTCCAAGTTATTGTGCATGTCCAATGTCGGGGCGTGACACGCAGAAATGGTGTGTCACATTTACAGTTGCTTGGCGAACTTTCGTAGGGAAATCCAGTCATTTCAAATAGGAATCAACACGACTGGGAATTTAGCCTGTGGACAAAAGTTTTCCCCATGCAAAATTTGCAGTCAGTCACACAAACTCGTGTCGATCAGCAGAAAGCTGCTTGGTTTGAAAGCGACTATATATCTCTATCCTAGATAATGGACCTTTTTTGCCATGAAATTTTGCTGAAGTGGCCACACCTGTAAGGGTTCAGGTGTAACTCCTTAGTGATGATTGCTTAGAAAAATTCAAAAAATATAGAAATCTCTTCCAATGCATCTTTAGCCACATTAGTTTTACATAGAGTTATGAATTATTTCTCATTAATTTCCAGTCACATTTAATATAAGCTTTTGAATATTAATAATATAGTTGCTCGTGTCATCCATCACACATCTTTTGCAATGTTCTGTGCAAGCGCAACACTCAAACACATCCATCTACCCTGCGTTTACACAGAAAAACAATGGAAAAGTAGAACAGTGGAATACAAAGGAAAAACCGGTGCCCCTTATGGTGCTGTCAGGGATCTATCACTTTTCAAATTAACCTATAGCGAGAGATTGGGGCGTGGCTACTGTAGGAGGCGGAGAGATTGGGGCGTGGCTACTATAGGAGGCGGAGAGATTGGGGCATGGCTACTGTAGGAGGCAGACATTGGGGCGTGGCTACTGTAGGGGGCGGAGAGATTGGGGCGTGGCTACTATAGGAGGCGGAGAGATTGGGGCGTGGCAACTGTAGGAGGCGGAGAGATTGGGGCGTGGCTACTGTAGGAGGCAGACATTGGGGCGTGGCTACTGTAGGAGGCGGAGAGATTGGGGCGTGGCTACTATAGGAGGCAGAGAGATTGGGGCGTGGCTACTGTAGGAGGCGGAGAGATTGGGCCGTGGCTACTGTAGGAGGCGGAGAGATTGGGCCGTGGCTACTGTAGGAGGCGGAAAGATTGGGGCCTGGCTACTGTAGGAGGCAGACATTGGGGCGTGGCTACTGTAGGAGGCGGAGAGATTGGGGCGTGGCTACTATAGGAGGCGGAGATATTGGGGTGTGGCTACTGTAGGAGGCGGAGAGATTGGGGCATGACTACTGTAGGAGGCAGACATTGGGGCGTGGCTACTATAGGAGGCGGAGATATTGGGGTGTGGCTACTGTAGGAGGCGGAGAGATTGGGGTGTGGCTACTGTAGGAGGCAGACATTGGGGAGTGACTACTGTAGGAGGCAGACATTGGGGCGTAACTACTGTAGGAGGCAGACATTGGGGCGTGGCTACTGTAGGAGGCAGACATTGGGGCGTGGCTACTGTAGGAGGCAGACATTGGGGCGTGGCTACTGTAGGAGGCCGACATTGGGGCGTGGTTACTGTGGGAGGCAGACATTGGGGCGTGGTTACTGTGGGAGGCCGACTTTGGGGTGTGATTACTGTAGGAGGCAGACATTGGGGTGTGGCCACTGTAAAAGGCAGACATTGGGGTGTGACTACTGTAGGAGGCCGACATTGGGGCTTGGCTACTGTAGGAGGCAGACATTGGGGCGTGGCTACTGTGGGAGGCCGACATTGGGGCGTGGCTACTGTGGGAGGCAGACATTGGGGTGTGACTACTGTAGGAGGCAGACATTGGGGTGTGATTACTGTAGGAGGCAGACATTGGGGCATGGCTACTGTGGGAGGCAGACATTGGGGTGTGGCTACTGTAGGAGGCCGACATTGGGGCGTGGCTACTGTAGGAGGCCGACATTGGGGCGTGGCTACTGTAGGAGGCAGACATTGGGGCGTGGCTACTGTAGGAGGCAGACATTGGGTTGTGATTACTGTAGGAGGCAGACATTGGGGCGTGGCTACTGTAGGAGGCAGACATTGGGGCGTGGCTACTGTAGGAGGCAGACATTGGGGCGTGACTACTGTAGGAGGCAGACATTGGGGTTTGACTACTGTAGGAGGTGGAGAGATTGGGGTGTGGCTACTGTAGGAGGTGGAGAGATTGGGGTGTGACTACTGCAGGAGGCGGAGAGATTGGGGTGTGACTACTGTAGGAGGT
Organism: Pseudorasbora parva; assembly: GCF_024679245.1. Taxonomy (NCBI): domain Eukaryota; kingdom Metazoa; phylum Chordata; class Actinopteri; order Cypriniformes; family Gobionidae; genus Pseudorasbora; species Pseudorasbora parva. The sequence goes on from NC_090184.1 coordinate 3,284,641, forward strand.
GGAGAGATTGGGGTGTGGCTACTGTAGGAGGTGGAGAGATTGGGGTGTGACTACTGTAGGAGGCAGACATTGGGGCGTGGCTACTGTAGGAGGCAGACATTGGGGTTTGACTACTGTAGGAGGTGGAGATTTTGGGGTGTGGCTACTGTAGGAGGCAGACATTGGGGTTTGACTACTGTAGGAGGTGGAGAGATTGGGGTGTGGCTACTGTAGGAGGTGGAGAGATTGGGGTTTGACTACTGTAGGAGGCGGAGAGATTGGGGTGTGGCTACTATAGGAGGCGGAGAGATTGGGGTGTGACTACTGTAGGAGGCAGACATTGGGGCGTTGCTACTGTAGGAGGCAGACATTGGGGTTTGACTACTGTAGGAGGTGGAGAGATTGGGGTGTGGCTACTGTAGGAGGTGGAGAGATTGAGGTGTGACTACTGTAGGAGGCAGACATTGGGGTTTGACTACTGTAGGAGGTGGAGAGATTGGGGTGTGACTACTGTAGGAGGCGGAGAGATTGGGGCGTGGTTACTGTAGGAGGCGGAGAGATTGGGGCGTGGTTACTGTAGGAGGCAGAGAGAATGGGGCTACTGTAGGAGGCAGAGATTAGGGCATGGCTAGTGTAGGAGGTGGAGAGATTGATAGAGACCTGCACTTTTGTGGGACCCAACAAGGGAAAATATCTATAAATTGTTATTCATTTATTGCACCAAAACAACAAGAACTAAAACAAAACAAAACCGATTTACAGGCGCAAGCAGGGGCAGAGTTTCTATATATACCATGTTTTTGCATTGTGCAATGTAGCCAATCTCAGACGTGTTGATTGCTTGTGTTGATTTCTTGAACGCAATGGCCAATCAGATGCATTTAAGATAATCCACTCGCATTTGTTCTAGAGAGGGGATTATTAGCTACTCAGTTGCTCATGACACAGAGCAACACAGCCAAAAGTATTCCTAATACGCTGGAGCTTTTATTGAAAGTAACCTACTTCCACCAGTAGAGACATGCTCTCACAAGTGCTGTAAGAGCCATATTTGTAATGTTTGAATCGAGGAGGAGTGACGTGTGAATGGGCCCTTTGCAAGGTCATTTGATAATATGCTTTATTTTTGTAATTCTGCTAGCTTCCACTAGTGTTGCAGACAGTGGTGTAGGCAGAAGTTTATTTTTAGTCAGGCCTGGGCAAAAGTGAGCAGGCACAGGGAGGGTGGGACGGTTCACTCCAGTCAGTGGCACTGTCAACATAACTCAAAACTGTACCCAACCTGTCCACATACGAGCAGCGGTACAACACACTTTTGACCCTTTATTAACATTTTCTTAATTTTTATTGAAAATAAACGCCTTTTTGATCTGATATGTGATGGGAAAAGGAAGTAGAGCGAGTTCGAAAAAACGTGGATTCAAACCTCAGGTTGAATTGCGTCAAAACTTCAGCCACACACCTTACCCATACTATCACTACTGATAGTACTTCTTCACTGTGTGTTCCCGGCTTTACATAACGAACCCGCGCTTGGAATTAAAATCTCTTACCGTTACCGGCTGATGAATGGGTTCTCTCCTGCGTCAATGCGAGCTTTTAAAAGTCCTTTTTATAGAATTTTGCATGGCTGCAGTTTATCTATCACACAACTGCAAATTATAGGCTAAGTGAATAGGCAAACACACTTCATGAACTCACAGGCGCGAGCCGCGTGACATGCATGAGACAACCTGACACCTAATTGCCTAACTGTGCGTTCACACCGCCAGCGGCGAGAGCGGCAAGCTGGCCGGAAGTCATTCATTTTCAATGGGAGCCGGGCGGCGAGCTCCGGCGAGAGCGGCGCGGCGCGTCTTGGACGATTTGGGCGTCGAGGAGAGTTGAAATCAGCTCAACTTTATGGTAATGAGCTATGACGCGGTTCGGCGGCAACAGGCGGCAACCAGTCAGAATGTAGAAGTGCTCCGCTTGAGAGAAATCCAGATAACGCAGGCCTGTAAACTTTGGTTCCGACCACATTAGTTCCCAAGCAATTTGTAGGAGAGGTTGATCATTGTTGTGTGGGTTTCTCTATCATTTATGACAAGATCATTCATAGTGATGTGTAATTTGTTAAGAAGTCACGCAACACTATATTATAGGCGCTAGAACGCTCGTTGTTCAGCGGGTGTGCAATTAATTCTTACTTTCACATTTAAACGATTTCATGAAGTTAATTTATACCCTACTTGTGGTTAGTATATCCATCAACATGCTTGTTTGATTTGCGGCCTCTTTAAATACAGTTTAAAAAAAGAAAAAACATTCGATCTACGTCAGAGCGGCAGCGCGTCCACGGAGCTTTCTACAGCGTCGTTGTCAGAGCGGCAAGAGCGAATTTTGACGCTCTCGCCGGCGGCGGTGTGAACGCACGGTAACAAAGCTGTCAATCAAACTCAATCATAATGCAAAGAACAATATATATATATATATATATATATATATATATATATATATATTATCTGAGATGTTATAATCTTTTTGCAATTATGTTAAAATAATTTAAACAACTGTTATTTAACAAATTATATTTGTATAATAAACTGGAGGGGGGCCTATTTATCATAGTGGGTGGGCCCCTTCACCTTAAATATCAAGTAGGACCCACTTTTCCATTTGTCTTATTTTGGGGTCATCATAGCTTCTTGACACAAATGCCCCCATCTTATCATCTCCAACTCCAAGCTTTCATTTCTTTGCCAGAGGAGTGATACGAGACCCCCACTCGCCTCCCTGTGATCTGGCTTCTGAAATGACAGGCTGGGCGCCTCTGTAGGCTCAGGGTGGAGCATAATGACACTGTGTGTGTGTCTAACGCTAACATTACAGCTCCTTGGCTAAAGGAACTGAGGGGAGGCCAAACCTGTTATTAGCTCTGGGACGTCCTGTAATCATAACTGGGCTGGACACTGAGCTGTCTGTTCGGCATGACTTCCAGATCAGCTGTCACTATAAACAGCTAATAACTACAAGTAACTGAGCAACTACAAGTCAACTAGCAGTCATTAGAGTATCAGTATAACTGTCTGCGTAATATCTGCTAACACTGATTAAGAACAGACATTGCTCGGAACAGACATTCTATTGACTATAAGTAACTTTGCAATTACATGTCAACTTATACTTCGTGTTAGTTGACATGTAGTTGCAAAGCTACCTATAGTTAGAAGAATGTCTAGAGTGGACTAGGGGAATAAAGTGTTGTCCTAAAAACAGCACAGAATAACAGATTTAAACTAACTTAAGTTCAAACTAAAATCAAAGCCCGTATATGACTTTCTATTTTCTATCAAACACAAAAAGAGATGTTTGGCAGGATGTTCATGATGCTGGTTTTTATGCAATAAAAGTGACCAGGTCTGTCAAGCTCCTAAATACAGCATAAATTATCATTTTCAAAATGACATAGGGTTCAATGGCTTATTTGTGTGATTTGGTCACCATTGCACAGAAAGGAGATGCATGAACATTCAAAGAAGAGAAAGAAAAAGGTTTGCAAGTCAGTTCACCTTTCTTTCTATAGCAGAAGCAGTTTCATCATAATAAACAGACTGACGAGCCTTCTAAAAACCGTTTGCCCTTCCTCAAGCTAGAGCCACCACAGAGTCAGGTCTTACGTCACTGTATACTTCTCATCTTTCTCAGCAACGCTAGAGAGGTGGCGGGAAACACACACACACTAGGCTTGTCTGATCCGCTGACCAATTTGCATATGATATCAAAATACTGCAAGAGCGATTCAAAAGCATAAGGAGTCAGGTGATGGTCAAAATGGTCTGGTGATTGGTCTGAACAGCGCTGATTCATCGTGAACAAGCCTTCCATCAACAATGGTGAGCGTTGTGTTATTACTGATGCTCATGGCTTTATGATCCTACATGTTAGCTCCATTAGCTGCTATTTAAAAAAAGCGGCGGTCACAAGTTTGTGTTGGTCTTGTTGGTCACGGTATCCCCGCCCCCAGCCACTGACGCAATCGGTTCTTTCTTCTAGACCAGCAATGGTCTAGATTTGGATTTGGTGCTACTTAATAATCACTTTTCCTGTTTCGGAGCAAGAGCTTTCGATGCCGAAAGACAAAGAACCGATTTGAAACTGGGCTCTGGCTCCAAACCAGCACCAGCACTGCCTTGGTAGTAAAGGGGTTACGGTGGACTTCAGTGGGAACCACTCCCAAATTGAAGTTTAAATGCAGCTTCAAATAGCTTAACAAACGCAGCTGAGGAAAAACGCTCTTATCTAAACCATTGGTCATTTTCTAAAAAAACAAACAAACTTTGATTTACTTTTTAACCACAAATTCTCATCTTACACTGGCGTCCACGACTTCACGCATTACATAATCACGTTGGAAAGGTCAGTCACGCATGAGGTACCGACCCATGTTTACACAGCGAATGTGCAAAGATCAAGTCAAACGGCCCTTGACCAAAAAAAAAAGGTAAAAACGATGTTGGACGATTTTGAAGTTGAAGAAAAAGTTTTTCGCCCTACCAGCCTACACTCCACGTGACCTTTCTAACGTGATTGTGTAATGTGTGGTGCATCGCAGAGATAGTGCAAGACAAGCATTTGTGGTTAAAAAGTATATACGTAAAAAATTGCAAATTGCAAATCGCTGATGGTTTGGCTAGATAAGACTCATATTCCTCGTGACGAAATCTTTGAAGCTGCATTGAAACTGAAATTTGGACCTTCAACCCATTGGTTCACGTTGAAGTCCACTATATGGAGAGAAATCCTGGAAGGTTTTCCTCAATAACCTTCATCTCTTTTCAAGTGAAGAAAAAAAAAAAAGACATGAACATCTTTGATGACATGGGGCTGAGTAAATAATCAGGAAATTCTAATTCTGAAGTGAACTACCGGTAATCCTTTAAGCGCATAACCGTAGCATCCATAATCGCAGTAAAGTATGCAGCATATTTTACATCACAGCCATAAAACGCTTTAATTGCATCTGACAAAAGTGTGCGTGTGCTGGTGATGAACATGTATGGCATTGTCAGACTCATAAATATACTACTTTTTTGTGGTGCTGATGAAACTGAGTTTGTGTTAATGTTGTGTGACATGAATATAATGCAATATATTGATGGTCGAAAATGAAAACATTTTTAGGTGTGCAACCGAAAAAATCCAATACACCCATAGAAATGTGTTTTCCATTTGACTTAAGTAGACTGAAGCAGTGTTCAGTAACACACTGACTGTATGCAAGCTCTACAGAAGACAATAGTGTCAATATTCAGCTCAAGTTTCCAGTGACATAAGGGTGAGTATCTTAGAGCCTTAGGTTTAATGTGTCGACAAAATTCTAGCACTTAGTTAAGAAAATAAACTTTGGCTCATGCTTGCTGCAAAGTCTTGCCTCTAGAGGTAAAAAAAAATGAGGCAGATCAGGATTTTGAAGAGTTTGTTGTTGAGTGATAGTCACTGGGGCGTTGAATGGCAGCCCTGCTGACGCACTCGCTGTGAGTCTGGCATGCCTAATCTCTCCTTCCCCACCTTAGACTGACAGGAATGTAGACCAACCTTCATTCTCAATGACTTGAACATGAAACTATAGTGTTAATCATGCAGCTTGAATGCATCTCTTCCTGCCGGTCTGAACCCAGGAGTGTGTCACACCTGTTGTGGTGTAACATCCTGAATTTACAGTCGTTCTTCGGCACGTGTCTATTCCACATCTCTTATGTCTGAGTTTTTTTTTTTTTTAAATGTGCGGTAATACCTGCTCAACAGAAAGTAGGGTAACTAGGGCGGTTGCCAGGGCATAGTTACTCGGTTGCTAAAGTCATCCAAGCGGTTTGGCACACTGCTAAATGAGTGCTATGCATTTTCTAGGAATTTCATTGAGGGAGGGACCTGTCTAAGAAGTCTAAGGCTCCTCAAGATGACCCCTTGTGATTTAAAATACTAAATAAGCTACTATACCTTATTTTAAATCACCCATCAACTGAGTATTTCCTTTGAGGAATGTCTCGGTTACGTATGTAACTCTCATTCCCTGAAGGAAGGGAACAGAGACGTTACGTCAGTGACTGACAACAATGAAACCAGGGTTTCCACAAACTTTGAAAACCTGAATATATACACCGATCAGGCATAACATTATGACCGGTGAAGTGAATAACACTGATGATCTCTTCATCATGGCTCCTGTTAGTGGGTGGGATATATTAGGCAGCAAGTGAACATTTTGTCCACAAAGTTGATGTGTTAGAAGCAGGAGAAATGGGCAAGCGTAAGGATTTGAGCGAGTTTGACAAGAGCCAGATTGTGATGGCTAGACGACTGGGTCAGGGCATCTCCAAAACTGCAGCTCTTGTGGGCTGTTCCCGGTCTGCAGTGGTCAGTATCTATCAAAAGTGCTCCAAGGAAGGAACAGTGGAGAACCGGCCACAGGGTCATGGATGTACGTGGAGCGAACAGATGAGCTCAAACTGCTCCAGAAGTTAATGCTGCTTCTGATAGAAAGCTGTCAGAATACACAGAGCATCTCAGTTTGTTGTGTATGGGGCGGCATAGACCAGTCAGGATGCCTCCAAATTTCAGTCCAATCGAGCATCTGTGGGATGTGCTGAACAAACAAGTCCAATCCATGAAGGCCCCACCTCGCAACTTACAGGACTTAAAGGATATGCTGCTCACATCTTGGTGACAGATACCACAGAGCACCTTCAGGGGTCTAGAGGAGTCCATGACTCGACGGGTCAGGGCTGTTTGGGCAGCAAAAGGGGACCAACACAATATTAGGAATAATTTCATAATGTTATGCCTGATCGGTGTATATGAGGAGAGGAAGCCTAATTTTAAAAGTGTTTTTTTAGACCTAGAAAGTCTTGTCAAGTATAATAATCCTAAAATGCTATGGTTATTTGTAAAAAGAATCTATACTTCACTAGTCATGCCAAGCTTTAACATATTTTACTAGGTAGAGTAAAAGAAAAAAATATCCTTATCCAAGTAATTGCGAACAACCGGAAAAGTTCATTAGTTCATTGGTTAAAAAGACACTGAAGAACATGAAGCACCTAAACATTCTAAAATCTTGATATTTAATTGGTTTAATTGGTGGCTAAGCACCGAAGGCACCTATTGTAATCATTACTGTTCTTATTCTTCTTTTGGAAGTTTATGGAAGCCCATAGATTCGCTCACGGGAAAGTTATGAAATTTGGCACACTGACAGAGAACAGTCTGAACTTTAACCACAGTAATTTTGTAGTCTCTAACTCAATGGCTCAAGCACCACCAAAACAAAATCCCAAAATTTTCCTTACTACTTTTTAAACTGCGCCTAGTTTGTTGCTTCAATTTTCATGAAAATGTAACCAGATCATCTTCAGACCATGCTAACAAAAAGTTATGGAATTGAAGTTGATTCACCACACCATTCTCATATAACATGCCAAAGAATTTGATGAAGTGCCGACCAATATTAACGTGAGGCTGTATCTCCGCAACGCTTCAGCATATTCTGACCAAGCTTGGTGTGTGTTATGACAGCCATTACCAGAGGCGGCCTGCAAAGTTTCGGCACAGTGTCACCTAGTGGTCAGGAGATATGAAAAATGTCCTTATAACCTCTGAATGATTTGGCCAGAAATCACAAGAACTGGTTTCTTTAGATTTTATTTCATACGATAGCCAATTTTTCCATATTGGCCATTTTGAATTATGTCGTAAAATGCTATATTTTTTACGAACACATTGGAGTATTGTTATAAAACTCGGTTCTCGAAACTCTTCAGCACCATGCTTTGACAGTAATCAAAACGTTTTGGGGAATGCCACCTTGTGGTCAAAATGTATTATTACATTTCCAAAAAGGCTAATAACTTTTTATTAATTTAGCCTATTGTAATGAATTTTGGTCTTTATAGATTTTTGGGTCATGCCAAGAACATAGACAACAATTTTGCCATAGTTGGTCAAACTTCCTGTTCAACTTCACCAAAATCGAATCATCATCAAACCGTGCCAACAAGGGGTCATGGATTTCGTGCCGATAGATGAAACCAATTTTGTACATCGCAGCAACAAATTTGAGGTTTTATGCCATAATGACTCTTAAGGTTGTATCTCTGCAATGCTTTGGCATACTGACACCAAACTTCGCATGTGTCAGTGACACCCAACACTGACCACACCACATCAATTTGATCACAGCGCCACCTATTTGCCAAAAGTAATACACCATTAAATCATATTACTAGTGACTGCAATTATGATTTTTCTGCCATTTTGCCCTAAACATCTTATAATGTATTTAATTGCTCGTTATTGCATTTGGTCTCTGCTCACAAAATGGAGTGGCCATAGATTTAAATAAGTTTAGATAACCAAACTAGGACTACAGGCCTTTTAATATGGTTATGGAGTCGCACTGAAATAGAGGACATTTTCTCCCGTCTCATCATAAACCAGACGAAAAAAACTCAGATCACTTAGAACAGAAATAGCATGATCTCCTCAACAAGCCATACAATTTGAGGTGTCATTTATGCTGTATAATAACGGCCAAGAATAATAGTGATACTCGCCTTAGCGAATTATGACACGCAATTATTTAAAAAGACATGTACCAATAGTATATGAGACTCTGTGTTATGCTCTATTTGTTTTTTCATTACATTTGTGACATGTGCAGCAACGTTACACAGATGAGAAATCTGCCATGAAACAAGGGAAACATAAAGGATCCATTTTCACGCTAGTTTAGCATTATCATTGTGTTGTTCATGAGGGTATCATCAAACGCATCTTTCAGTCGGCTCTGCCGGATCAGTATTCTGGTGACGTGCTCGTGTGCTTCACCAGACGTGCCGAAGCCTGTCGGATGTGATAGCGCTGGTATGCGTCCTTACACACAGGTATTTGTTCTGAACAGGTATGCACGATTCTCCGAGACAAGAGGGATATCTGAATGAAATAGCTAAATGATAACTATATCAGTTTATGAGTATCAACAAGGTCATGTATGGGCTAGTCGGATGAATGTACTCTTAATGTAAATGTATGTAGGATTTCAAATATTTCATAAGGAAAACATGTATATCTTTAAATGTAAAAAAAATAATATATTTGAATATATATTGGGATTTAAGAATAGCTTTAGAAGGGTAACAGCGTTGGCAGTTTCAAGCCTTGTGCTCGATTCAACAAATGCACATTTTTAATTATCGGTCATATAGAAAATCATGGTAAAGGCTGACATTTTAAAATCGTCACCTACTGAAAGCCAAATTTCACTTCCTGAAAAGATGGTTCTTTTTCATTATGATTTTTTTTTCCATCACTTTAAAAGGGATATCTGATGGTAAGAGAGTTGATGCACAACCTGAAGAAAGAACTTCAAGTCTTTTTAATTAAAGATACATAAAAATTATACCCGTGTGTTGGGGTCAGTCTTTCAGAAAGGATGCGTTCAATAAAAATAGTAAGAGAGTAAAGACTTTTACATTGTTACAAAAAAATGTATTACTAATAAATGCAGTTTTTTTTAACTTGAACCGCAAAAATAGGAAGAAGCTCAACCGTTTTCAACACTGATAATAATCATAAATGTGTGTTGATCATCAGATCCTCATCTGAGAATGATTAGTGAAGGATCTTGAAGACTGGAGTAATGATGATAAATTCAGCTTTGATCACAGGAATAAATCACACTTCACTATATATATTCACATGGAAAAATAAAAATAAAAATATTTCACAATAATACTGTACTTTATGAAATAAATGCAGATATAATTAGCATCAAAGACTTTTTTAAACAACATTTAAAAATCTCACAGAGCCAAAAGTATCGAACAGTAGTGTATACAGAAAGAATGAAGACAAAAATATATTTACACCAAAGTTGTTTATCATAATTGCCATATTTGTTAAATCAGCAGAGACCTTGGGAAAAAAGTGGTGAGAAAACTATACAATATAATGGTATTATAAAAATTATATTAAAATAGTAAAAAATGCATTATCTATTTATTGGGATGGGAAGGTGATTTGACGTATCCATGAGAGGCACAAACTTTTTTTTGTTGAATGACTGAAAATATATATATTTTTTAAGATGTTATTCTGGATATTTGAGTATTTTATTGCATGCACTCTGCCGAAATGAAAAATAAACACGCATAACGGGCGCCTAATCGGAAGACGAACGTCAGCAGCGATAAACATGACTCACAGAACTGCTACAACAGTCATTAGTTGCGCATAACATGTTTGCATTCTGACCCTGGCACTGACCCCATTATTTCTTCCCCGGAGAAATATGAATATACACACAGATTTCATGAGCGAATGCTCATTTAACTTGGCAGGGTGATTAGCACGCGGGAGAGCGGGATATGTAAACACAGTTGGATCACCACACCCCCCTTCTCTTCCTCTTCCCTTCACAGGCATCAGATCTGGCCGCTGGGCTCAGCTTGACCCCCTTCCATATATTAATCCCAAGGCTACTGTCCTGTCCACTGGGTGGTCACAGCGTATGACAACGCACCGCACTGTCGAACCTCATATGCCAGGAATAACTCAGCCTTACAAGGCAAAATGTGGAGTGAAGTGGGGGGGATAAAACAGAATTAGGCCACAGCTGTTTAGGTCTGTAGGCAAAAAATTAGTCTCAATATGTCAAAGAATATTACATCAAATAAAGGGTCGGCCGCGTGCTGCCCCGCTTACATGTGCAGCCGTGCTGTTCTCACAGCGCTGTGTGTGTGTGTGTGTTTGTTTGTTTGTTTGTGCAGTCACGCTCTTCTGTAATCGGTGAACCTCTGGTTTTACGCTCATTTGGGAAAAGGATATGAGAAAAGTGGGATTTAACTCGAATGCTAATGTATAATGTTGGGGCTGCTTGATTATAAATCACAATTATTTTTGGTCAATATTAAAATCACGGTTAGTGGTGGGTGATTTGATCAAAGTCTTACTTCACGATATGAGTCATTTCGAAATTATCAGTGAAATGTCCAATTATCAACACTTCAGTTAACTTAGTATTAGTTTTTGCGGATATAAGAAAAAAAGGTCTTCAAAACAATTACATAACACAAATAATGGACAAATAACTACAACAGAATGAACAAAAATGTATTATAGTTAAATAAGCAGGGTTTTAAGTTTTAGGCTGGTATTTAGATTAGTAATAGTCTACAAAATAAATGTAATAATCAAATGGATAATAGCACTGCATCTGTACACATTCAATAAATAGATGAATCCTTATTAAAGCTACTTTAGTCAAGAGCAGTGACTGATTTGTCTTTGTCTTCTGTTGTTTGATTCTCATTATTGACACTTTAAGAGCGAATGCACGGATCCAATACACTGAAACACACATTTTCTTTTTTAGTGTACATTTACTTGAGACAAAACCCACTGTGTTTACGGGAATACTCTCCAGAACTCTTGTCTTTCTGCAGTTGAAACAGTATTTATATTTATATGAGACATTCATTTTATTAAGTTATATTGTTTCAACATACCTTCTGATGTTCATCATGTTTACTGGTGTATGTTGGTGCTGTAACTAGTAGTGAAGAGGAAGAGATGATCGGCTCAACTGAGGGGCTACAGTGTTTTTTTATGACACGTTAAAACGCGACAACCACATTTATTGCTTTTTTGCTGCAGTTCAATTGCTGTTTTGCCCTCCAGGGCTCCGCCACAGTCACGTGACTGAAAACTATAAATTGCTGCAGTAAATTGGCCCAATGTTCTTGAATGAATGATTTATTGGTTGCACACAAGCTTTTTATTACAGGTGCGTCAACTTTAAATGTTCACGCCCTTTAAACATGATGCTGAGAAAAACAAACTGTGATTGGTTCTACATATCGGTCAGACGTCTACTTGGGCGGTCCTTGGCCAATGAAAGCCTCAATGGAGTCCAGACCTGCCGTCAGTCTGAAGGCTTAGCTACGCGAGACTAGTTGGCCATTGGCTGTAATCTTTGCGGTGTGTTCAAGTGCAACTTTTTGGCCTGGACGCACATGACACCAGCCGACAACACCGTCGCTGCTAGTGCTTTGATGTTGGGTTTGTGTGTCAAGGCTTTAACAACCCCCAAACAACATGTTAAAACACTAAAAACAAATCCAACCATAAGCCCAAAGGATACATCAATTTTGCTGCAAAAGTAAACATAGTATGCATATATCCAAACACATATTTTAAATATATTTGATAGCATAGGCAAACACAAGTGCTGGCCATATTTAAAATGGTTCATCTTTGTCTGCTGTCTTTCTCTAAAAGTTACGAGTAATAAAGATGTCATTGTATTCATTAGGGGGCCAAGCATCGACCTATTGTAGATAGGCACCTATTGTATTCGTTGGCCTTCTTATTATTCTGCTTCAGTTTCTTCTTCTTCCGCTCGAGTCTATGGCTGCCCATAAAACCGCTTGTGGGAAAGTTATGGAATCTGGCACACTGATTGAGGACTGGCCCAACATTAACTACACCAATTTTTGAGTCTCTAACTCAAACACAGCGCCACCACCTGTCTAAAGTTTAACTAAACAAAATACATTTTTCCTTTTATTGATGATTTGATAGAGGCAATTTTCTGTAATGTCAATTTTCCCGCCACAAAACCTAATTTTTTCGAACTCCTCCTAGACAGTTTATCTGATTTGCACAGAAATTGAACCAGATCATCATCAGACAATGCCAACACAAACGTTATGGAATTCGATTCATCAAAAAGTGTTTTTGAATAATGTACAAATTACGGCTGGGACAGTATGGATTTTTTTTTACCGCGGTTGAAAAGCAAGTAATTCCCGCGGTTCAGCGGTAAACCGCTTTAAACCCATGATATACACAAAAAAAAGGGGGGGAAAAAAGACGTGCAACAGGCGTGGCGCCACGCCCCCTCTTGCGCGTCTTGTTGTGAGTGCCACACAAACATTAATCTTTTTGTATAGTTTGCTCTGTAAATTAAATTGAGAGTATAACTAATGCATATGCTATTTTAAATACTGTACTGTATTCCAGATATATATAGCCTACATTTTACAATAATAGAAGCGCAAACATCCATTTCATAAGTATATGAAATCCGTGACTCCTAAAACAACACATATGGCTACAGCCTGTAAAACATTTAAATGATTATAAGTAAATAATAGTAATCTTAAGAATATAAGAAAATAAAATATTTGTTTTATAGCCTATTGCCCCGCAAAGATGCGTCATCCCGGTCTGCATGAATGTGTCTGAATGTGGGACACGAGCTGGATACACACCGTCTCAAATATCTTCGTCTTCAGGTTTTCTCCTGATCTTGCAAAGCAACACTTGTTGTTAAACGTCTGAAGAGAGAATTTTATCTTCCACAAGGTCAAGACATTTAGGCTATGTTTGATTATTCACTGCTAGAGAAAACGAAAGTAAAACCTCTGGGTGCACGTGAACTGCGCTATTCAAATAAACTTGACGCGCCTCAAGTCTAATAACAAGCACAAACTGTGTTAAATAATATTTCGTCCAACAGAGTTTTCTAATTTACCACAGTAAAGATGTGAACGGGTGTAACAGACAAAAACCAAAGCAAACGAAAGGAAGAAACGTTTAATTCCCTGCAAAAATAAGTGCGCCGCGAGTGAAGATTTGGGGAAAGAAACGAGATGTCCCGTGGGATAAAATGGACTAACGTTACGCCTTTTGTTAAAATTCACGGAAATCGAAATATCCGATGACCAGATTGCAAAACAGAATTAAAAAGCTGGCAAATCTTAAATCGGGCTCAGCTCCCTCTCTCATTCGGCATGAATCCAATCCATAGTTTTCATGGCTGCGATGTAACATCTGCAAATCATTTCCCTTAAAAGCTCGTGCTTCACCCCTGTGGTAAAAATCACGTAAAACCGCGTTTGCATAAAAGAACAAAAAAAAAACAAACACTGGGTCAATATTATAGTTCGAATTTATAGTTAAGCAGAAAATTGTATGAAAGTAAAATAACAAAATGTAGTTTTTAAGTAGAAAATATATTTATGTAAAGAAATAAAATACAGAGTAGCCTATAGTAACTTTGTATACAAATAAAAAAAAAATCACGATAAAGTGAACATGTAAATCTTTTTTGTTTTGTTTTGCGGTGATGGCGGTGATGAACTCAGACCCGCGGTAGGCATCACGTGACCGCGGTATTGCGGTAAAACGGTAACTGCCCCAGGCCTAGTACAAATGTAGCGAAAATAGACATTAGGCTGTATCTCCCCAACACTTTATCGTATTCTGACCAAACTTAGTACAAATCATCACAAGCATGACCAGAGGCTACATGCTGCGTTTTGCTGCAGCGCCATCTACTGGTCCAGAGATACGAACGATGGCTATTTTAGTGTATAACTTCCGAACGGTTTGGCCAAAAACCATAAAGTGTATTCTTACGAAACTCGGTATGGGTCATCGGCTTGATGCCCTGAAGAAGTCTGAGAAGTTTCAAACCAGCGCCACCCAGTGGCAAAATAAAATATTGACAAGCTTATACATTTATGGATTTGGTTGACTTATTTTTACGGGAGTCATCTCCTTAGATTCATAAATCCTTGCCGAGTCCAAAGATACCAAACACGACCAAGACGAAACCACCATATGAAAATCGGAATCATAGCGGGTTTATGCCACTTGGTGGTGCTATAATTAAACAACAGGAAAAAGTCAGCACACCATGGCTCCAAAACATGTTAAAAAAAAAAAGTAATACTAAACTCCCACACAAGTGGTAACATACTCGAAACAATACCACCTGTGTGGGAGACTAGCATTACATTTTTACATGTTTAATGTTTTTTCTTGTTGACCACCCATTTTAAGCAAAAAAAATATTTTGCCGTTGATGTGCGTGTTTTTGGATCTTTTTTTTCTTGCTATAATTAAACAAAATATCATATTGGCTCTATATGACACAATGTATTTATGTGAGTTTTCATCGTTTTGATAAAAATAGTCTCCAAATATCTTAACTAATTTTTGCAGTTAGTCTGCTGCTAGCTTCCTTGTTTGCTTCTGTTGTGCTTGGCCCCATAATTGCTACTTACAGCTATATTTTAAACTATAGTTTCATGCATCTATTAAAGGGATAGTTTACCCAAAGTCATAATTTCTTCACCCTCAAGTTGTTCCAAACATGTATGAGTTTCTTTGTTCTGTTGAACACAAAAGAAGATTTTTGGAAGAACGTTAGTAATCATGTTGGTTGATGGTAGCCATTGACTTCCATATTAGGAAAAAAATACTATGAAAGTCAATGGCTGCCATCAACTGTCTGGTTACCAAGATCCTTTAAGACATCATATTTTGTTCAACAGAAGATAGAAACTCATTCATGTTTGGAACAACTTAAGAGTGAGTAAATGATGACAGAATTTCCTTTTTTTTTTCAGGGGTGTCCAAAGTCGATCCTGGAGGGCTACTGTCCTGCAGAGATTAAACTCTCTCTAAAAAACACTGGGATAAAAACAACCCAAGTTGGGTTGAAAATGGTCAAACCCAGAAATTGGGTTGTTTGAATGAGTCCATTTACTAGGGTTCAAACAACCCAATTTCTGGGTTTGTCCATTTCCAACCAAACTTGGGTTGTTTTTAACCCAGTGTTTTTAGAGTGCTGGATTGTTCACCCCTGCTTTAACTCCGTCATTCTGTTGTTGGGACTCCAGCAGTTTTTTGATGTCGTTAATGTTTTTCCGTTTTGCTTTGTTTCTTTTTGGGTCGGGTTAGTGTTGCCACCTGTGGACAAACGAATTAGTGCAAAAATATTCAAACCACATGTGTGAGCTCAGCAGACAGAGCACTTGGTGGTGACTTTACTACAGGCAAGCACAACTTCCATAAAAAAATAAAAAAGAATAAAAAAGAAACTTTAGACTTAAAGGTGCACTATGCAACTTTCCATCCACTGGAGGGCGCCTACTCTAAACTAAGGCGTATTTTGATGACGCCAAGTGTGAGCGCAGTATCTTGGGACATGTGGTCTTCACCTCACAGCCGGTGGAAAATAGGACTCGGGCAGAAATCACGTTGATGGATTCGGTTATTAACGTTACTGTAGTGAAGCATAGCAGGACCGAGTGTTGAGGAGCTGAGCACGGCTGCTGGAGCGATTGGTTATTAACGTTACTGTAGTGAAGCAGAGCAGGACCGAGTGTTGAGGAGCTGAGCACGGCCACTGGAGCGATTGGTTATTAACGTTACTGTAGCGAAGCAGAGCAGGACCGAGTGTTGAGGAGCTGAGCACGGCCACTGGGGCGATTGGTTATTAACGTTACTGTAGCGAAGCAGAGCAGGACCGAGTGTTGAGGAGCTGAGCACGGCCACTGGAGCGATTGGTTATTAACGTTACTGTAGTGAAGCAGAGCAGGACCGAGTGTTGAGGAGCTGAGCACGGCCGCTGGAGCGATTGGTTATTAACGTTACTGTAGCGAAGCAGAGCAGGACCGAGTGTTGAGGAGCTGAGCACGGCCACTGGAGCGATTGGTTATTAACGTTACTGTAGTGAAGCAGAGCAGGAGCGAGTGTTGAGGAGCTGAGCACGGCCGCTGGAGCGATTGGTTATTAACGTTACTGTAGTGAAGCAGAGCAGGAGCGAGTGTTGAGGAGCTGAGCACGGCCACTGGGGCGATTGGTTATTAACGTTACTGTAGTGAAGCAGAGCAGGACCGAGTGTTGAGGAGCTGAGCACGGCCACTGGGGCGATTGGTTATTAACGTTACTGTAGCGAAGCAGAGCAGGACCGAGTGTTGAGGAGCTGAGCACGGCCACTGGAGCGATTCGTTATTAACGTTACTGTAGTGAAGCAGAGCAGGACCGAGTGTTGAGGAGCTGAGCACGGCCACTGGAGCGATTGGTTATTAACGTTACTGTAGTGAAGCAGAGCAGGAGCGAGTGTTGAGGAGCTGAGCACGGCCGCTGGAGCGATTGGTTATTAACGTTACTGTAGTGAAGCAGAGCAGGAGCGAGTGTTGAGGAGCTGAGCACGGCCGCTGGAGCGATTGGTTATTAACGTTACTGTAGTGAAGCAGAGCAGGACCGAGTGTTGAGGAGCTGAGTACGGTCGCTGAAGCGATTGGTTATTAACGTTACTGTAGTGAAGCAGAGCAGGACCGAGTGTTGAGGAGCTGAGCACGGCCACTGGAGCGATTGGTTATTAACGTTACTGTAGCGAAGCAGAGCAGGACCGAGTGTTGAGGAGCTGAGCACGGCCACTGGAGCGATTGGTTATTAACGTTACTGTAGTGAAGCAGAGCAGGAGCGAGTGTTGAGGAGCTGAGCACGGCCGCTGGAGCGATTGGTTATTAACGTTACTGTAGTGAAGCAGAGCAGGACCGAGTGTTGAGGAGCTGAGCACGGCTGCTGGAGCGATTGGTTATTAACGTTACTTAGTGAAGCAGAGCAGGACTGAGTGTTGAGGAGCTGAGCACGGCCGCTGGAGCGATTGGTTATTAATGTTACTGTAGTGAAGCAGAGCAGGACCGAGTGTTGTGGAGCTGAGCACGGCCACTGGAGCGATTGGTTATTAACGTTACTGTAGCGAAGCAGAGCAGGAGCGAGTGTTGAGGAGCTGAGCACGGCCGCTGGAGCGATTGGTTATTAACGTTACTGTAGTGAAGCAGAGCAGGAGCGAGTGTTGAGGAGCTGAGTACGGCCGCTGGAGCGATTGGTTATTAACGTTACTGTAGTGAAGCAGAGCAGGACCGAGTGTTGAGGAGCTGAGTACGGCCGCTGGACCGATTGGTTATTAACGTTACTGTAGTGAAGCAGAGCAGGACCGAGTGTTGAGGAGCTGAGCACGGCCGCTGGAGCGATTGGTTATTAACGTTACTGTAGTGAAGCAGAGCTGGAGCGAGTGTTGAGGAGCTGAGCACGGCCACTGGAGCGATTGGTTATTAACGTTACTGTAGTGAAGCAGAGCAGGACCGAGTGTTGAGGAGCTGAGCACGGCCGCTGGAGCGATTGGTTATTAACGTTACTGTAGTGAAGCAGAGCAGGACCGAGTGTTGAGGAGCTGAGCACGGCCGCTGGAGCGATTGGTTATTAACGTTACTTAGTGAAGCAGAGCAGGACTGAGTGTTGAGGAGCTGAGCACGGCCGCTGGAGCGATTGGTTATTAATGTTACTGTAGTGAAGCAGAGCAGGACCGAGTGTTGTGGAGCTGAGCACGGCCACTGGAGCGATTGGTTATTAACGTTACTGTAGCGAAGCAGAGCAGGAGCGAGTGTTGAGGAGCTGAGCACGGCCGCTGGAGCGATTGGTTATTAACGTTACTGTAGTGAAGCAGAGCAGGAGCGAGTGTTGAGGAGCTGAGTACGGCCGCTGGAGCGATTGGTTATTAACGTTACTGTAGTGAAGCAGAGCAGGACCGAGTGTTGAGGAGCTGAGTACGGCCGCTGGACCGATTGGTTATTAACGTTACTGTAGTGAAGCAGAGCAGGACCGAGTGTTGAGGAGCTGAGCACGGCCGCTGGAGCGATTGGTTATTAACGTTACTGTAGTGAAGCAGAGCTGGAGCGAGTGTTGAGGAGCTGAGCACGGCCACTGGAGCGATTGGTTATTAACGTTACTGTAGTGAAGCAGAGCAGGACCGAGTGTTGAGGAGCTGAGCACGGCCGCTGGAGCGATTGGTTATTAACGTTACTGTAGTGAAGCAGAGCTGGAGCGAGTGTTGAGGAGCTGAGCACGGCCACTGGAGCGATTGGTTATTAACGTTACTGTAGTGAAGCAGAGCAGGACCGAGTGTTGAGGAGCTGAGCACGGCCGCTGGAGCGATTGGTTATTAACGTTACTGTAGTGAAGCAGAGCAGGACCGAGTGTTGAGGAGCTGAGCACGGCCACTGGAGTGATTGTTATACAAACACACGGCTCGCGAGCACCGGGACTTTTATTATGACGGGACGGGACACAGTCGCCGGGCGCCTGCACTGATCCTCTCTTCCGGTCATGATTATGAGGTAATGCAGCTCTGTTTATCATATTAGACACATTTAAGTGTGTTTAAAATGATGTTATGACGTTACTCTGTGCGTTCGCTCGGCGCTGCTGTGACATGTTCACACTGCTAAGAGTAAAGCGCTTCTGCAGAATAAAGCTGAAGGAAACGCAGAAGTGACGCGATTAACAGGCGACTCGCTCAAACGCTATGCTGACACGTCCTGGTCCTTAGTTAAAATAGCAATTTTCTCACAATTTACAAATAGTTGGAAACTGTAGGGATATTGTAAGTACTCAAATGAACAAAATGTATAACACTGGCATAGCACTTTTTAGATATTTAACTGCAAAAATACTACATAGTGCACATTTAAGGTTTAAAGAGTAAAGAACATGACAGCTGTGAAACTGAGCTTGCTAGCAGAAGAATAGCAACAATTGGAAAACTTGGACTGCTTTTTTCTTCTAAGCCAGCATAACCTTATTCTTTCCACTCTTTAATGGTTCTATTCTGCAAAATGTTTTCAACATCTTAAGTCAGTCAGCGCTCACGCACAACGTCAGCATCAGTTAAGAATGAGTTAGAGCGACTATCATGATATATAACCTAAGTGTCTTATCATACAAACTGACATGACCACTGCAAAACAAGTTTTTGCTGTCTGAACAAGAATTTCTGTAGCCTGGAAGACCTATGGGGCCTTTTAAAGGAACAAGACTCCTAAAAAGAAAAGTCTGTCTCTATTTACTCACCCCCGAGTTTTTCTGAAGCACTTTTCTGTGGAACGCTTGTGCAAACAATGTAAACCGTCCGTTGGCCTTTTGATCGCTTCATGTGAGGAACAGACAAAAGTTACAGTTATTCACTGATTAGTTTCCCTGTATGCCAAACCTAACAAATATCATTCATGCTCATTTTTAATTCAGTATGGAAGGGGAAAGGGGAAGATTTGGGGCTTTTTCTTATACACTTATATTGTATGGCTTTTATATAGATGTATAGTGCATGAAATTTACAGTGTTTTTTGTGTAGCATATTAGCCATCATAGTCTTGATAACTTTTTTATTTCATTAAAAAAAAGATATACAAGCTTTACTTAAAGCATAAAGGTGTTTTGGGGGGATCTATAGTTTCATTAAGAGTCTTTAACATCCATAGAACCTTTCCATTAAAAAAAGGTTTGTATAGAGGACAAAGGTTTCTTAGATCAAGTTTTTCCGGCAATCCATACTTTCATTGTTATTTGGTAGGGGGTGTCGTTACACATTTTATGAAATTATACATAATCTCCAGAACTAAAAACAAGCTAAAAAAGATCTGCGTAAACCAGAACGAGCAGATTGAAGTTGTTTACGCATCTAAGATAACATGTTCATCAAACACTGGTTTGATTTACTTACACACAGACAAAGAACATCTGACTGTACATGAATCCTGTCAGAAATCACTGGCCTCAGATCAGGCGTTAGAATGAACACGGTTACTCGCATGTTGTGGCGTTACTGTCGAGTCCATAAGTCTGTTTGCAAAGCCAGTGCCGAAACTGCGTCTGATTTCCCAAAGAATCCACAGTGAAATGAAGCGAATGCAAATAAATAAAGCTCAACTGAGACTCACATTGATGAAGATAAATAAGCTCATTCCTAGCATTAGGATCCTTTGGAAGGTAATGTTATTTTCAGTCGCTCTTCTCTCCTCGTCATCTCACTAACACTCCAGTGGGCGGGGCCAAAGTTGTGATGATGAAGTAGGCGTTGATCTTCTTCTGTCCTTCACCCAATGAGCCGTTCTCTGGGCTTGGGGACAATAAAAGCTGCTTTTGGACTAACAAGGAATTTTTTAGTTCTGAAACTTACAGGATATTCTTATATTATGATGACCTCTTATGTCTGAAACGCTCAAGGAAAATTGCATTTCTCAGTTCTTAGTAATATAACTTAAGTCATAACAGTATGACTTAATATAAAATAAATGATGTATCTTACTGAAATATGTAGTAGAAAACCAATTAAAGATCTATGTTATTTTAAAAAAAAATCGATGTTATATTTGGACTATGGGCGGCGCCATTTTGTTTGCGTTCTACACACACCCCTACAGATCGGCACGAACACACACATCCACGCACTGCGTGCGCGCATACATCACCCTCATTCACTATTCCCTGTGTTGATATCATAGATAGACGATTGATATGCAGTAGATTAACTGTAATACCTAGTGTGACCAGCAGAGGGAACTATCTAGGTATAGCACCATGGGATAGGGAGGCATGAGGAAGAGAGGCAGGATGTTTTGGTTATGATGTTGGTTTGTGCATTAAAGTTTGAGCACAAGCTCAGTGAATTAAAACCTCAATCTTCAAACTTTCATCTTTAAGACACGAATAACATTCCCTACTTTTGTTCACTAATACAACGTGAAGGAGTGAATGAAGACGAGTGCGTGAAGTCGGACAGCTGTGTGTAAATCGGCTGTACACTCGTTATTGCGGTGCAACGTGAGACTGAATGACTGCACTCGAACATGTCCACTATGGTTTCGGACACCACTACAAATGGCTGTCCCTTCAAATAATGCCCTATTTCAGGGTATAAGGGTCGATTTCAGATTCAGCCCCTGCCGTGGAGACTGAGCAGCCCAACATCTCGATTGAGACAGAGCAGTCTGTCAGGTGTGTGTGCCCGCCCGCCGATCTGTTTGTGACTGTGTTGGTGAGTTTGTGTGCACATGTATGTTTGAGTGTGTTTAAGTACAATTACAAAGCAATTATTTGGTTTTGTTTAACTCAATTTTCAAGTTGCGTTTTGGTAAAAATAGCTACAGGTAGCGCCAGCTGTTTGCCGAGTGCAACCATTCTACGTCATCAACCTAGAACGCAAACAAAATGGCGCCGCCCATGGTCCAAATATAAAATCGATTTTTTAAACAGCGTAGATCTTTCATGGGTTTTTTACTACATATTTCAGTAAGAGACATCATTTTTGTTATTAAGCCATACAAGTCTCAACACCAGGGGATCCCTTTAAATATATTACCTTAAAATAAAGTGTAACCGAACCTTCTTGTTCTTAAAAGATCCATTTTTATACAATGCTTTAGAACTCTAGTGCTGACATGAGAAAATAATGCCATTTCACTTTTTTTGTATCAGTTTCAAAAAGGACAGCAAAAATGTACATCAGAGTGTGTGGAAAATGGTTTGTGTTATACCGCAAAGGCATGTTAGCGTTGAGAGAACAAAATGCCCTACAAAAATCCTCATCCCTTCATGACACACCATTTCAGAAGTTCTGGAGGCAGCATCCCGGCGCTCACTGACAGAACTGGGTAACCCAGTAACACAGTCTCTCATCCTTACTCAGATCTTTCTCACGCAACACAGCCAGAGAGGAGAGGACGAATGAGCAGAGAATAAGGACGCATAAGAGCGTCCCGGGAGGAAGACTTGCTTTCTCAGACCTCCACACCCCCGGCTTCAGGCTAAAAATACTCTCTTCCTGTTCAGCGAGTCGGGCTTCCCCAAACCAAATAAATAATTTAGGCAACGCAAGAAGCGGCAGAGAAAGAGCCCGTGTCTCTCGTCTGACACTGCGAGCGGGCAGTCGTGCTTTAGAGGATAACACAAGGCCATGTACGCCGGTTCAGATAGCCATCTCGACTCAATCCTGCTGCCGCTGCTTCATTAACACTTCAAAGAGATGCAGAAAAAAGCAAGCGGAGGCCATTTTATTCATTGGCCTCCTTTACTGGAGTCGGTAATGAATCACTAAGGAATTGGATTGAAGGAGAAACCAGTGAAACTGCATCAATAAGGGAATGTGTGCTAAATCAATACGTTTACAGGATCACCACTGCAATGTAAACATACCGCTATTCTGACCATACTATAGTCTATTCTCCAGAAGCTGTATGAAAGATTGGATCAGACATATCAAATGCAGTTATGATCAGTGATCGAGACTATATAGATTTGACAAGTTGAGCTGAATTTTCATCATCATTACTCCAGTCTTCAGTGTCACATGATCCTTCACTAATCACTCTCATATGAGGATTATTTGAAATAGAAACCCTACATTTTTGAACGGTAGCATATATAGGCCAGCTCATCAAAAGCATAACACATTTATATTAATTAAATACAAAATGTGCATAACTGAATATTCCAGGTTCAGCTTAAAGGCACAATATGTAATGTTTCAGCATTCAAAATATAAAAGATCACTATATCTATGTTATATATTTTTTAAAGTTGTGCGTTTACATTATCCCGACAGTTCCAATTCACTTCTAAATCCAGAGAAATTCATATTTTTATTCGAAGACACGGACCGTGTCTGTATTTCCGTTATGTCGCCAGTCTTTCACGTCATATCCACGTTTGCGTCTTGCTTCCTGCGGAACTCGGCGGAACCGCCAAACTCAAAGAGGAACACTGACAGTATAAGGGGAACACCCGTATAAAAAAGTCTGTATGATAATGGATCATGACTACTCTTTGCCTGTACGTTTTGCCAGCTCAACAAAGCGCAAACGTACTGGTGAAAAAAATGACCCGAGAAGATTTTGGGACAGTAGAAGAAGCAAGAGACGTGTAAACCTTGGAGAAGCCTTTGAAAGATGGCGAAATCTTCGTGACAAGCTCGGACTGCAGAGAGATGCTGATCTCGCTTGCGTTTTAATAAACAGGTCATTTAAGTAACCATTCAGCTAACATAATAATCATATAATCATAACATGCTGTATGTTTGCATATTGCATAGCGATCTTGACCACATTGAGACGCGTTTAGCTGAATACGTATACATTTTGTATTGTATCGGCGTTTCAAAAAGGCGGATCTTGTGTTTTTGGAGACTGAAACAGCTATTTTTTAAAAACTGATTCAAAAGTATATTTCTATCCGTATATTTGGTGACACGATGATGTCATGTGTAAAACGCAGATGGACTAGCTACTATGATTGATGAACGTGGGGAGCGACACAGCGCGTGTTCCAATGAACAACGTATTCCTGGTTCTCTCATTTACTATGCATTATGTTGGTAATGATAAACTAAATTGAAATTTATTTCCTTATTGAACAGTTGATAGACAGAATGTTCGACAAGCGCGGATGCCATGTCAACATATCTATAATTTGAGTAACTCAAATTATGATGCGCGGTTAATATGTCAACATAGCCTACCAACTTATAGGTATGTTGGCATAGCGACCGCCCGCACAACATTCTGTCTCACACATTAGCTAACGTCACTGATAAGTTTGTTAAGTAACGGTAGCTCGCTGCTATTTCATTAGATTGACATTATATAAAGTGAAAAGCCGTAACTAAACTTAACAATAATAGAGATGTAATATAACAATTACCTTGTCAGTGAACATGTTTTCTGCTGGAGATGCCAGATTCGCTGGTTGACAGTGACAATGACAACAACTCCCATGAGCTCACGCACTTTCCCAACGTCATCAAAGTACGTCTGTTGTTATTATTTTGAATGAGTGACCCCTAGTGGCCAAAAGTTGCATACTGCTCATTTAATTTAAATCATTTGGGGTTCGCATAATGTTGATTACTACAAAAACTATTTCAACTCATTCCTCATTTTGCTTAATTTTTTTGTTTTCTTTGTTGCAGCGCTAGATTTTGTTAGGACAGTCCAGGTTCGATGTTAGCTTCTAGACCAAGATAATGCTAATCATTACAATGCTCTGTGGCTGAATGTAATACATAGACCTAATAAAACAATAGGTGTTTTCCTGATGTGTTGTGATTTTCTTTTCAGGCCGATACAGAAGTGACAAAACATCCTTTGATTACATATACAAATGCATGATTAAATAGCAAAATAAATACATAATACTAAAGTACACACCGATCAGACCAACACATTACACACAACATTATGTGTTGGTCCTCCCTTTACTGCCGAAACAGCCCTGACCCGTCGAGGCATGGACTCCACTAGACCCTGAAGGTGTGCTATGGTATCTGGCACCAAGATGTTAGCAGCAGATCCTTTACATCCTGTAGGTTGCTCGATTGGATTGAGATCTGGGGAATTTGGAGGCCGAGTCAACGCCTCAAACTGGTTGTTGTGCTCCTCAAACCATTCCTGAAGCATTTGTGCTTTGTGTCAGGAGCATTATCCTGCTGGAAGAGCCACAGCCACCAGAATACCGTTTCCATGAAAGGCTGAACATGGTCTCAGCAATGCTTAGGTAGGTGGAGCGTGTCAAAGTAACATCCACATGGATGGAGGACCCAAGGTTTCCCAGCAGAACAATGGCCAAAGCATCACACTGCCTCCGCCGGCTCGCCTTCTTCCCATAGTGCATCCTGGGGCCATGTGTTCCCCAGGTAAGCCACACACACACACACACACACACACACACACACACACACCCGGCCATCCACGTGATGTAAAAGAACACGTGATTCCTCAGACCAGGCCACCTTCTTTCATTGCTCCATGGTCCAGTTCTGATGCTCACGTGCCACTGTTGGTGCTTTCGGCGGGGTCAGGGGTCAGCATGGGTACCCTGACTGGTCACCGGCTATGCCGCCCCAAATGCTCTGTGTATTCTGACAGCTTTCTATCAGAACCAGCATTAACTTCTGGAGCACGGGCCAGCCTTCGCTCCCCACGTGCATCAATGAGCCTTGGCCGCCCATCATAATAATAACAATTCATTACATTTATATAGCGCTTTTCTAGGCACTCAAAGCGCTTTACATAGAAGGGGGGAATCTCCTCAACCACCACCAATATGCAGCACCACCTGGATGATGCGACGGCAGCCATATTGCGCCAGAACGCTCACCACACACCAGCTGATTGGTGGAGAGGAGACAGAGTGATGAAGCCAATCAGAATATGGGGATGATTAGGAGGCCATGATGGACAGAGGCCAGTGGGCAAATTTGGCCAGGATGCCGGGGTTACACCCCTACTCTTTATCGAAGGACATCCTGGGATTTTTAACGACCACAGAGAGTCGGGACCTCGGTTTAACGCCTCATCCGAAGGACGGTGCTCTTTGACAGTACAGTGTCCCATCACTATACTGGGGTGTTAGGACCCACAAAGACCACAGGGTGAGCCCCCCCTGCTGGCCTCACTAACACCTCCACCAGCAGCTACCTAGTTTTCCCAGTTGGTCTCCCATCCAGGTACTGACCAGGCTCAGCCCTGCTTAGCTTCAGTGGGAGACCTTGGGCTACAGGGTGATATGGCTGCTGGTAAGGCCTGATGGCCGGTTCTCCACTGTTCCTTCCTTGGAGCACTTTTGATAGATACTGACCACTGCAGACCGGGAACAGCCCACAAGAGCTGCAGTTTTGGAGATGCTCTGACCCAGTCGTCTAGACATCACAATTTGGCCAAACTAGCATAAATCCTTACGCTTGCCCATTTTTCCTGCTTCTAACACATCAACTCTGAGGACAAAATGTTCACTTGCTGCCTAATATATCCCACCAACAGGAGCTGTGATGAAGAGATCATCAGTGTTATTCAATTCACCGGTCAGTGCTCATAATGTTATGCCTGATCGGTGTATAATATATAGTATAAATAATAGTAAAATAACACTGGACTAATTAAGCTATTCTAAACTGTTTTTATAAGATACACATCGTTTACATGCATTTCCAACACAAAGTATGTATATAATTACAATCAATGTGCACGTTTAGTCTATTCATCAATGCAAATTTACAGCGAATGCTTATAAATAAGGCTGTTCTTTTTGTTTTGCTCATGTATAAGGTTGTGAGGATTTGTGTAAAATGTAACATGTTGTATTTTATTATGAGTTGTACTCTAATCTCAGATTGGATTCTTTTATTTATTACAGTTTTTCACTTCTGAAAAGTCGAAAGTTAATATAAATTGACAGTTCTGCTTTACAGCAGTGTAAGAATGCCCAGTGTTTCACATACATCGATTTATTTGTGCGATATTTTTGACAACACTACAATTATTTCAGTTGCCTTTTTTAAAATAAAACAATTGAAGAATGTGTATATATTATATATAAAATTCAACCTGCCAATGTAGGAGCATCTGGCGGGTGTTAATGTCAAGCCCTGCACATACACTGCAAAAAAAAAATATTGTTGGTTTAACTTAAAAAAGTAAGTAACCTGGTTTCCTTAAAATTTTGAGTTTATTGAAATTTAAAATTTGAGTTGATACAATGAAGGAAATTTGTTTAATAAATAGAAACTCAAAATATTATTGTATCTGAACCACATAAAAACTGTAATAAATCATAAAAATAGCACAATTTGGCATTTTTCACTGCATCATCACAAATAAAACACACAATTACCCAAATTTCGTCCCCTTGGAATTATAAGGTTCTATCTGACGTTTTTGTCAAAATTGAGTTATTCACATATTCTTATTCTGTGACAATTTATGTACATTATCTGATTTTTTTTTAAGTTTTGTAGATTTTGGGACTTGTTATCAAAAAAACTAAAAGGTTTTATCTACAAAGTTGAACTCTGACTTGGCTCTATAAGGTTCTATCTGCGTGAGCCAATCAGCACTTCGAATGCACAGAAGAGGACCAATCAGGATCAATTTTATATATCGTGTCGCCAGCTTTTTCCATGACAGGAAAGATCGCAGACACACAATGGCTGCGTCCGAAAACCTAGACAGCTGACTCGTTGCCTCGCTGCCTTATCAGACAATGGCTTGTAAGGCAAAGTTTTGTGCATGAAGGCACCTCACGAAACGATTTCAGACACACTTCTAAGGCAGTGTAACAGTTTAATGATCTACAGCAAAATAGAGAGAGCTTTGGGGAGAACTAAACACATATTTAATTTCTACATTAGTCATTTCTCACTAGAAATGACATTAGAAGTGGAAAATATTGGTAAAAAAAAACCAACTTACATTTACACACAATCTGACCAGCAAATGCAACTTTCGGACACCATCTTATTTTCCCAGCTAAACTGTCACTGAATGGAAAGCACAGGATTGTGGGATATCAAAGGTACACATGTATGCTGCCTTCAAAAATCGATCAGATGAAGGTATCTCAGGAGACAGGAAGTGAAGCTAACATTAGATTCGGACGTGGCTTGATGCCTTCCTGCCTTCAAATGTGTCCTCCGAAGGCAGCATTTTCCAGGTTTCGGACGCAGCCAATATCTGTGATCCAAAAATCCCCATTTACAATTTGAGAGGATTTTGATATTGTATATTTAGAATACATTTAGGGTCCCTGTTATTTTCATGTTTGAAAGAAACGTGTTCCCCATATACATTTTCCTATATGTAATGCAAAAACTTTGAAGCTCAATATCTCAAAACTGCTCAGAACGCAGATACAACCTTACAATTCCCAGGGGACGCAATATGCTTACCAAATATTTTAATAATATTTGAATAAAGGTTGTCGCTTCTCAAAAATGTTCTTTATATTAACTATGTTATTAATTTCAATATTTATTTCAATGAACTCAAAATTAAGGCACCAGGTAACCATTTTTTTATAGTGTACAAACAAGTGAAAATAAGCAGGGCTGGCTTAAAAAAAAAGGAAAGAGAATGTGTTTCAAAGGTGGGCAAGCCCAGACAGTCACCTGTCGGCCATCTCTGTGTTTTTGTTTTGTCTAACACTCACTCACTCACGCACACACACACACACACACACACACACACAAAAGGCACTGAAGATCACGTGTGTGCCCCCGCTCTACGGCCCGAGCCAGCGGAGGGGCGTTTGGGGTTTCCTCGCCCTCATTCACCTCTCATGAGGGTCCGTTTCACAGGAAACCCTATTAAAGACGCCCAACTCCCACGTGTTTGACCCTCAGCACTCAGTTCAAAGACGTCCGAAGCAAGAAGACCGGCTGGAGGATCAAAGCTCTGCGTTACGAGGGGCGGCTCTGCAGTCTGTTCCTCTCAGCTCCTCTTTTCAACACTCCAGAGTTTGTCTGTAGGTTTGAAAATGTCAAAACGTTCATTAACTCCCTAACTCCGGATCCATTTCCCCAGGTTTAGGACTTTCCCCGCATCGAAGCGCAGCAGCAGATAATGATGTCGCAAGACAAGGATGCAGATGTGCACATGCCTTCCTGAGCAGGAAACAAGGGTCAAACATCTGGACGGGACGGAGCGCCTTCAGACCGCGTTTGTTCCACAACCGTGATTGTACACGGGATTTCAGGACACTATAAAGGCAGCTGCTGTATAATATTGTTCATATAGACTTGTCTATCTTCAATTTCTGAATTCAAATTATTTTTGATATTTTCTTTTGTCAATTACTTCTTAAAGTATTTGAAAAGAAAAATGTAAGAAAATAAAAGTTTTTTTTTTTTAAAGAAGCCTTGAAGCAGTTTTTTTAATGTATAAATGTATGTAAAGTATTAGAGAAATCTTCATCTGCTATTGTGTCTAGTAATCAACATGCAGGAAGACATTTTATTTTGATGCGAGGGGAAAAAATATATATCTATATGTATTAAAAAAATGCATTTTCTCATGAAGTTTTTATTAAAGCATTATAGCATATTTTCAATGTAAAGAACAGGCTATGTTAGTTTTGAAATGTCAATTGAAGTAACCCTAAGAAAACATTCTGATATGCCATCGTGGTTACTGTCAACTAAATCCAAAAGTATTAATTTAATTTTTTGTGAATTGAAATAAAGCTGAAAATAGAAATATTAGATAAACACTAAAATTTAAACAATGTATTTTTGTTTAAGTTAAGAAATCAAAATAATTTATTTTGATTTCCGTTTTAGTTGTAGTAAAGCTAAATAGAAATATTAAATCAATAATTGAACAAAAACTTACTGATACTAATAAATCACTAACGCACATAAAACTACTAAAAATTTAAACTCAAATCAAAATGTATAATTTTATAGTTTGTTTACCTCTTTTAAAACATTATTTTAATAATGAATGAATCTGCACAGTAAAGTATAGAAAGGTTAAGGGTTTTTATCTGATGGTTACACCACTTGATGCTTTTAGAGTTACTAAATCAAAACGTATAATAAAAATGCTATAAAGGGTTTTTCAAAAATACATGAAACCAAAATGAATACATTCTCAACTCCAAATTAAAAATAATTTGTTGTTTGGATCACAATCTGAACTACGAATAAAAACATCTACCATCCCAGATGAAAACAACAAACCAGTTGCAAACAAAGATTTTTTACCTTAAAGAATAATGCATTAAAAATATGTGAATGCTATAGCCATCTACTGCACACATATGGTTGCTGACACGTCTACTTCAAAGGATACGCTACAGAATCGTTTCATAAAACAAGACCATTTTTTCCAGGAACTAAAAAAAAAAAAAAAGCATAAAAGGATGAGAAGTTTATAGTGATTCCTCAGACTATTTCCCTCCCAGAGCTGCTGGGAGATTCTCATCCATATAGCGTCTACACGCACATGTATCCCCCACCCCCATGTTACATAAAAGGCCTATTTAAGCTTCAAAAAGGAGAGAGACACAGAACACTGCCACTACTGGCAGCCTGGCTCCATGACCTAGTTTCCCACTTATTCAAAGAGCGAGAGAGAGAGAGAGAGAGAGAGAGAGAGAGAGAGAGAGAGAGAGAGAGAGAGAGAGAGAGAGAGAGAGAGAGAGGGCGGGGGTTCGCTGGATAAGCAGGAGTGGGTCATGGTTCACTGTGGGCTCCTCTCAGACCACAGACAATAAGCACTGACTGACTGAGACCGGTGACTAGCTCCAGTCAGCAGGTCAAAAACTCTCCCAGCGAACTGAATTAACAAGGTTTTCTAACTTTATGATGAGTGTGTTCGGTGTAGCACATTATTTCAGTTCCAGAACCTAGTGTGCCCTACATAGACAGCGTTATAATCATCATAAGTGACTGTTTTTCACTCTACGCAGGCAGCAATTTCAACACGCACAAAAACAACGAACAGATTTCACTCATAATTGATGTTTTATTTGTCATAGCGCAATATATAAGTACACTGTAAAATAAATGTGTTGATGTTTGTTGGTTTAACTTAAAAAGTAAGTAACCTGGTTGGCTTAAAATTTTGAGTTATTTGAAATTAAAAATTTGAGTTGATACAATCAATGAAATTTGTTAAATAAATAGAAACTCAAAATATTATTGTATCTGAACCACAAAAAATGTGATAAATCATGAAAATAGCACTATTTGGCATGTTTCACTGCATCATCAGAAATAAAACACACACAATTACCCAATATGCTTACAAAATCCTTTAATAATATTTTAATAAAGGTTGTCGAATCTCAAAAAATGTTCATTGTATTAACTCAAAACATTTATTTCAATGAACTCAAAATTTTAAGGCAACCAGTAAATATTTTTTTACAGTGTATTTAAATACATAAAATACACTTGAATAGTCAATATTTTAATGCGCTTTAACAGTGCTTTTGAGTATTGAATTATTTATATTGATCAATATCGCCAGATGTTATGTTTGTAAAATTTAAATCTAAGTTTCCAGACATTTTCCAGGATTTGGGGGAAATTTTCTGAAACTTTTGGAAATGTATCTAAACTTTTCAGTCCTTTTGCAACCCTATTTTTGAGAGTTTATTTTTCTTCCTTTCTCTAATCAAATATTTTAAACAAAACATGTTCTTGCGCATATTAGTTTAATAGATAATGCATTTATAGATTTATCCTTATTAGGGTTGGAAATCAAAAACTGATTTGGATTTGGACTTCTCTGGATTCCTGTTTGTGAATTTTAATGTGATTTTAAAACATTCAAGCACAAGACAAAGCAAAAGAGAACTAAATTCAGTACTCGCTCGCTGTTTTCTGTTTTGTTAGTTTTTTTGTGCAAATACTGAATTGAGTTCTCTTTTGCATCTTATTGCACTTAAAAGGGCAAACACACTCAAACTCATGTCAAAATATCCTGGCAAACACAGTCGGTTATGACAGAGACAAGAAAATGTGTGTATAACAGTACTCTCAGTTGTATTTATTGCTATTTTTTTCTTATTTTATCACTTTTTATTTGGCTTTAATAATGTTTGAAAGAGCTAGTGTAATTGTTTTTTGTTAAAACCATACAGGCCAATGTTCCTGGTGTGAGTAATGTGGTCCACACCACAACTATAACTATAACAAATACGGCACAAAGGCACTTATTTCCTCACTACTAAATATTCCACACTCAACTAGTGGGATTATAACAAAGTGGAAGCGATGGGGAACAACAGCAACTCAGCCATGAAGTGTTAGGCCATGTAAAATCACAGAGCTGGGTCAGCGCATGCTGAGGGTCACAGTGGGCAGAAGTCGCCAACTTTCTGCGGAGTCAACAGCTCCAGACCTCCAAACTTCTGTGGCCTTCAGATGAGCTCAAGAACAGTGTAGAGAGCTTAATGGAATGGGTTTCCATGGCCGAGCAGCTCATCCAAGCCTTACATCACCAAGAGCAATGCAAAGCGTGGGATGCAGTGGAGTAAAGCAGCCGCCACTGGACTCTAGAGCAGTGAGACGTGTTCTCTGAGCGACCAATCACGCTTCAGTCTGACAATCCCATAGACCAGTCTGGGTTTGCCGGTTGCCAGGAGAACAGTACTTGCCTGAGTGCATTGTACCAAGTGTAAAGTTTGGTGGAGGGGGGTTTATGGTGTGGAGTTGTTTTTCAGGGGTTTGGCTTGGCCCCTTAGTTCCAATGAAAGGAACGCAATGCTTCAGCATACCAAGACATTTTGGACAATTTCATGCTCCTGACTTTGTGGGAACAGTTTGGGGATGGCCCCTTCCTGTCCCAACATGACTGCACTCCGGTGCACAAAGCATCGGTCCATAAAGACATGGATGAGCGAGTTTGGTGTGGAGGAACTTGACTGGTCTGCACAGAGTCCTGAGCTCAACCAACCAAGCTTCATAAATAAAATGTATTATTATTATTATTATTATTATTATTATTATTATTATTATTGTTGTTGTTGTTGTTGCTGCTGTTGTTGTTGTTATTACTTTAACTAGCTGATCCATTCTGTGATGCTTGTGATGATGATTTCATGCTTTAACATGAAAATAACAGAAATCTGTATAATAATATGTTAACAAATAGGAAAGAATATATTAAAATTAAACCAATATTACCAACATGTTATAAGAAAACATCAACATTAAATTAAGGTTGACAAGCTCCATTGCTGCATGGCAACGTTTAATTCCTGTTAGTCAACATGTTCATTTTCTTGCTATTGTGTCTAATTAATATAATTAAAAGTTTAAATGTGTGAAAAGAGTCCCATTGGCCACACTGCGGTCTTTGCCCTGGACCACTTGACTACTTGAATGATGTGTTTCCTGTATTAGGCTGTAAGTGTGCATGAAAACCGCAGATGAGTGTGTAGGACTGATGAAACACAACAAAAGCTATAGTTACATTCTGATTTTCAGTACTTTAAAATAAACCTGTAAACTTCTGTTCATTAGTGCTTTAGATGCTTCTAATTAAATCATAAAAAGCAGTTACAAATATTTTATAAAATAAAAATTCTCATCTTTGTAAAAAATTGAAATGTGCAAAACGTTGTTTTACCACCACATTATATGTAGTAACTAATTAATTTAACTTAGAGTATAAAGGTTTCCTCGACATTGCTTATTCTTTATTTAAAGTTTATATCAGATATGATGTGCAGTACTGGAAACACAACCTGTTATTTTAGCCAGAAAGTAGGCAAAAAGGTCTAATCCATAATCTATAATGAAGGCCAAAATAATTCAGAAGCATTTTGAAATAAATAAAAAAAAAATCACAAATATTCCTATGTTGACGAGATTAAAGTTGGTCATTAATGAAATAAACCAAATACAACCCTTCACCCGATCCACATATCTGTTTTGCAAATGCATGTTTAAGATCTTATTGTGAATCGCATTTCGATTTAGAAATAAAGCCAAGGGTCCAAAAACCCTCCAAACAAGTTATTTTACTGAACATAAGAAGTAAACAGCACAACAAAAGTACACTGAGTAAACAACAAGCAATAAAGTCCTGAGTGTTGATGAGTGATAATCTTCAGTGCTGTTTCTGCTCTTAAACTATGGCATATGGTAATCTGAGCGAACAAACCAATCTAAGCGCGCTCCAGCTGTAAAACTGTCCGACTGGTTTCTACTTGGGCTGTCAAGCGATTAAATTACAGCAGATATTATAGCCGTAATTAAAATAAACTATCCCTGTTCTCTCTACATCAGCAGATATTATAACCGTAATTAAACTAAACTATCCCTGTTCTCTCTTCATCAACAGATATTATAACCGTAATTAAACTAAACTATCCCTGTTCTCTCTTCATCGGCAGATATTATAACCGTAATTAAACTAAACTATCCCTGTTCTCTCTTCATCAGCAGATATTATAACCGTAATTAAACTAAACTATCCCTGTTCTCTCTACATCAGCAGATATTATAACCGTAATTAAACTAAACTATCCCTGTTCTCTCTTCATCAGCAGATATTATAACCGTAATTAAACTAAACTATCCCTGTTCACTCTTCATCAGCAGATATTATAACCGTAATTAAACTAAACTATCCCTGTTCTCTCTTCATCAGCAGATATTATAACCGTAATTAAACTAAACTATCCCTGTTCTCTCTTCATCAGCAGATATTATAACCGTAATTAAACTAAACTATCCCTGTTCTCTCTTCATCGGCAGATATTATAACCGTAATTAAACTAAACTATCCGTTCTCTCTTCATCGGCAGATATTATAACCGTAATTAAACTAAACTATCCCTGTTCTCTCTTCATCGGCAGATATTATAACCGTAATTAAACTAAACTATCCCTGTTCTCTCTTCATCGGCAGATATTATAACCGTAATTAAACTAAACTATCCCTGTTCTCTCTTCATCGGCAGATATTATAACCGTAATTAAACTAAACTATCCCTGTTCTCTCTTCATCGGCAGATATTATAACCGTAATTAAACTAAACTATCCCTGTTCTCTCTTCATCGGCAGATATTATAACCGTAATTAAACTAAACTATCCCTGTTCTCTCTTCATCGGCAGATATTATAACCGTAATTAAACTAAACTATCCCTGTTCTCTCTTCATCGGCAGATATTATAACCGTAATTAAACTAAACTATCCCTGTTCTCTCTTCATCGGCAGATATTATAACCGTAATTAAACTAAACTATCCCTGTTCTCTCTTCATCGGCAGATATTATAACCGTAATTAAACTAAACTATCCCTGTTCTCTCTTCATCTGCAGATATTATAACCGTAATTAAACTAAACTATCCCCGTTCTCTCTTCATCGGCAGATATTATAACCGTAATTAAACTAAACTATCCCCGTTCTCTCTTCATCGGCAGATATTATAACCGTAATTAAACTAAACTATCCCCGTTCTCTCTTCATCGGCAGATATTATAACCGTAATTAAACTAAACTATCCCTGTTCTCTCTTCATCGGCAGATATTATAACCGTAATTAAACTAAACTATCCCTGTTCTCTCTTCATCAGCAGATATTATAACCGTAATTAAACTAAACTATCCCTGTTTTCTCTTCATCGACAGATATTATAACCGTAATTAAACTAAACTATCCCTGTTCTCTCTTCATCGACAGATATTATAACCGTAATTAAACTAAACTATCCCTGTTCTTTCTTCATCAGCAGATATTATAACCGTAATTAAACTAAACTACCCCTGTTCTCTCTTCATCAGCAGATATTATAACCGTAATTAAACTAAACTATCCCTGTTCTCTCTTCATCGACAGTGATTATAACCGTAATTAAACTAAACTATCCCTGTTTTCTCTTCATCAGCAGATATTATAACCGTAATTAAACTAAACTATCCCTGTTCTCTCTTCATCGGCAGATATTATAACCGTAATTAAACTAAACTATCCCTGTTCTCTCTTCATCGGCAGATATTATAACCGTAATTAAACTAAACTATCCCTGTTCTTTCTTCATCAGCAGATATTATAACCGTAATTAAACTAAACTATCCCTGTTCTCTCTTCATCAGCAGATATTATAACCGTAATTAAACTAAACTATCCCTGTTCTCTCTTCATCAGGAGATATTATAACCGTAATTAAACTAAACTATCCCTGTTCTCTCTTCATCGACAGTGATTATAACCATAATTAAACTAAACTATCCCTGTTCACTCTTCATCAGCAGATATTATAACCGTAATTAAACTAAACTATCCCTGTTCTCTCTTCATCAGCAGATATTATAACCGTAATTAAACTAAACTATCCCTGTTCTCTCTTCATCAGCAGATATTATAACCGTAATTAAACTAAACCATCCCTGTTCTCTCTTCATCGGCAGATATTATAACCGTAATTAAACTAAACTATCCCTGTTCACTCTTCATCAGCAGATATTATAACCGTAATTAAACTAAACTATCCCTGTTCTCTCTTCATCAGCAGATATTATAACCGTAATTAAACTAAACTATCCCTGTTTTCTCTTCATCAGCAGATATTATAACGTAATTAAACTAAACTATCCCTGTTCTCTCTTCATCGGCAGATATTATAACCGTAATTAAACTAAACTATCCCTGTTCTCTCTTCATCAGCAGATATTATAACCGTAATTAAACTAAACTATCCCTGTTCACTCTTCATCAGCAGATATTATAACCGTAATTAAACTAAACTATCCCTGTTCTCTCTTCATCAGCAGATATTATAACCGTAATTAAACTAAACTATCCCTGTTTTCTCTTCATCAGCAGATATTATAACCGTAATTAAACTAAACTATCCCTGTTCTCTCTTCATCGGCAGATATTATAACCGTAATTAAACTAAACTATCCCTGTTCTTTCTTCATCAGCAGATATTATAACCGTAATTAAACTAAACTATCCCTGTTCTCTCTTCATCAGCAGATATTATAACCGTAATTAAACTAAACTATCCCTGTTCTCTCTTCATCGACAGATATTATAACCGTAATTAAACTAAACTATCCCTGTTCTCTCTTCATCAGCAGATATTATAACCGTAATTAAACTAAACTATCCCTGTTCTCTCTTCATCGGCAGATATTATAACCGTAATTAAACTAAACTATCCCTGTTCTCTCTTCATCAGCAGATATTATAACCGTAATTAAACTAAACTATCCCTGTTCTTTCTTCATCAGCAGATATTATAACCGTAATTAAACTAAACTATCCCTGTTCTTTCTTCATCAGCAGATATTATAACCGTAATTAAACTAAACTATCCCTGTTCTCTCTTCATCAGCAGATATTATAACCGTAATTAAACTAAACTATCCCTGTTCTCTCTTCATCGACAGTGATTATAACCGTAATTAAACTAAACTATCCCTGTTCTCTCTTCATCAGCAGATATTATAACCGTAATTAAACTAAACTATCCCTGTTCTCTCTTCATCAGCAGATATTATAACCGTAATTAAACTAAACTATCCCTGTTTTCTCTTCATCAGCAGATATTATAACCGTAATTAAACTAAACTATCCCTGTTCTCTCTTCATCGGCAGATATTATAACCGTAATTAAACTAAACTATCCCTGTTCTCTCTTCATCGGCAGATATTATAACCGTAATTAAACTAAACTATCCCTGTTCTCTCTTCATCGGCAGATATTATAACCGTAATTAAACTAAACTATCCGTTCTCTCTTCATCGGCAGATATTATAACCATAATTAAACTAAACTATCCCTGTTCTCTCTTCATCAGCAGATATTATAACCGTAATTAAACTAAACTATCCCTGTTCTCTCTTCATCAGCAGACATTATAACCGTAATTAAACTAAACTATCCCTGTTCCCTCTTCATCAGCAGATATTCTCAGTTCCCACACCAGCGGTTTAGAGATTATCATGCCAGAATATGCTAATCAATGACTTAAGATCGTTAACTCAAATTCATCAACTATCCCTTCAGAAACCTCCTGTCTCATTCCACATGTCGTCTCTTCTTCTTGAGTCTGTCCATCATTGTCTGACTCCAGTTTGAACATAAATGGATGAACAGTTTCTGACATTTTCAGTGTGTCTGCGTGAAGTAATAGGCACTGCTAGCACAAGCTCTTGAAGCTCCGTCTTCTTCTAGAAATGGGGCGGGAAACAGCAGCTAATTTGCATTTAAAGGAACATATACAAAAGTGACCATTTTAACATGCTCTAAAATTGATCTGAGGGGTATTTTGAGTTACATATTTTTATATTTTTATATTTTTACATAGTTTTGAGTCACATACACACTAGTGATATCAAAGACTTATTTTATATCTTGTAAAAAGGGGCATTATAGGACCCCTTTAAACTTGCACAATTCAAAGTTCTTTATACTTCATTACAGTTGTGCTGGTTTGGGCTGGAACGGCCTATTGAGCTAAAGGTAATAGCGGAGTTTAAAACAGTTTGAAACGAGTCTGTCACTCGGGAGACAGCTGCAGGATGCGGTTAGGGGGCCCCAAGTGTGTGTGTGTGTGTGTGTGTGTGTGTGTGTGTGTGTTGGGGGTGGGGAACATGTCAGGGATCATGAAGTTTCTGAGCAGAACACACAAGCACAGAAGGATCGTAGTAGATGTACTGATGATAAATGTATAGTTATAGCACAAAGACTTGACGAACCAGCAAAAAAAAAAAATGCACACCCATATGACTACACCAAAATAATTTGTTAGTAACACCATTTATGAGGAAAATGCAGGGTTGTGCGTCAAGAAAAAAAACTCAACAGTCTTTTGAAACGTTATATTGTCACATCATCATAAGTGGCGGTTTACATACCGGAGGCGATCTTTAAATCCACTCAATCAACACGCAAAGATCTTTCAAAGAGTGAGCGAAGAGGGCTGCACACTGAGCCAAGCACAACTTTAAGGCCATTACAGAGATGCCTGATAAAAACGACACGGACAGTAATTTCATAAATTCAGAGCATGTGTAGTGTGAAGTGCTGAGTGTTATATTGTGTATGTTGCATAAAGCCACAGCAACTGGTGAAAAAAAGATACGCTCTTGGAAGAAAAGGTTCTATACACTCTAAAAAATGCTGGGTTAAAAACAACCCAAGTTGGGTTGAAACTGCACCGACCCAACAATTGGGTTATTTTAACCCAATGGTTGAGTTGTTTTAACCCAGTGGTTGGGTTAAATGTTGCTTAAGACAACCCAATTTCTGGGTAAGAACAACTTAACCATTGGGTTAAAACAACCCAATTGTTGGGTCGGTGCAGTTTCAACCCAACTTGGGTTGTTTTTAACCCAGCATTTTTTAGAGTGTAGGATCATGAAGGACTAGTTCACTTCAGAATGAACATTTCCTGATCATCTTTTTCTTCAGTCAAAAAGAAATTAAAGGTGCACTATGTAACATTTTTGAAGTAAAATATCCAAAAACCACTAGGCTAATGTTATACATTTTGGTCAGTTGAGTACTTACAATATCCCAAGTGTTTCCAACTATCTGCAAATCGTGAGAAATTGCTATTTTAACCAATGAACCGGGACGTGTGAGGGAGTCGCCTGTCTATGGCGTCATATCTGTGTTTCCCTCAGTTTCCTGTTTTATTCTGCAGAAATGCTTTACTCTTCGTCCATGTGCAATAGGTGTCACAGCAGCCGCTGAGCGAATGCACAGAGTAACGTCATGTCATATCATTTTAAACACACTCAGGGTGCGTTCACACTTGTCATGTTTGGTTGGATTAAAACGAACCCTGGTGCGATTGCTCTGTTAGTGCGGTTCATTTGAGCATATGTGAACGCTGCCATCCGAACCCTGGTGCGCACCAAACAAGCGGACCGAGAGCGCTAAAAAGAGGACTCTCGGTCCGCTTCCAAACCAACTCTGGTGCGGTTCGACTGATATATGAACGCCAAACGGACCAAAGACATGTAAGAGAACCAAAAACAGGACTTAATGTCACAAGATGCGACGCATAGTCAGCTGATTTGATGACGCGGAAAGATCGGTGTATCCAAAATGAGTAACGTTAACGTTAGAGGGCAAACGTGGAGCAACGAGGAGGTGCCTCATTAATATTTGGTCTGATGAGCATGTTTCGTAAATGCTAGAAAAAACGCACAAAAAGCAAACCTGGTTCTTCTCATCAGAGGACCTGATGCCCATTATTAGCAGGTACAGACGACAGAAAGGCTGTCTCTTTTCTGCACAACGGAGGAAATCCTGCTGCTGTTTTGAATGTTTTAAACATTTTATGAGCTCTTCATGAGTTCTCAGCGGGTAAAATAATGCCATATGTACACGCATAAAATGATGGCGTTTAATCCGGCACACAGCATTGGTCTGAATGTTCGGTTAGCGAGCTCCTGCGTCATATAAGCCGACCAATCAGGTTGTGAGCGTCTCCCTGAGCCTTTGGTTCGGTAACTTTAGGCTCGCTGTTAAAAATGCCAGTGTGAACGCTAAGCAGACCAGGACTATATGTTTTGTTTTTGTTTTTTGGTCCGGACCAAACGAACCAAACTAACCGAACTACAAGTGTGAACGCACCCTCAGATGTGTCTAATATGAACAACAGAGCTGCTTTACCTTATATTCATGACCGGAAAAGAGGAAATGGCGCCGGCAACTGTGGCATAATAAAAGTCCCGCTGCTCGTGAGGTGTGTGTTGTTCATCTCATTAACAATCGCTCTAGCGCCTTGCTCAGCTCCTCAACACACGCTCCTTTTCTGCTTCACACTACAGTAACGTTAATAATCACATCCATTCACTTGATTTCTGCCCGAGTCCTATCCTGATTCTTTCCCACTGGCATTGAGATTCTGAGCTCAAACTTGGCCTCTTCAAACTACGCCTTTCTTTTGAATAGGCGACCTCTAACGGACGGAAAAGTTACATAGTGCAGCTTTAAGGTTTTTGAGGAAAACCTTCCAGGATTTCTCTCCATATAGTGGACTTTACCATGAACCAACGGGTTGAAGGTCTAAATTTCAGTTTCAATGCAGCTTCAAACAGCTCGATATGATCCCAGCCGAGGAATTTGAGTCTTATCTAGCCAAACCATTGGCCATTTGCTAAAGAAAATACAAATGTATTTACTTTTTATATCTTTTTTTCATCTTGCACTATACGCTATGCATTACGTAATCACGGTGGAAAGGTCACACATGATGTAGCCGGGTACGGCGACACAGTTGTTTTAGCTTTTTTTCTGATGGGCTTTTAGTCTTTGCACATTCGCTGTGTAAACATTGGTTCGGTACTTCCGCCTCCCCTTTCCAATGCGTTTACTTAATGTGTGGCGCATCACTAGCCGCTGAGACTACAATTTGGGCCTTCAATCTGTTGGCTCCCAATGAAGTCCACTATATGTAAAAAAAAAAATCCTGGAATGTTTTCCTCAAAAAAAAAAAAACGTAATTTCTTTACGATTGAAGAAAGAAAGACATCTTGGATGACATGAGGGTGAGTAAATTATCAGGGCATTTTCATTATTAAGTGAACTAATCCTTTAAAGGTTTCCATCAGGCACTTAATATAGTTTAGGCCCTGTTTACTCCTGGTGTTAAGATGCGTTTTGGACGATCGGATCACAAGTAGACGAGGGACACACATTCCCATTTACACACTGGTGCTTTAATCTGTCTCTTTTGTCCACTTTTAAACACTTCAGTCCTGATTTCTTCAAGGGGAGGGTCTATGGGCGGGTAAATGGACAAAATAAGCTCACAGAGTTTACATATGAACCCGCTTCTGAACGCTGTGAGTGTGTGTTAGAAATCAGGAATGGGGAAAAATTTAGCTTGGTACATTTTTCATCTTCAAAACAAACTTGGGTCTCCAGCCGACAAAGTTTAAATCCAGTCTGGTTAGTGCGCTTCATATAACGTTACACGTCAGTAGGCAGAAAGAAGCGGGTCTTAGAGGCTGTTCTAATGCATTCAACTACATGAGCGTTTACACTATGAAAGCAATCCGGTCTAATGTGTTTTCCTCTACCTCTGGAAATGTTCGAAAGTGGACAAGCTGACAACGTTTTAGACCTGTTTACACCTGTATTTAACGCCGTCTACATGTAATCTGATCGACCAAAACGCTTCTTTATACCAGGAGTAAACAGGGCCAAAGAGCTTTCCATCATGGGATCATTTTATGGATTTAATTTTAACTAACTTTCCCCACCATTGACAGAATTTTTCCGGCTTTCCGTTTTTTTACTATTATACAGTAGGGGGCGCTTTTACACAAAATCTGAAAGAGTCAAAACACAGGAAAAAAGTAGCAGAAACAAGCAATAAAAGTATTGAATATGCACGTTGAAATCTTGAGAGAAAAAAAATTCTCAGCTTTTTATTCAAAATAATGCTTTTAACTTAACCTCATTCAAGTGTTGATCAAAAAAAAAAATGATAACGTATAGGGTTTACCCATGAGTATAGTATTAATGTGTGTATAGTTCAGCCAAAATGAAAACTACTGTGTGAGAAAATATCCAAGTTGTAGAGTTCAGTAGTACTATATTAAACTGCTATGCAATGTTGAATATAATGTATAATGGTGTATAATATATGTGCAATGGGGGAAATATTTGTTGGTCCTGACAAATACCAAATGTCTACCAGTAAACCGTGCATTATTTAGTCAGTGACAGAGTGCAAGCATATTCGTCTAAAATAATTGAGTATTTTTCAGCTTCAGAATCATCAGTTTTGTTTTTCCGGTGTCACCACTGTCCTGTGCACTGGGTTACCAGCAAGTCCATGCCTATTCATTTCCACCGCCAATGTAATACAAAAAAAGAATGCATGCAGTTAGAATAAAACACTGAGACTCTGTTCGTTCTTTTTATATGTTGCATGTTCGGATATTCATAAATCAATATTATTACGGCCATTACATTTTGGTGAAAAAGATAAAAAAAAACTGGCAGTTTTAGGTAATTACTTACTTTAAATTAAGTTTTATTTGGATTAAACTTTATGAATTAAACAGCTCATAAAAACACTTTGAATCACAAGAAAACAATTATATAACTCATTAAACGTGAAAGTATTATCCCATTATTTAAGAAATGTCTTTTATTTAATGGAGTCAAGAATCAAAACACGCACTCTCCCAGCTCATTAGGGGCGAAGACCTAGATATCAGAATAAGTGTGAAAAAGGTCTGCACTATAAAAAGGCTTTATTAATAATAGGAGATACAGAAGTACAAACGTTTCGGCTCTTTGCCTTCATCACTAATTGAGTCAAGAACCCCAGAGTTGTAAAGAGAACCTTTTCTT
The DNA here is from genome assembly GCF_024679245.1 of Pseudorasbora parva. Taxonomy (NCBI): domain Eukaryota; kingdom Metazoa; phylum Chordata; class Actinopteri; order Cypriniformes; family Gobionidae; genus Pseudorasbora; species Pseudorasbora parva. The sequence goes on from NC_090184.1 coordinate 3,327,922, forward strand.
CAAGGGGTGTATTTCCTTGCTAAAGTAAGATGCATAATGAACAGTGGATTCAAGAATATTACTGTTAAAAAGAATTTCACGCTTGTAAATAAGGGTGGGCAAATAATTCACGCTCGCTCCTTGCAGCTCAACCTATAACAGAAGAATAAAGACAGCCAAGGTTGGTCAATAAAGATACGGTTGGGCTTTTCACTGAAGATTACTACAGCACTGAGTGTGTGTCACAGAAGAAAAGAAAGCAGAAAGCTCTGCAGATTTCTCCTCATCTCTGCATTCTGACCTACAATGCATGTTTTCAGCTTTAGTACTCTTTCCACTCGCTTTAACAATTTCACAGACTTCCCACAGCCACTGAACGCATCTTAATAACTAAGAAATTAATACATTTATTACGCAGTATTTTATTTTATCACATTAAATTGATATATTAACATTTATATTGACATTAATACATTTATTACGCAGTATTTTATTTTATCACATTAAATTGATATATTAACATTTATATTGACATTAATACATTTATTACGCAGTATTTTATTTTATCACATTAAATTGATATATTAACATTTATATTGACATTAATACATTTATTACGCAGTATTTTATTTTATCACATTAAATTGATATATTAACATTTATATTGACATAAAATATTGTATTTCAAATAAATGCTGTTCTTTTGAACTTTCTGTTCATCAAAGAATACAGAAAAAAATTCAATTTATCACCGTTTCCACAAATATATAAAGAAGCTCAACAGTTTTCAACACTGATACACTGTCAGAAAAAAGGCACAGTTTTGTCAATGGGGCGGTACCCTAAGGTACAAAACCAAAAAGGTAATAATATGTACCTTTAAGAAGGTATGTTCCTTTAAGGTACTAATATGCACTCTTAAAGGGTTACTTCACCGCTTTTTCATATTAAACTATGTTATTCCCTTAACTTAAACGAGTTGATACATACCTTTCTCGTCTCAGTGCGTGCACTTAATCTCTCTGACGCGCGGTGACGATCTGATAGCATTTAGCTTAGCCCACTAAGCCCAGTTCATTCACTATGGTACCAAACAGAGATCAAGTTAGAAGTACCAAACACCTCCACGTTTCCCCTATTTAAATACAATTACACCAATAGTTGAACGATCAAGTATGGTGACAAAATAAAACGTGGTACTTCTCTAATCGGATTAAAAAGGAGAACTATGATGTATGGCGGATTAGCACTTCTGAGAGTACTTCCGCTCGGCGCAGTAAAAAGTCCCGGCCGAAACATCTTTCCTCACACCTCCCCCTCACTCTCTCATTTCTGTCAATAGGGAGATGTGAGGGAAGATGTTTCGGCCGGGACTTTTTACTGCGCCGAGCCGAAGTACTCTCAGAAGTGTTAATCCGCCATACATTATAGTATACAACTAGTTTTACACTAGAGGAATATTTCATATCTTTTTTTACTGTATTTACTGTATTTGTGATCAAATAAATGCAGCCTGGTGAGGAGAAGAGACTTAGCAAAACAGACCGACACAAATTTCCTTGACTGCTTTATTAACATTTGTGCTTTCCTCGGTTCATTGCCAGGACCTGGAAACATTCCTGGAGTGATTTCATCTTCACAAAGTGGAGTTTCGCTGCCAGAAATAATGGAAGATGAATCTGATTTATGACACTTCACCAAACGCCCCAAAATCAATGTTTAGACAAGGTTTATGTGATCTCTTCAGGTTTACAACTGCAAACACAAGATCCAATCTCTCTGACATTACAAGATCTAGATGTTCTGTGAATTAAATCTGTTAAATACATCCATGAAGCCATTATAACAAAAGCTGCAAAACATCAAATAAAAGAATGTTTGGTTGGAGATCTCAGAACATTTGGCTAACAATTAGTTACAAGTCTAATTTAAGCGGCGCTTAACCCCTTACTGCACACCACACATTTTGGCAAGTGGGTCATAAATGATATACCCAAAATATAAAGGTTGCCGCTCATAAATCATACCTAATAAATTCTGAATAGACACATAACTAACATATATTTAGAAAACCGACACTTGAGAGTTTACAGTTCAAGAGTCGGAATTAGTTTGTTTTTAACATGGAGACATATAAGCTCAAACATAAAAAACTAAAATATTAAGAGCATAATATTAAATGTATAAACATATGATGTGTCTGTGTTGTAGAAACTTAGAAACACAATGAAGCTGAAGGCACAAGTCTGCTCATGCTTCATTTTAAATCTAAGGATGTTATCTCTATAAATTGATGTATTTTATAAAGCATTTCCTAAGGCTCTTCTTCAAATGTCATGTGAGTTTTTAGAGAAGGCTGACACGATACTAAAATACAGTGCCTTGCGAAAATATTCAGCCCCCTTGAACTTTGCGACCTTTTGCCACATTTCAGGCTTCAAACATAATGATATGAAACTGTAATTTATTGTGAAGAATCAACAACAAGTGGGACACAATCATGAAGTGGAACGAAATTTATTGGATATTTCAAACTTTTTTAACAAATCAAAAACTAAAAAATTGGGCATGCTAAATTATTCGGCCCCTTTACTTTCAGTGCAGCAAACTCTCCAGAAGTCCAGTGAGGATCTCTGAATGACCCAATGTTGACCTAAATGACTAATGAGGATAAATAGAGTCCACCTGTGTGTAATCAAGTGTCCGTATAAATGCACCTGCACTGTGATCGTCTCAGAGGTCCGTTTAAAGCACAGAGAGCATCATGAAGAACAAGGACCACACCAGGCAGGTCTGAGATACTGTTGTGGAGAAGTTTAAAGCCGGATTTGGATACAAAAAGATTTCCCAAGCTTTAAACATCCCAAGGAGCACTGTGCAAGAGATAATATTGAAATGGAAGGAGTATCAGACCACTGCAAATCTACCAAGACCTGGCCGTCCCTCTAAACTTTCAGCTCATACAAGGAGAAGACTGATCAGAGATGCAGCCAAGAGGCCCATGATCCCTCTGGAGGAACTGCAGAGATCTACAGCTGAGGTGGGAGACTCTGTCCATAGGACAACAATCAGTCGGATACTGCACAAATCTGGCCTTTCTGGAAGAAGTGTTGTTCAAAGTTTGCCACAAGCCACCTGGGAGACAAACCAAACCTGTGGAAGAAGGTGCTCTGGTCAGATGAAACCAAAATTGAACTTTTTGGCAACAATGCAAAACGTTATGTTTGGTGTAAAAGCAACACAGCTCATCACCCTGAACACACACCATCCCCACTGTCAAACATGGTGGTGGCAGCATCATGGTTTGGACCTGCTTTTCTTCAGCAGGGACAGGGAAGATGGTCAAAATTGATGGGAAGATGGATGGAGCCAAATACAGGACCATTCTGGAAGAAAACCTGATGGAGTCTGCAAAAGACCCGAGACTGGGACGGAGATTTGTCTTCCAACAAGACAATGATCCAAAACATAAAGCAAAATCTACAATGGAATGGTTCAAAAATAACCATATCCAGGTGTTCGAATGGCCAAGGCAAAGTCCAGACCTGAGAATCTGTGGAAAGAACTGAAAACTGCCGTTCACAAACGCTCTCCATCCAACCTCACTGAGCTCGAGCTGTTCTGCAGGAGGAATGGGCAATAGTGTCAGTCTCTCGATGTGCAAAACTGATAGAGACACACCCCAAGCACCTTACAGCTGTAATCGCAGCAAAAGGTGGCGCTACAAAGTATTAACTTAAAGGGGCCGAATAATTTTGCACGCCCAATTTTTCAGTTTTTGATTTGTTAAAAAAGTTTGAAATATCCAATAAATTTCGTTCCACTTCATGATTGTGTCCCACTTGTTGTTGATTCTTCACAAAATGTTTGAAGCCTGAAATGTGGCAAAAGGTTGCAAAGTTCAAGGGGGCCGAGAGAAGACAAATCTCTGTCCCAGTCTCAGGTCTTTTGCAGACTCCATCAGGTTTTCCTCCAGAATGGTCCTGTATTTGGCTCCATCCATCTTCCCATCAATTTTGACCATCTTCCCTGTCCCTGCTGAAGAAAAGCAGGTCCAAACCATGATGCTGCCACCACCATGTTTGACAGTGGGGATGGTGTGTGTTCAGGGTGATGAGCTGTGTTGCTTTTACACCAAACATAACGTTTTGCATTGTTGCCAAAAAGTTCAATTTTGGTTTCATCTGACCAGAGCACCTTCTTCCACATGTTTGGTGTGTCTCCCAGGTGGCTTGTGGCAAACTTTAAACAACACTTTTTTCTTCTTGCCACTCTTCCAGAAAGGCCAGATTTGTGCAGTATACGACTGATTGTTGTCCTATGGACAGAGTCTCCCACCTCAGCTGTAGATCTCTGCAGTTCCTCCAGAGGGATCATGGGCCTCTTGGCTGCATCTCTGATCAGTCTTCTCCTTGTATGAGCTGAAAGTTTAGAGGGACGGCCAGGCCTTGGTAGATTTGCAGTGGTCTGATACTCCTTCCATTTCAATATTATCTCTTGCCCAGTGCTCCTTGGGATGTTTAAAGCTTGGGAAATCTTTTTGTATCCAAATCTGGCTTTAAACTTCTCCACAACAGTATCTCGGACCTGCCTGGTGTGGTCCTTGTTCTTCATGATGCTCTCTGTGCTTTAAACGGACCTCTGAGACGATCACAGTGCAGGTGCATTTATACGGACACTTGATTACACACAGGTGGACTCGATTTATCCTCATTAGTCATTTAGGTCAACATTGGGTCATTCAGAGATCCTCACTGGACTTCTGGAGAGAGTTTGCTGCACTGAAAGTAAAGGGGCCGAATAATTTAGCATGCCCAATTTTTTAGTTTTTGATTTGTTAAAAAAGTTTGAAATTTCCAATAAATTTCGTTCCACTTCATGATTGTGTCCCACTTGTTGTTGATTCTTCACAAAAAAATACAGTTTCATATCATTATGTTTGAAGCCTGAAATGTGGCAAAAGGTCGCAGAGTTCAAGGGGGCCGAATATTTTCGTAAGGCACTGTATGTGAATTATTTTAACAAATTAGATTATGGAATAGGATAGCTCCTGGCATGACATGTGCATTAGAGCTACAGTTAGCATCAAGCTACATAACACAATATAAAAGATTAATATTATGCTTTTACTCAAAACTCACTTTAAAACCACCATCGAGTGTTTGTTTTAACTTGCGATCGTGACCTAATGTGTATTTTAGTCATATAAAATGCTAAATATAACATTTCACATCATTAATGTTATATGGAGCAGGAATTGCGGTCAGGTTGACTCTCTAAGATGATTGACAGCTGTAGAGATCAAATAAGTGCTCAATGAGTCAAAAATGCTGCAAACTAGAAACAGGAGAGCTCTTCAGTTGGCATAATTCAGTGGGACATCAAGAGAAATTATATGCTGTCTGATTAATTATTTTGCAAATGTGTGAGAATAAATCAATATTTCTTCAAATATGTTCACTTTAGTACTAAGAGCGCTAACAGATGCTGTCTAGGGCATATATGTGAACACAAATAAACCGCAGCAGACTCAAGGGAATATGAATGAACTTAATTATTCTTTTCAAAAAAGCAAAAAAATTAATAAAAAATTAAAGGGTGAATTCACCCAAAAATGAAAATGACCCCATGATTTACTCGCCCTCAAGTCATCCTAGGTGTGTATGACTTTCTTCTTTCAGACGAACACAATCAGAGGTATATTATAAATGTCCTGGCTAATCCAAGTAGTGTAAGCGAATCGTGTACCGCTGACTGGCAAAAGCTAGCTATTTTAGTCTATAAAGTTTTAAATATGGATAATTTTCTTACACAAACGCGCCACTTCGCTTCCGAAAGGCCTTTATTAAACCCCGGAGCCGTGTGGAGCAGTTATATGATGGATAGATGCACTTTTATGATGGATAGATGCACTTTTATGATGGATAGATGCACTTTTATGATGGATAGATGCAATTTTATGGACTTCAAAAATGACCCAACAATTCACTGCCATTATAAAGCTTGGAATAGCTAGGACATTTTTAATATTACTCTGATCGTGTTCGTCTGAAAGAAGAAAGTCATTCACACCTAGGATGAATTGTGGGTGTGTAAATCTTGGGATAATTTTCATTTTTGGGTGAACCAACCTTTTAAGAAAATAATGTCAATGCAACCAAGTTTTCTCATAAACAGAGTGAAATATCGAAGTCTTAAATCTTTCTAATGACACTGAGTTTGTCCAGATCAAGTAAGTGTGTGATGTTTTAATGTGCAGTGAATGTTGAACATCAGTAATCTGGGCCCGTCGGCCATCTTTGCACGTTTAAAGGGGTTAAACAAAAACTTTGAAGCAAGCTAAAAGTGTATCATCTCCTACTATAATTAGCCAATCCTTTAAAAACAGTCAATTTAATTTTTCAGAACCATTTTCATCCAAACATGACGTTGTTTATTTAGCAAAAGATCAAGAGAATGTGATTTTCTTCATTACATCCCTTTCAGTGATTTTTCTTTCCGACAGAGACAAACGCGCTCTGTGTTGGATGAGCAACGATTGCAAAGCTATATGTTCCAGAAAACAATCTGTGTTTGTGTGTCATTGTCTATAATAACAAACAAAACATAGACGACTCACAGATGTGTATGACTTTACAACATTATAAAATGCTCACGATCATAACATTTCAAAAAATTGTTTTATTGTTTCCCTGAAATCTCTCCATTTTGTCTGTTTTATGTCTACATTCAGCATTCCAACAGTTGCTGTTTTCGTTCTTCAAACTTTATTGGAAAGCGTATGGGAATCTCAATTTACAAGCTCACTTTAAATTTCGTCTGAATTATTACATTATTTTGTCAATCGGGATCATGTGACACTGACAACTGGAGTAATGAGGCTGAAAATCCATCAAAGAAACAAAACTATATTTTAAAAAAAGTTCTTACTGTGTGTTTGATCAAATAAACAACCTTGTTCTTTTTTCCAAAGCATTAAAAATCATATACTGACCTTAGACAATGCAAAATGCCGAACAGTTAGTTCATGCGTTCATGAGCTCAAGGCTAGATTATTGTAATGCTCTACTGGGTGGTTGCCCTGCTCGCTTAATAAACAAACTCCAGCTGGTCCAAAACGCAGCTGCTCGAGTTCTTACTAGAACCAGGGGTATGATCATATTAGTCCAGTTCTGTCAACACTGCACTGGCTCCATTTAAAAATCGTTCTTATTACCTACAAAGCACTAAATGGTTTAGCTCCCGGTACTTAAGCGAGCTCTTAACACATTATACTCCATCACGTCTATTACGGTCTCTAAACTCTGGCCAGTTGATAATACCTAGAATATCTAAATCAACTGCAGGCGGTCGATCCTTTTTGCTATTTAGCTCCTAAACTCTGGAACATTCCTAGCATTGTTTGGGAAGCAGACACACTCTGTCAGTTTAAATCTAGACTAAAAACACATCTCTTTACTATGGCATACACATAATACATTATCAATTTCTGTTATTCAAATCAGTTAAATGATTTTTAGGCTGAATAAATCAGGTCAGCCGGAACCAGGAGCACTTCCCATAACACCTGATGTACTCGTTACATCATAAGAAGAGTGGCATCCACACTAATGTTAGTCTCTCTGTTTATCCCGAGGTTTACTGCAGACGGCCGAATCCAGGCCGTGTCCAGATCAGATGGTGGACCTTTGCCTGGATAAGACCAACGCACCCCTAAAGTGTCTGCCGAGAGCGTGTCAATTAAACTCCCCCTGTAGATGCCGCATCGACACGACATCCTCATTAAACCCGTCTCCGGCGTGACCACTCCAATCTTTCGAATAATCTTACGAATATCTATTGATCTAATATGACTTCTGACCTGTAATGTTGCCAGAATCGTAATCACAGACTGTTTGTTCGTCGGCCAGAGCAGAGCTGAGCCTGGTTTCTCCAAATGTTTTTTTCCTCCATTCTGGTCCTGAAGGAGTTTTGGTTCTTCCCACCGTCGCCTTTGGCTTTTGGCTTGCTCTGTTGGGGACACTTAAATTTCAACGATATTACCGATCTGCCCTCATTGACCCTATATGATCATTGACATGAGCCGATAACTTCACCGTTTTCTCCAGAGCGGCTGTACAGCCGAATCTGATTCTCTTGCATTATTTTCCAGTTAACACTGTGAAGCTGCTTTGAAACAGTCAGCATTGTAAGAAGTGCTATATAATAAAGGGGACTTGACTTGGTGGAAGGACAGAGAGAGCCAGCTTCCCCCAGTTAGCCAGGTTGGATAAATGCTACCTTGGAGTCCCAGCAACATCGCAAATTTCGCAGCTTGTTACGACAAAAACAAAAAACAACAGGTTTCTCTCACCTCAGAAAACCGCTTTCCTGTCCTGTCAGCCATCAAACTGCACTTGTAGCGCACACTCTTCAACACGCGCAAATGCGGCGATGCACGCTGTATATCACTTCATTAAGCACAAGAGAAACTATGAGCAATGTTACGTTGTCAATTTGTAAGTCGTGAAATAAAAGTAAAGTACCAATAAATCACGTAACAGGTTCGACGTGTGTGAGCTGGGAAGGATTTGCTTGTGGGTATGATATTTATTCTGATCATCAGGAGCAGTTTATATGATTCATTAACAGTTCATGATATATTGTGTATTCGCCATGGTAACTGTTGTTTCCATAACCACAAAATGCCACTATTTTCACTTTATGTTATTTTGTTTATTTTCAATTAGAGTGGTGTACTTTATGGTATTAACATAAACTGATATGTAATAGCTTTAGGCCTATTTGTTCATCAGTATTAGTCATATTCATACAATTTATGTGTTTGTAAATACAAGTACGTTAAAGTGGGACAATACTTTTTTTCATTTTACATTTACATTTAATCATTTAGCAGACGCCTTTATCCAAAGCGACTTACAAAAAAAAAATTTTTCATTTGGCATGCATTTCATTTTAGTTTACTCAGGTATGCTAACTGCTCTAAAGAAAACATAAAGCCAATGTATAAAGTTACAGAAGATAAAAGTTAATAAGTTCAAATATTGCTGTTGTAATAATTAAAGGGTTAGTTCACCCAAAAATGAAATGTCTGTCATTAACTCCTCTCCCTAATGTCGTTCCTCACCCGTAAGACCTCCGTTCATCTTCACACACAGTTTAAGATATTTTATATTTAGTCAGAGAGCGTATGCAAGTGTATGCACACTATACTGTCCATGTCCAGAAAGGGAATAAAAACATCATCACAGTAGTCCATATGAGACATCAGTGGGTTAATTAGAGTCTCTTGAAGCATCGGAAATACATTTGGGTCCAAAAATAACAAAAACTACGACTTTATTCAGCATTGCTTTCTCCTCCATGTGCCTCCAAAAAGAATCAAACGGTTAATGAATCAGTGAATCGATCAAAGATTCGGGTCGCCAATGTCCCGTGATTTCAGCAGTTTGACACGATCCGAACTGCTGAAATCACGTGACATTGGCGACCTGAATCTTTGATTGATTCACTTAGAAGACAATGCTGAATAAAGTCGTAGTTTTTGTTATTTTTGTACCCAAATGTATTTTGGATGCTTCAAGAGACTCTAATTAACCCACTGATGTCTCATATGGACTACTGTGATGATGTTTTTATTCCCTTTCTGGACATGGACAGTATAGTGTGCATTGACTGCATTATGCTCTTGGACTAAAATATAAAATATCTTAAACTGTGTGTGAAGATGAACGGAGGTCTTACGGGTGTGGAACGACATTAGGGAGAGGAGTTAATGACATCAATTTCATTTTTGGGTGAACTAACCCTTTAAGTTAAAAGTGAATCTAGTGTTATTATTGCAGGTGCCCTGCCATGAACCCTGACTCCACAGCAAACTGAACCGAACCGTGCCCTTGTTGTATCGTTACACCCCTAATGCATACTAACTAATAAATCATTGGATACACTCCAGAAAAAAACTGGTTCGAATCAGTACACACTAAAAAACGTTGGGTTATTTTTTTAACCCAACCGTTGGGTTACACATATTGGGTCAATATGTTGGGTTATTTTGCAAAATGTTGGGTTATTTTAACATCGTTGGGTTATTTTTAGTAATAACCCGGCCGTTGGGTTAAATACGGTTTCCCCAGTGACGGTTCAAATTTTAACGGCAAACCGTCCAGTTACTGCCAACAGAAGACGCTGCTGCAGCCTGATTATGAAATGAAAGGTAAGACATGCCATTTTTTTTATGAATATAACTCTTATAACATTATGTATTGTGTACTGAAACGTTGAATATAGTCGAAAACGGAATTTTATTAAAAAAAAATTTAATGCTTTAACTTTAATGCTCTCTGGAAAAATGAGATAGATTGGAAATAAACCATAGCTATCCCAGTTAGCTCGCTAGCAGTAATAAAGTAAAAACATTATTCTAGTGTACCTATTTAGAAACTTAATATGGCGATAAAGAAAGTAAGTAACTTATGCGTAGTCTGAAATCACTATCTAATGCCGCGCGGAGCATTATCAGCTCGGCCCGTGCAGCGCGAGCTCAGACCCGGTCACACGACACCACAGCAGCGCTGTGAGATCCAGGGAGAAGCGTTTGAATTCGCCGAAATATCCAACAGTATAAGTTACTACTCTGAATATCTGTTGTGAGATGAGTGCAGATATTCACAACAGCATTGACGCAGAAAACTGAAATATTGTGCTAACAATTTTAACGTTAGTTCACAACAGTTAGAATGTTTTCCAACCCACAAATTACCTAGTTTAACCGTAGTAAGTTAACACAAACTGCAACTATGATAATTTGGCAGAAATGTGGTAGGCCTATATTCATAATGAATGTTGTCATATGAATATATATCATGCATGTTACTATTAAACGTATTACAGGAGTAGCTAAATCATACAACTAAAGTACGTTTTCGAATGAAGCTATGACAGTTTTTGCCTTTATTTTAAATATGTTGTACTAAATGTGTCATATACCTGTGTTTTAGACCAATGGATTCATTTGTGAAGCAAAGACTAGAACAGTTGAACCTCTGCCATTTAATTAAAGGTGAGTACGATATTGAAACAAGTTGTACACAATTATTTTTTAAGACTAGTATACTTTTCTGGTTATTTTTTTTCCCCCTGCTTCATTCTAATGCAGAAGAAGGATTGGATCTCAGTGGTTCTCGACTCCTGGTCCTGGAGTATCACCAATAGTACACAAGTTCGACGTCTTCCTTATCCGACGCACATTTCCGCGTTTGGAGTCTCTACTAACAAGCTGGTAAGTTGAATAACATTAGATAGGCCAATGTGCAGTGCAGGGGCTACTACAGAACCAGGTTGTTTGGGAAACAATCAGTTTATTATTATTTTTTTTCAGCTGTTTTCTCTCATTTTCATACAGTATGTTTTAATTTCAATAAGTTGTTTTGGTTGTGTCTAGCTGCATATGAAATCAGGTCCACATATTTGGTATATGTGAAAACTGTTTTTTTTTCTGTAAACTTGTCTTTCAAAGATGATCATGGAGAAATTGCCTTTAAAACCCTTCCTGCCTTCCTGCCATCATCGCCATACCTCACAAATGGACAAAATGGTGTGTCCAACATATGCTGAAATGAAGAGAAGCTTAATTACATTCACCAATCAGCCTGTAAGTAAAAGCAACACTATCAAATTAGCTTTGATAAAGTGCACTGCTCATATGCATCCAATTATTATTTCCTTTAGTGATTTTGCTTGTTAATAGATTATCCAATAGTTCACCCAAAAAATATCCCATAATGTACTCACCCTCAAGTCATCCTAGGTGTATATGACATTCTTCTTTCAGACGAACACAATCAGTTATTAATAAATGTCCTGACTAATCCAAGCATTATAATGGTCAAAATTTGAAGCCCAAAAAGTGCATCCATCCATTATGAAAGTAATCCATAAGGCTCCATGAGGTTAATAAAGGCCTTCTGAGGTGAATCGATGGGTTTTTGTAGAAAAAATATCCATATTTAAAACTTTATAGACTAAAATAACAAATTTTCGACAGACAGCCTTCCTTATTCAACTTACAAAGAAACTGTAACGCCTCTCGCAATTCAAAACGCTTACGCTACGTCCAACTTAATCGTCTCGGCATTTACGTTTTTTTACGCTACGTCCGACGTTATTCTCACAGCAGTTACGCTTTTTTCAGAAGTTGAATACTTAAGGCGGTCCACTGGAAGCTAGATATTTTACTTTATAACGTGGTAAATATGGATATTTTTCTTACACAATCCCATCAATTCACTTCAATGGGTTCTTATTAAGCTCCGGAGCCGTGTGAAGCACTTTTATAATGGATGGATGTATTTTTGGGCTTCAAATTATGGGCTTCCATTATAAAGCTTGGAAGAGCCAGGATATTTATTAATATAACTCAGATTGTATTTGTCTGAAAGAAGAATGTCATACACACCTAGGTTGGCTTGAGGGAGAGTAAATCATGGAGTCATTTTATTTTTGGGTAAACTATCTCATGAATTACCCTCGTGTCGTTGTAAGACTTTCGTTGTTCTTTGAAACACAAATGTTAAAGAACTCTGCGAGGTTTCTGTCCCTCCATTGACGACCTACGCAACTACCACTTTAAGACCCAGGACAGACAGCATTAAAGTAATCCATGGGATTCAAGTGGTCTAACCTCAGTTTTACAATGCGACACGAGTGCTTTTTGCAACAACAACACAAAAAAACATAACACAACAACATTTGCTCTCTTTTCAACACAACACGCATGCGTCAAGGGGCTCTCGTGAACTTGTGTTGAGATTAATGTTTTGTAAAAAAGTGGTAAATTATGGTTAAGGGATAGAATATACGCTTGTCACTTCATAAAACTGAGGTTGAATTACTGGAGTCACATGGATTACATTAATATCTTTACTGCCTTTCTAGGCCTTTCTGTGTTCCGAAGATGAACCAAAGTCTTACGGGTTTGAAACAGCATGAGGATTAGTATGTTGATTGGTGAAAAATGAACAGCAGATGTAATGACTAATTAATGACAATTTGTTTAATTCAGTACAACACTGCTTCATTGTAACTTTTACGTAATTTAACACTGCTGATGTTGTCACAGTGCAAGCAATCTGAACTTTTTTTTATTCTTTTAAGGTTGGAACTAACATGGTGCATTAGCTGAACAGTGAGACAAGCCAGGATCCACATGACGATGCTTGGGGACAAAGAGACCTCGCTGATTTTAATTTTCATTGTGGAGGCAGTTGAACAGAAGATCTTATTTCAAGCACTGGCTGTATGTTTCAGATTTTTTATTTATTTATGACATGAACTATCCAAAGACCTCTGCCCCATTTGGGAGATTTTGTAGCATGCAAACTTGAATATATATTTTGCTGCCTCATTAAAAACTTTGATTATCATAATTTGTATTTGTTTTGCTACTTAAGGTATGTTTACAACACATCAAGGCATACAGTGTACAATGTAGATTTTTTAATAAAGTTGTTTATTTCTGGAAGAATTTAATATTATGAATTTGTGTATTCTGTCCATATTTGTATAGGTTTTTAATTTAATATTTGTTGTGTTCATTTTTAATTTTTGTTTTGTATATACACCTTTTATGTATGTTTACCTTATGTACATTTTTGTGTATTATGTGTGCTGTGTATTTTGAATTTAATATTTACACATTTATGTATATTTACAATAAATATTTACTCCCCAATATTTAGTTTGACATTTAAAATATATATTTTAAAGCACATGTATTGTTTTATACAAATAAAAAAATCTGTATTTGAAAACAATGGGCATTTTATTTATTAAAATAATGGCTTGAATAAAAATAAATATTTAACTCAACTGTTGGGTTACTTTTAACCCAACTGTTTTTTAACCCAATGCATTGGGTTAAAATAACCCAACGTTGGGAAGGTGCTATACCAACCCACAGTTGGGTTACGTGTTGGGTTATTTTTAACCCAACATTTTTAAGTGAGTATTGGTGCATTAAACATTTTAGTCGTACAGTGTTTCCGATATGACAACACTTGCCGAATCTCCAGTCGACTAAACGGACACCACAATGAGCAGCAGGGCCCGTGACTCTCTCGCTGACAGAGTGGAGTAAGAATGTGCTCTAAGCAGAGGGTTTTCCCTGAAATAGTCCAGCTCACTGCACTCGACATGTGGCTCTCATTCCCGCCCAAGCCGCCAACACCAGCACGGCTGCCAGAATCCAAAACCCAAGCCGTAAGTGAGCAGAAAGAGCAGGCTAAAGCACATTTAGTCCGGCTGGGGGAGACAATTTCTGTAGTATAACTCTCACAGACGAAATCGTCCGAAGGTAAATCGACAACAAGTTATTATAATGATTTCTGACAGCTTCAAAGGCCACAGACTGCATAACAAAACTGGTTTCCATCCGAATATGAAAGCTTGGAATGACTCAAACATTAGCCCTCATTGAGTTGGGGCGGCACAGGAAGAGGCCAATCACTTTTAGAGCGTGTTTTAGGTTCAGCGAGTTCATTTGGGGGAAATTTGTGTTCTGACCCTTCCCCCAGTAAAAGAGTTAAGTAAAAAATAACTAAATAATTCATCTTTATTCCACGCGTCCCATGGGTGTGTTAGTATGTGCAAAAGGTAGCAGGATTTGTTTGGCTGAGCAGTGCTCTGATTGAAGGGGAATGGGATGGAAATTTGACTGCCCTGTTATTGTTTGTCCTTTCTGGGTTTCAGATGAAGAGATTTAAACCAACCCATTGAACACCGTGTCCTAACCAGACACGAAGAGATAAGATTCCAGCGACAAGCAATTAGACTGCTCATACCAGACGGGACACGACTAAAAGACGTGACAAAATCAATCACGGCTATTCAGAAGAGTGTGCGGGCAAAGTCTCTGTTCAAGCAACCAAATCAATCACAGCCAATCAGAAGAGCATGTGGGCGGAGTCTCTGTGCAAGCAACCAAATCAATCACAGCCAATCAGAAGAGCATGTGGGCGGAGTCTCTGTGCAAGCAACCAAATCAATCACAGCCAATCAGAAGAGCATGTGGGCGGAGTCTCTGTGCAAGCAACCAAATCAATCACAGCCAATCAGAAGAGCATGTGGGCGGAGTCTCTGTGCAAGCAACCAAATCAATCACAGCCAATCAGAAGAGCATGTGGGCGGAGTCTCTGTGCAAGCAACCAAATCAATCACAAATCACAGCCAATCAGAAGAGCATGTGGGCGGAGTCTCTGTTCAAGCAACCAAATCAATCACAGCCAATCAGAAGAGCATGTGGGCGGAGTCTCTGTTCAAGCAACCAAATCAATCACAGCCAATCAGAAGAGCATGTGGGCGGAGTCTCTGTTCAAGCAACCAAATCAATCACAGCCAATCAGAAGAGCATGTGGGCGGAGTCTCTGTGCAAGCAACCAAATCAATCACAGCCAATCAGAAGAGCATGTGGGCGGAGTCTCTGTTCAAGCAACCAAATCAATCACAGCCAATCAGAAGAGCATGTGGGCGGAGTCTCTGTGCAAGCAACCAAATCAATCACAAATCACAGCCAATCAGAAGAGCATGTGGGCGGAGTCTCTGCAAGCAACCAAATCAATCACAAATCACAGCCAATCAGAAGAGCATGTGGGCAGAGTCTCTGCAAGCAACCAAATCAATCACAAATCACAGCCAATCAGAGGAGTGAGTGGGCGGAGTCTCTCTGCAAGCAACCAAATCAATCACAAATCACAGCCAATCAGAAGAGCATGTGGGCAGAGTCTCTCTGCAAGCAACCAAATCAATCACAAATCACAGCCAATCAGAAGAGCATGTGGGCGGAGTCTCTCTGCAAGCAACCAAATCAATCACAAATCACAGCCAATCAGAAGAGCGTGGGCGGAGTCTCTCTGCAAATGTACTGCACACACAACCAAATTAATCCAAAAATCACAGCCAATCAAAAAAGAGAGTGTGGGCGGAGTCTCTCTAAAAGAAACCAAATCAATCACAGACCACAGCCAATCAGAAGAGAGTGTGGGCGGAGTCTCTCTACACGAAACCAAATCAATCACAGACCACAGCCAATCAGCGAGCGTGTGGGCGGGATCTATCTACACGAAACCAAATCAATCACAGACCACAGCCAATCAGAAGAGAGTGTGGGCGGGATCTCTCTACACGAAACCAAATCAATCACAGACCACAGCCAATCAGCGAGTGTGTGGGCGGGGTCTCTCTGCAAGCACACTGCACTCGCAACAGAATGTTAGATAATCAAATTCATAAATATTACATAATTTTAACATTATTAAAAAATAGTCACTGAAACAATCGTTATCATACAATATGCTTGCTCACAGTTTAAATGTTCTTTTAACAAAAACATCACACAATGATGTTCAAACTCACAATAAATTATTTTAACATTAAATAAAGCACATCAGTACATGAGATTATCATTGTAATACTTTGTATGTCGATGTTGTTGTTACAGCCACAATGTTACAAAAATACAGTCGTCGGGTATGACCATCACAGACGGTCGGGATGAAAACTCGGATTAACACTGAAAAGATGCCTTTATAGAGTCTGCTTAGGACACAGTGTTCCTGTTCCTTTTTTCCTTTTAACAAGATTTAATTTGAGATCAACACATTCATTCAAAATAGTTTGGTTTAAACAAGAAGTATAATGTTTATAATTTCAAAAATGTTTGTTATAAAAAGCCTGTGGATATTTCTGATCTGAAACAAAGGCCGAGCAGCGATTACATCCTTTATTGGCAGGCTCGCTTCACATGTGGCCAGCACTGCCCCAGACGCCCAGATGTTGCCTTTAATGTGTTTGTGTAGAGAGAGTGCTGAGCTCCACATGCCTTTTGTTCCCACCAGAGCTGAAATACGTCTCTAAACTACAGTACCCCTAATGCAGTGCAGAGCTGGGGATGGTGCCTGGGTCACATTAGGATTTCTTTCTTTCTTTAGTGTGTAATGTTGTAGTTTGAGCATGAAAAGCGAACCACCGCAGCGGGATTTATCTCTCTATCAGTGTCAGTGTTTCCGAACTGCTGAAACGCCTCTATTGTAGTCTTGAGTTTTCTTCAAAACCAACACGTTGCAATATTCCTCATTATAATAATCCATAATAAAGGAGTCAGATTCACTGAAAAGATCTGATGCATTGTTCACAAATCGGATAAAGCTGCTTCTCTCGAGAAATGTGTACTTAAAGTCCACAAAAGGGACCATCAAAATAAAGTGTTACCCAGATGTTTGCTCCTGAGCGAAAGTTGTAGAAACCAGACCGTTTTAATCCACTCTTCATTGTCAGAAAATGAAATATAATTGCCAAACGTGTGAATATTTCACTGGGAATATTCAAAACATTTATAGTGATAAAATATTTTTGCTACATCAAAATATGCATGAGTAAAAGAAAACATGGGTAAATCCTCTTCCAGCTTTTTTTTTTCTTTTTGCAATTAAAGGGGGGGGGGGGGGGGTGAAACACTCAGTTTCAGTCAATCTCGTGTCAATCTTGAGTACCTATAGAGTAGTATTGCATCCTTCATATCTCCGAAAAGTCTTTAGTTTTATCATATTTATAAAAGAAAGAGGCTGTACCGAGTCTTTCCGGAAAGAAAAAAAAGAGCGGATGAAGGCGTATCGTGTGGGTGGAGCTAAAGAATGATGAGCGCGGAGCTACAACACGAGAGCGTCTGAAAGCGGTGACGTCCTCAAGCGTGGAGAAGAAAACGTTACCCTAATAAACCATGGCTATCAATCAGATTCAACTAATACAGATATGATCCAGAATCAGATCCGGAGGCTGAAATAAATTGAACAGGAGAAGCAGCAGCAGCAGGACGTCCGTCTCTGTGGTATGGACTGTATTTAGTGGCCTGTCAACGTTTGTGTGTGTTCACTCGCAGTTTATGAGGACATGATTCGGTTTATGGACTATTGTATGCGACTAAACCTTAGCAGTAGCAAGCAAAACGGTTTTGCACGTCAGACTAGTGTAACGTTATACAGAGAACAACAATGGAGTAACGTTAGCGCATCTGAATGACGAAGCACGCTTTGTGAGAACGCTAGGTTTATGTTTGGGTGGTTTTACAATAAACAAACTGACACCTATAGTGGTCAGCTAAACAAATGTATTCAAACACACACCATAGATCGCATGCTCCATTGATAAGTTAACTAACGTTATACACGATCGTGTCGTTTACTGATGTTTACTTACGCGACGATAGCCAACAACAGACATTTGAAGCAGTTTTACTCACCGCCTTCTTCCAAAGCAGGACGTGAACCTTTATCGCTGGGACCGCTCCGTCAAAAACACACTTCTTTGGTAACTGTTGATTTGGTGAAGTCCTGACAGCAGTGAGAGCAGTGTTTACGGCCGTGCATTTCCTCTCTCGCTCTAGTCACACGCGCGCACCCTACCGGGAGAAGAGCCCGTACGGCCCATACAAGGACCTTCCGCCCCATCTGACGTCACACAGACCCATACTCTAAAAAAACTCAGAAACTTGTGAGAAACCGGAAGGAGTATTTTTGACACAGAAATACTCCATCAAACGTCCAACATTAGTTTTTGAAACTTTGTCCATGTTTAGGATGGGAATCCAAGTCTTTAACAGTGGAAAAAGCTCAGTATGCATGAAACAGCATTTCCACATGTTGCATTCCAAGTCTTCTGAAGTCATATGATATCTTCATGTGAAGAACAGAGTTGATCTTAATGTTTTAGTCGTTGAAATGATGATCACGCTCCTTTGCGAAGAGAACACACACACATGCACACTTGTTCATTCATATTTCTAATTCAAATGATACACACAAGTTGAATGACGCGATCGGTCACGAGACACAGGAGAGCCAATGCTGTCAAAGCTGACCTGACGTTTCTTCCGGCGGCAATATTTGAAATGTATTATTAATCTTAGGTGGATGGACTCGACGTTACTGATCGCTTTTGGGGATTTTCTTCACAAAAATCAATCGTTTGGCCTCAGAACAGTCGTATCTGCCTGTTATCCTGTTTTTTATAATACACAAATGGGTAGGTTTAGGGAAGGGATTGAGTTACGCGTTCAAAATGTGTCTGAATATGTGTTTGTCCACAAGGTAAATGGATACTAATTTTTTTGAAAATGTAAAAATGCAGAATGTTTCGTGTGTGTGTGTGTGTGTGTGTGTGTGTGTTGGGTAGGTTTAGGGGGATAGAATGTAACGCCGTTGATAAACACACTAAAAAACGATTATGCGTAGCACGCCAAAATGGCATAGGAATTGGCGTGTCATACATACACCATTTCATGAGATCAGTCTGGGAATGGAGAAAAAATATTACCACTTAGCGCCTCCGGTGGATGTTTCACCCAAAAAGTGCAGGTAAACGTACCTCAAGGTACATATTTCGGGTGTTGCAAAAATGTAGGCAGAGTCACGTATTTCCAACGAGCCTGGGTTGGTAAAAATGGTAACAACCTCATGTTTATATACTCTGACTACTTGAGTCAGGACTGTACATCCATAGTATCATTCATTTAGATCATGATAATCATAGGTAAAACCATGAAACTAAACCACAGGGTTTCCATATAGCAATCATAACCATCAAATCAATTCCCAATGGACAAAAACCAAGCCCCGCCCTACATTTGTTCTTGTTTGTGAAGCAGTTTCACTGATGTCACAATATGTTAAAAAAAATCATATTGCAGTTTATGTTTCATTTTCATCCCTGGACTTAAAAGCAACTCCTCACATATGCAAATAACTTGAAGGACAAGCTGTTCAAGATCAAGTTTACCAACCTTCAAAGTCACATATTACACAATAGTACAGATGAGAATCAGTGTCTGTCCTTTCAATTAGTGTCAGAATGTTACTCAAATCAAAGGGACCTCAAATACTGAAAAGAAGGCCATGACATTAAGGGTTGAATGTTATATTTCCCTTCATGCAAGAGTAGAAAAGACATTTTAGAGGTAGAGAGAGTTATTACATTAAGGAAAAATAATGAATAAAACTTCTGAAATTGAAGTTATTATTTAATGAAAATCATTCCCTCCACCAAACTCAATCCAGGTTACGATTTATAAGACATTTGGAGTCAATAGTTTGGTTTAAATGCACCCAAATAATCTTCTTATAATCGGATTGATGGCTCAATTGAAGTGAAACACCATCCTGAATAAACAAGATAACGTTAATACAAAATGCAGCTGCTAGAGCCCTTCCCAGGTCAAGAAAATGATCACATAACACCAATTTTATCATCTTTAAAGTGGTTAAGTTCCATATCGATTAAACAAAGTATTGCTACTGACCTATAAGGCTAAAATGGTTTAGCTCCTGATCTTCTATCGCCCTACAGTATGTCATCAAGACAAATTAAAACGGCAATTAAACTCGCCGTAGCTCTGGTGACATTACCGAGTATGCGCTGAAGTTTTGTTCAGAATACATGTGAAGCACACGTGAACGAATATATGGATCGGATTACAACATTTATGGTTCACATAAACAGAACTGAAATGGGATTGGATGACTGACAAAAATGAGTGCATGCAAACATATCTATTGATAGAAGACTATAGAAGACTTGAAAGAGCAATGAAAGGAATGAGAACAAGGCTGGGTACTTTGATTGTACTTCAGATTGTTGTTTTAACATTATGCAAATTCTTCAGCTCACAAAATACCTCTTCAAAAAACCTTTCAGTGGATAAAAAACTCCATGAAACAGTTTTGAACATCACTTGTGATCTTGGACGTTTAAGTCTATCCCTCACAGCCTCATCTATAAGTCGAAAGTCGATATGGTGACCCTGACTAAAGACCAGCTCAGAAAAAGATGAATGATGATGATGATTTTTTTAAACCTTTCTAAAGCCCTAGCCACTGTTGGAATGGAAAACCGACATGAAATGTCTTCTTTCCCAACTTACAAAAATATACTAAGAACTTTTTGCTAATGTTAACATTAAAGGGGTCATAAACTAAAGCCGGGTGATTTCACACTGTGCGATTTTGCCCACGATTTGGCCATCTGAGACAAATTTAGCGAATCCTAAAAGACTCCTCTGATCCTAGGCTAAAATCTGACGTCTTTGGTCGTTAGTTTGACGTGTTCATCGGCAGCCGATTAATGAGCGCTGCGATCAAATTTTACCTCAGACGAAATTCTGGCAGTGTCAGAAGATTTGGCGCACAATCCTGCAGTGTGACTTCTCCTACGACGACAGTCAAATATCTCCGTTTTTCAAGACAAACTATGACCAAAACGAGAGCCAGAAATGTATTTGTAGCCAGCATTTCAGTCCCGCGTGTAATGCAGCTCACTGTCACCCAACGCGTCATTGATTGATGATATAAAGCCCCGGGTGAGTTTTCTACCGCGCGTCTGTTTTTAGCGCACCTTGACTATCGTACAGTCTGACATTAATGACAACTGAGATCTTACAGTGTGACATGGCTTACATCGGGGATCATGTTCGTACAGTCTGACAAGGGACATTCGCAAAGGATTTTGAAAAATCGCACAGTGTGCAGGACCCATAAGGAATACAATTTACCATGTGCTTTTGACAAGAGGTCATCATACTATAAGAATATCCTGTCAGCCTAAGAACTGAAAACGTCCTTGTTACCCGTTTCACACCGCAAGCGTGAGCAGCGCTTCAGCGTAATGACACCGTCACTGCAGCTGCAGACGCGCGAGAGTATTCACACTGGAAGCGTTTGCACAGCGTCACAGCAGCGGCTCCCACAATGCTAGAGCCTATAGCTGTCTGAGTATTAATACGAAACTAAAAGAAAGTTTATTATATTTTCTAGCTAGCTTACTTTACTTTTTATTATATTTTTACCCAAACTCAAAAAATAAAACAAGTTTAAATGGGCAAATCTTCTACAGATAGTTTTTATTCTTTGTTTTCTTTAATGACATACTCCAGCTATTGTTAAAACACACCACACGTGCTTCTTGTGTGCTTTTTGAGCGCTTTTTTGTGAAATCATATTTATTTTGTCCATCAAAAGTGAGCTTTCACTTTACACTGTGACTGCAGCTGTTAGAGCCTATGTATACCCAGTGCGATCTCACGAAAAATGCGTATAAATACTACGAGTGTGCAATGTCATGGAATGTTTTGCGTGCATATGATACGCACTTTATGGCGTATTATACATACGAACCCCCACCCCACTACCCTAAACCTACCCAAGAGAGCGTGTCATATATACGCCATAAAGTGCGTATCATATGCACACGAAAACCAGCGTATCATATGCACGCCAAAATGAGTTTTGGCATATACATTCCACGGCATTGCACACTCGTATTATTTATACGCATTTATGTGTGATCG
Source organism: Pseudorasbora parva (assembly GCF_024679245.1). Lineage (NCBI taxonomy): Eukaryota > Metazoa > Chordata > Actinopteri > Cypriniformes > Gobionidae > Pseudorasbora > Pseudorasbora parva. Next base: position 3,350,291 of record NC_090184.1, read on the forward strand.
GGTTGGTATACCTTTCTGAGTGTTACATACTAAACTAAAAGAAAGTTTATTATATTTTCTGACTAGCTTACTTTACTTTTTATAATATTTTCACCCAAACTGAATAATTAAAACAAATTTAAATGGGTAAATCTTCTACAGATATTTTTTATTCTTCGTTTTCTTTTCTGGCATACTCCAGTTATTGTTAAAACACACTACACATGCTTTTTGTGCGCATTTTAAGCACTTTTGTGTGAAATCATATTTATTTTGTCCATTAAAAGTGAGCTTTCACTTTAATTGAGCGTCAGGAGCGTCAGCAGCGCAGCAAAAATAGGCTCGCCGCCGAAACCCTCGCTTCAGTGCTGCTCACGCGACGCTCCTGCTTGATGCTCACGCGCTGCTGCTGCTCCCGTTGTGAAGGCACTCATTGATTAACATGGGCGCCGGAAAAAATATGCGCTGCTCACGCGCCGCTCACGCTTGCGGTGTGAAACGGCCGTTAGTCCAAAAGCAGCTTTTATTGTCCCCAAGCCCAGAGAACAACTCATTGGGTGAAAGACAGAAGAAGATCAACGCCTACTTCATCATCACAACTTTGGCCCCGCCCACTGGAGTGTTAGTGAGATGACGAGGAGAGAAGAGCGACTGAAAATAACATTACCTTCCAAAGGATCCTAATGCTAGGAATGAGCTTCTTTATCTTCATCAATGTGAGTCTCAGTAGAGCTTTATTTATTTGCATTCGCTTCATTTCACTGTGGATTCTTTGGGAAATCAGTCAAACAGACTTTTACGATATGGACTCGACAGTAACGCCACAATGTGAGTAACCGTGTTCATTCTAACGCCTGATCTGAGACCAGTGATTTCTGACAGGATTCATGTACAGTCAGATGTTCATTGTGTCAGTAAATCAAACCAGAGACTAAACACTCAACTTCACATTGTTTCTCTTAGTATATGAAAATAATGTTATTTAAATTGATTGAATTATACATAGAAAACTATCAAAGACTCTTCCTTTACAATCTCTGGAGCTGTCAATCAAACAGCGCGAGTTTATCAGAGACTGAGTTCTGGACTCGTGTCAAAACTCCTGTAATAATCAACAAATCTCTTGACATTGTGTTTGCACTGTTAGTTACGATGAAGGCATTCGCTCGTGTGCAGAAATCGAATTACAATGGCGAGATCACAGCATTCATGAGCTCAACATGTGTGATCGGCTACCATGATCATCACAACCTTATATAATGCTATAATCCAGGGGTTTTCAAACTGGGGTCCGGGGACCCCCAGGGGTCCTCCAGAAGGTTCTAAGGCGTCCCCAGAAAATTTCAGAGAATAAAAAGACAAAGCAATAATGGATAAAGTCTACTCTACTGTTTAGTTTCTAAATGTTTCTCTCATTTCTTGTCGTATACATACTTTCCAGAATTGTAACCGTTTGCTTTGCATCTTTCCCCTTTAGAAAAGTCTCCTTTATCTCGCTCACTGTGGTTGTAAGGCAAGAACATAAACTGCTTACATACATTTATTGAGAAAGTTGAAATGTTGAAAACAAAAATGTTTTATTGAAAATGTTTTTCAGGTTTATACATCCAACATTATGTATAGCCAATTTAAGTTGGGAAACAATATGTTGTATTTATAAACGTCACACTTATTATTTATCTAACAGTTAAACTGTTTTTTTCTTAGATAAAAATAGATGGATTTTAGGAAGGGGGTCCGTCATAAAGGTTCATCATATTTGGGGGTCCTTGGCATCATAAAGTTTGAAAACCCCTGCTATAATCAACACTCTTTCAGTGTTATATTTCTCAATTATGTCAATTTTAGAAGTAAAAATATTACTAACATTATAAGTACACCCTAGGAAACATTATCACGCAATTAAACAATGCAGTCCATGACCCCATCAGGTTATTTTGACAGTTTTTTCTTGGTTATATGAACATGAATGGAACATTCATCATTTTGCAGACATTATCGGAATGTTACTTTTGAATGTTCTCTAAACGTTCCGAAACAAGTTACATTTAAAACATGCTAGACAAAGTGTTCCATGAACAATGAATTAATAATAAAGACCTGGGGCCGGATTCACGAAACATTCTTAAGAATAAAATTATTCTTAACTGCCAATTTCTTCTTATTTTCTAACTTAAGAAAATATATAAGAATATTTTGTATTCCTAAAAACTTTTCTTAAAAATGTTCTTATCTCTTTTTTTATGATTGTTCTTAAGATAAAATTTAAGAAGTATTCATATTCACAAAAATAATGTTCTTAAAAATCATCGTAAATAACTTCTTAAAGTTAGGATAACCTCCAACCTATCTTAAATACCCAAATGTAAGATGTTTAACGAATGTATTTGGTTGTTTCAAATTGTAAGCATTACAACATAACAGTAGCTATAATATTTATAACTAATAGTACCATATGGACGAGACTAGTATAAAACCAACAAAGCTCGCACCAGCCGGCAGGCCATTAGCAGACGAGGAACTCCACGTAATTTAAAAATATTAATACTACTGTTATTGTGTCACGAACAGTAGTTTTAAGACTTTTTCAGGCGAGAATGAACTTGTTTAAAGATTAAATCTGTGGTTTATTTATAAAGAGAGCGCCTATTTGACAATGTTGTTAGAGCCAGGCGGTCAGCGCTCGTTTATCCGCCGAGAGCAGTCTTTCCTCTGGATGTCTCTGAGATATGATTTGTTTTATGTAGATCTAACGGCCGATCTTTGGTACCCAAGCAGCGTTCTTGATAAATGGCTAGGCTCTTATAAAATACAGGTTTTCACGACATGACAAAATAAAAACACAACATTTAGTGATTTACTCCAGTCAAGCCAGTCACGACGAAAATGGGCTGCACACTTATTATGACGGTAATCTGCAGGAAGTGCAAAAAGGCAGGCTTTGAGGTGTTTTTCATTCAGCGAGTCTTCAGTAATACCTTTTAATAAAATAACACCAAATAACACCATTCATTTCTTCTTAAGCAAAAACTTAAGAAAATATTTGAGAACTTCTTAAGAATTTTTCAAGAATTGCACTTAGGAACATTCTTACGAACGTCTTAGAATTTATCTCAAGAATTTTCTTAACTTCTTTCTTAAGAAATCTTTCGTGAATCCGGCCCCTGGTTGCCTTAAAATTTTTAGTTTATTGAAATTAAACATTTAAATTAATACAATGAACATTTTTTGAGATTCGACAACCTTTATTAAAAGATTATTAAAAGATTTTGTAAGCGTATTGGGCAATTGTGTGAGTTTTATTTCTGATGACGCAGCCAAATAGTGCTATTTTAATGATTTATCAAATTTTTTATGTGGTTCAGATACAAAAATATTTTGAGTTTCTATTTATTAAACAAATTTCCTTCATTGTATCAACTCAAATTTTTAATTTCAATAAACTAAAAATTTTAAGGCAACCAGGTTACTTACTTTAAGTCAACCCAACCAAAACCAACCTTTTTTTTTACAGTATACATTTATTTTTTCTCTTTTTCTTTTCTTTTTTTCCATTTTTCCTTCTTGGATTGTAATTGAATGCTGTAATTGCCTTTAACATCATCCTGCCCAGGGACCGCAGAAGCAAATGAGCTATCTTAGCTAACTCTGGCACAACCTTAAAAGGTACATATCAGTACTTTAATAGTGCATATTAGTTCCTTAAAGGTACATATTATTACCTTTTTGGTTTTGTACCTTAGGGTACACTGTAAAAAAAATTTAGAAAAAAGTTACCTGGTTGCCTTAAAATTGAGTTCATTGAAATAATTTTTTTTAGTTAATACAATTAACATATTTTGAGATTTGACAACCTTTATTAAAATATTATTAAAAGATTTTGTAAGCATATTGGGTAATTGTGTGTGTTTTATTTCTGATGATGCAGTGAAACATGCCAAATTGATTTATCAAATGTTTTATGTGGTTCAGAGACAATAATATTTTGAGTTTCTATTTATTAAACAAATTTCCTTCATTGTATCAACTCAAATTGATACAATGTTAACATTTTTAAGAAAAGGTTTTGGGGAATAAAATATTCTTATATTTTTTATTAAAGGGGGGGTGAAACACTGAGTTTCAGTCAATCTCGTGTCAATCTTGAGTACCTATAGAGTAGTATTGCATCCTTCATATCTCCGAAAAGTCTTTAGTTTTATTATATTTATAAAAGAAAGATAGGCTGTACCGAGTCTTTCTGGAAAAAAACGAGCAGCTGGAGGCGTATCGTGTGGGCGGAGCTAAAGAATGACAACCGCACACACAAAGCGGTGATGTCCGCAAGCGTGGAGAAGAAAACGTTACCCTAATAAACCATGGCTATCAATCAGATTCAACTAATACAGATATGATCCAGAATCAGATCCGGAGGCTGAAATAAATTGAACAGGAGAAGCAGCAGCAGCAGGACGTCCGTCTCTGTGGTATGGACTGTATTTAGTGGCCTGTCAACGTTTGTGTGTGTTCACTCGCAGTGTATGAGGACATGATTCGGTTTATGGACTATTGTATGCGACTACACCTTAGCAGTAGCAAGCAAAACGGTTTTGCACGTCAGTCTAGTGTAACGTTATACAGAGAACAACAATGGAGTAACGTTAGCGCATCTGAATGACGAAGCACGCTTTGTGAGAACGCTAGGTTTATGTTTGGGTGGTTTTACAATAAACAAAACTGACACCTATAGTGGTCAGCTAAACAAATGTATTCAAACACACACCATAGATCGCATGCTCCATTGTTAAATTAACTAACGTTATACACGATCGTGTCGTTTACTGATGTTTACTTACGCGACGGTAGCCAACAACAGACATTTGAAGCAGTTTTACTCTCCGGCTGCTTCCAAAGCAGGACCGAACCTTTATCGCTGGGACCGCTCTGTCAAAAACACACTTCTTTGGTAACTGTTGATTTGGTGAAGTCCTGTGACAGCAGTGACAGTGGAGATCCACTTTTGCGACGCGACTGAAGCGATGTTGTGAAGCTTCCCGTCATTTCTGCGTTCAGATCGGTTCAAATGCAGCGCTGCCTTCCCAGAATGCTGTGCTGAAGCGTTGAAGTCGCTCGACGTCACCCATAGGAATAAAGTGGAGCGGGGCGCGACAGAAGTGTTCACGGTCGACTGGATCTGCCCCTGAGAGTGTTTATGGGCGTGCATTTCCTCTCTCGCTCTAGTCACGCGTGCGCACCCTACCGGGAGAAGAGCCCGTACGGCCCATACAAGGACCTTCCGCTCTATTAACGTCAAGCCGACCCATACTCGAAAAAAACTCTCCGAAACTTGTGAGAAACCGGAAGGAGTATTTTTGACACAGAGATACTCCATCAAATGTCCAACATTAGTTTTTGAAACTTTATCTATGTTTAGGATGGGAATCCAAGTCTTTAAAGGGGGGTGAAACACTCAGTTTCAGTCAATCTCGTGTCAATCTTGAGTACCTATAGAGTAGTATTGCATCCTTCATATCTCCGAAAAGTCTTTAGTTATCATATTTATAAAAGAAATAAAGGCTGTACCGAGTCTTTCCGGAAAAAAACGAGCGCCTGGAGGCGTATCGTGTGGGCGGAGCTAAAGAATGACGAATGTGCACAAAGCGGTGACGTCCTCAAGCGTGGAGAAACCCATCTCAGCTATCTCAGCTAATACCATAGGCTAATACAGATAATGATCCACAATCAAATCTGAGGCTGAAATAAATTGAACAGGAGAAACGGCAACGTCAGGACGTCCGTCTCTGTGGTATGGACTGTATTTAGTGGCCTTTGTGTGTCTTTACGCGCAGTTTATGAGGACATGATTCGGTTTATGGACTATTGTATGTGACTAGACCTTAGAGGTAGCAAGCAAAACGGTTTTGCACGTCAGAGTCAGACTAGTGTTATACAGAACAACAATGGAGTAACCGTTAGCGCATTTGAATGACGAAGCACGCGATCGTATCGTTTACTGACGTTTACTCATGCGACGGTAGCCAATAGCAGAGACATTTGAAGTTGATTTACTCACCGGCTGCTTCCAAAGCAGGACCGAATCTTTATCGCTGGGACCGCTCCGTCAAAAACACACTTCTTTGGTATGATTTGGTGAAGTCCTGTGACAGCAGTGACTGTGGAAATCCACTTTGCGACGCGACTGAAACGATGTTGTGAAGCTTCCCGTCATTTCTGCGTTCAAATCGGTTCAAATGCAGCGCTGCCTTCCCAGAATGCTGTGCTGAAGTGTTGAAGTCGCTCGACGTCACCCATAGGAATAAAGTGGAGCGCGGCGCATCATAAGTGTTCACGGACGACTGGATCTGCACCTGAGAGACTGTTTACGGGCGTGCATTTCCTCTCTCTCGCTCTAGTCACGCGCGCGCACCCTTCCGGGAGAAGAGCCCGTACAGCCCATACAAGGACCTTCCGCTCTATTAACGTCAAGCCGACCCATACTCGAAAAAAACTCGCCGAAACTTATGAGAAACCGGAAGGAGTATTTTTAACACAGAAATACTCCATCAAACGTCCAACATTAGTTTTTGAAACTTTGTCTATGTTTAGGATGGGAATCCAAGTCTTTAAAGGTGTAAAAAGCTCAGTATGCATGAAACAGCATTGAAAGAAATTGGCAGTTAAGAATAATTGTATTCTTAAGAATGTTTCGTGAATCCAGCCCCAGGTAACTTTTTTTCTTAATAATTTTTTACGGTATACCTTTTCACTTTTGTACCTTAGGGTACCGCCCCAGTGACAGCACTGTACCTTTTTCCTGAGAGTGTAAGATGTAAATTGGTCTTTTTAGAACATAGCGAAATCCACATTTCATCACCCACATCTGAATCAATGCAACCCATTCCAATCGGCATTACTAACACAACTGCGGCTAGAGGTTTACAATCAATTAACATGTCTGCACTGCGACTCCCTGTGCCAGAAAGCATGGAGGAGGAAGCGTATCGCAGTGAAGATCTAATGCTGTGCTAAGCCAAGCTGAAGCAGGATAAGGCCAACGCTCAAAGAGCCGAGCGGCAGAAATGGGCCTAGCAATCTCCTCGCATCAGCCTCAGTCGGATGTGACAATCAGAGGATCCTAACGAGATGATTTTACGGTTCGGCTGCCCCCGCCCCTCGGCCCTGCTCATACACACTCATGCTCTGTTTACGCTGGGGGCATCGGGTGCCATCTTGGGCACAACTCACATCTATTCCATCTGACTGCTCGCTGTGCCACACACTCATGCATATGGACACGCGAAGGCACGGCGAGAACGCTCGCATCTAGACAGAGGCCTGCTTTTCGGAAGGAGGACCAGAAAGGAGAGGAACGAGAGGAACAAGAGGAGGAAACGGAGTTATATGGCCGTGGGCGAGACTTTATCAGATAAGAATGAAAGCAATCGTTCCGGTCCCAGCATGGCTTCGTCGTCATCGTCTAGAAAGCTGGATGGAGGAGAATAAAGCATGATGCCGCTTCAGAGACACGACTTTATCTGAAACATCAACAGGAAACAATAGCACACTTATAAAACCAGGCTGAGTGAGAGACCAAATAATCCTCTAGAGAGGAGAGCAGGTTTTACAGTAGGGATGGGGTCAATATGATAGCTGAAAATAATTCAGAACCGATATGATGGCCGATTTTCTCCATCTGCAGCGTTAATGTTGACAAAGCGTTCATTTGTAGCAATAGTTTTAGTCTTTTGACCAAAATTTCATTTCCAAAAAATTGTCAAACTGTACTTGGACCAAACTTTATTCAAATTTTAAGACATTTAAAAAATATAACATTTTAAATACAAATTGCTATTGTAACAAAATTCGCATTTGCTGTATAAGAGTACGTGATTTCATTTTCATGCAAAAAAAAAAAAAAAATGCATGTATTCATTAGTTGGAAATCTTCCCTTCCGCCATCGCTTTGAAATCTCACAGCACATGGCATGGGGTGTGTGAAATCCAACCAGGTTATGAGATTTGGAGCCATTTGGAGTCAATAATGTGATCTGGTGCAACCAATTATCAGGTGACACATCAACATCTGCGTGCACAAATGAAGAATTCGCTGTTGTTAAGATGTTAAGCAGATGTTCACCTCTAAACCGTCAATGCAAATTGAAATTCTTGTAATATGTCTATTGTGAAAATAGCCGATTCCTTTCAAATGTTCCGGTATGCAATGCATTTAAGTGAGCTAATCACTAGAAACTAGAAAAGTGGTTCACTAGCTCTTTTAGGTCAACTCCCAGAAAACTATGAATGGTTTTTCGCAGTCTGCATTCTTCTAAACCAGTGCTTGTGTGTTGATTTTGTCTTGCAATGTTGCTTGCTCTCGGCATGTTTTAGAAATTATCATCCCGATGGACCGCTCTCATCTCGGGTTCATTACTGAACAAAAGCCAGTAATTAAAGAACGGTATACTGACTAAATCAACTCTGGCCTTTTGTTCATGAACTTCATGCTTCAAGTAAAATCAGACATTGAAACATTTTAATGAATGTCAGGTCACTCTTGTTTTAAATTAATTCTGACCTCCATTTTGGAACAATAACACAACCTGCACGCTTATATATATATATATATATATATTATTTCTGTATTTTATTTAGTTGCAATGAATGTGAAACAGCTCTAAAAAGGGGCAGGCGACCAACATCCCTGCTTCCTAAACTTCACTTCTTGACACTTTTATTGAGGCAAAATAGCCACACATAGCCACTCTCGCTCTCTCTCCCTCTCTCTCTCCCTCTCTCTCTCTCCCTCCCTCTCTCTCTCTGAATGATTAGTGTTAGGACTGACAGAGTGCAGCAGTCCTGCCCTGCCCCGGCCAGAACAGTAGTCTGGAATACTGAGAGATTTTTCTTTCAGCAACCTCAAAAGCAGCCAATCACACCGCTCTAGCCCCAGGGCTGGCCTGAGCCAGCCAATCGGAAGAGCTTCTGTCTGTCACCTGACACAATGTGCCCCTGTCCATCAAGCGAGTCATATATAGCCCATTCCAGCAGCCTGAGACAAGGCTGCGAGTGTGTGTGGGACCGGCTGAGGACTCCGTGTACCTACAGTTTGCTTTGTGACCGACTGTGTGTGCTTGTGTGTGAGTTCGGGAGCAAATGAACGAGTTTGAGAGAGGGAGAAAAAAATGCATGCGAGAAAGACTGATTATCCTGGAAGTTAAGGACTCAAGAAGGACTTGGAGGCTACTTTTTAATAAGAAAAAAACGTTTTTGGTCACATTTATTGATAAAAATCAACGTTCTCAAAACTGCAAGTGTGCTCTGGTGACCGTACGGTGGTAGGTGAGTACTTCAAGCTCATTTCACTTCCTAACCTCTTTTTTTCTGAGTTCTATCCCTTTGTTGTGGCTCAAAAGTCGCTTCGAGTGTGACGCGGCGGCGAGCTTTCACTCCGGCAGAGTTCATTCAGTGCATTCCGCCGTTATGTGCTTGTTTGCTTTTCTGTTATCTGAGCTCTGAATGAGGGCTTACGCTTTTCACACGCAAAGCTCCCGCGTCCAGACGGCCGTCTGAGAGACAAACCGTGATGATCCCTATTAGTTCCACCACCGACACCAGAGAGGTTTGTGAATGGGTAGGTTTGGAGAGTTGGAGAGCTGCGGGACAGTGCGTGCGGACGGGGAGCGTTCAGAAGTGAGCTGTGTGTGTGTGTGTGTGTGTGTGTGTGTTGGTGGGGGTTAAAGACAGACAGCGAGACAAAAGCGTCAGACCCCCACCAGACAGACTAGGTCAAGCTTCTTCCAGGCCCGGAGCTGTACGGGGTCATGGTGAGAAAGACGGGTTAGCGAGAGGCCCCTACGGGTTAGAGGTTGCCAGACTCTTGCTCTCGAAATGCGAAAGAGGGCGAAAAGTGTGTGTGAAGCTGCGTTCTCACTGTTTTGGCTAGAGCTGGGACGTAAGATCGAGAAGAGCTGTGCGAGGGTGCAGCGAGTTCACTTTAACTACTAAAACAAGAGGGAGAGAAAAGGTCTGTAATTATGACATGGAGTCATAGTTTGTGTTTTTTTTCTTTGTGCGTGTGCGTGTGAGTGTGTGTGGGTGGGGGTCACAAGGGTTGGGATGTATTGAGTGACAGTAAATGCTGTCTGCCTATTTTTTCCCCCTTCACACAATGCTTTTGTCCAAAGGTCTTAATCCATAAAGACTTCTTCTGCCGGCGCATTATTGAGTCCTTAACGCATCACAGACTAGTTAAACGAGCAAAAGCCTGAAGATACAGTATTTGTTGCTGGATAATCAAAGAAACCAGCAGCACCGGCATGATTTTAATCTTCAGAGGAACCCGTCTGACGCAATAAAACGTGTTTATGTCCAAGAATGTCCTGCTCAGGATACAGACAGTGTTTATGGCAGACGCTTTGAATTACCCAACGTGCAGAGTCTTGTTCAGTTGTTCCAATACAGGCACAAACACACACACACACACACAAACACCCCCACCTTTACTCACTCATATACAGAATATTTGACTGATCCCGTCAAAGATCATATCAGCGCTTGACGTTCTTTGAATTAAGAAGAGACCCACGCTTGAAAAGAAAAAAAAAGAAGAAAAAAAAGGATTCGGTCTCCAGCCAGCCAATACAAAGCTCGCACACACACACACGCACACACTCTGTGCGCAAGATTATCAGACAGCACCGAGTCTGGGGGGATGGGACGTCAGGGGCGGGAGAGTGTGGGACAGGATATGGAAGTCTTTGATGCGACTGCAAGGCGGACAGGAAGAGCGCCCTAATCAGACCCACCGACCAAGGACTCAACACGCTGTAAAACCTCTCTGAGTAATGCACACACACACACACAACCCAAAAAACACTTCATCCTGTCCTCCTTTTTCATTCCCCGCTCATTCGAATACGCCGGCCTAATCCATCCGCAGGAATCCTGTCCGGCCCCCTCACCCCTGCTCTGATTACACACCAGACAGGTCAGCCTATTGTGGTTAAGCCGGACCTGCAGATTACGCCACCCCTCCATCGCAGATGTGCCACTGCGGTTTAACGCACATCTGTTCCACGTTCCTCTTCTCCGTCCCGAACGTGGGAAAAAGCATCACTCTTTCAAGTGTTAAGTCGTTACGGCACGGTGGAGGTGAAATTACGAGTTCGCCATCATCTACGCCCCGATTCAATGGCCGTTTGAGGTGCAAGTCGTACAAACCTTCAGTAGTTTACGGTCTTCTCACAGCCCGATCCTACACGAGCGTGTGAAGTCGTAAAGAAATACCTTTTCGCCCTGTCTGAAGTTAAAGCAGGGATGGTTGTCAGGCTTCAGAAGATGAGGTCTTATGGTTGGAAAACGCTTTTAGTGGTCCGAGCTGAAATGAATGAAACAGACACAAGTAAAGAAACTAAACGTGTAGATTGTGTCGCATCAAGACCGGTAGGGATGCAAACCTTTGAACACATAAAATGTATTGTTTTGTAAGTGTAAAACAGTTTAGCCAAGCCAAAATGGGCCAACAATCTCTTAAAAAATGTCAAACGTTTATTGGGTTATAAGGTAGATGAATGAAACCGACATAAGTCATCTCTTGCACTGAGATTTTTCAGAATGAAAATTGTGTTATAAATAAAATCGTCTAAATGCTATAAAAACTACCTCACTAACTATTAATAAGCAATAAATTAGGAGTTTATTGAGGCAAAAGTCGTAGTTAATAGTGAATGTGTTACCATAAAATCTATTATTATAAGTAAATAAACTGGGATTGTCTAAAATCTAAACGCGTAGATTGTGTCGCACCAAAGATCAGTAAGGGTGCAAACCTTTGAACACAAAATGTAAGTGCAAAAACAGTTTAGCACAGCCAAAATGGGCCAAAAAATCCCTTAAAAAAGGTCAAATGTTTATTGGGTCAAAAGGTAAATTCGCTTTTAAACAGGTATTTTGCAATTTTTGCTAAACTATTATGAAAAAACGAGGATGAGATGGTTAAAAGTACCCTTTTGTCAAAGCACTGCCTCTCTTATGGGAAAGATAGGGCTAGCTATCGCATTCATTGCTTCTAAAATCAATAAAAACTGTCAAATTGCACCTACTTCGTTGCCTGTTTGTTTGTGTGCATCATTTGTGTAGATCAAATCCACTTAGAAAAGGCAAGCGATGCTGAGAAACACACAGGAAGGGATTGAGTTGTGGAAGAGTGCAGCCTCAGCTGTAGATAAGGACAGCCGGGACTGAAGTTTCTAACACATTACCGAAGCACCTCAGTGTGTGTGTGTGTGACAAGCAAAGATGAAACAGTGGAGCCGGGAGTGAAGATGGCAGCATGAGGAGGGGAGCGTGTATGATAATGCTCTTAACCGGCACAAAGGGAAGAGAGTCGTAGCGGTGGCACTGCCAGCGCTGTGGTTAATGCTTTCCGAGGGCCTGTCAAGCCGCTCGCTCGCTCGCTCTAATCCACTGAGCTTTAGTCGCTCTTTGAAATGTGAATGGAGAAGCCTCCTGATTTCTTTAAGATCAACCCACAGCCATCGAGTCATTTCAGCATCTTTGCACTAAACTCAAAACGCTTAAGTTAAGTACTTTACGAGTGCCTCATTAGCAAAGCGTCGTGGACGTGCCGCGTTTATCGAGTGCGTTGGATAGTAATGCATGCAAACGACTTAAGACGGCCTTTCACTTGAATGCAAGTGTGTGTGTGTGTGTTTTGATGTTTGATTGACGTCATTTGATAACCCACTTCCAGCTGAGCGATCATTATCGACACTAACGGTGATGTGAAAACAGACAGTAACTCGCTCACACTTACAAAGGGATACATCAACATTTAGTAGCCGTAATTGCCCCACAGCTTGAGCGTATCAGTTTTCCTCTCTTCCACAGACGCATTAGAGAGACGAGCGTGTGTGTGTGCGGTGATAAAGAGCATTCGGACGCGAGCGATGGAGATTAGCTTCAGTTTGAAGCGAACGCTGTGGCAGCGTGGCGTCTATGGAACAGATTAAACCCGGATTAAACATCCAAATCAAGTGTGTGTGTGTGTGTGTGTGTGTGTGTGTGTGTGTGTGTGTGTTAAGCTTTTATTTGGCTCTGTGCATTTTTGGGCAAACACTAATTTAACGGCATATCACCTCATCAAGCTTATTTCTACGCTTTATTAAACTTCAAATAATAAGTGTGTATGGGGAGGGGGAAAAAACGGATGGTTTTACTACACACACACACACACATCGATTTTAGCTTAAATGTTCATACTTTTCAGTTACTCAAGAGACCAAATTTGCATTTCCTAAAATAATAAACAAAAAACAATGCCTTTAATTTTTAAGTACTCTACGTTTAATGTACAGACAGCAAAACCAATCACAATTTAGTATGCAAATAGTTATGAAAGAGAGAGCCAATGACATTCAGTATGCAAATGTTACAATGACGCGTTACATTTTAAATTCTAAACATTGTAAGAATGTGCGTCAATACGAAAATGTTTAAACGCAGAAATCAAATTTGGATGGGCTGAACTATGAACCTAAATATGAACTATTTAGGTTCATAATCATTTTAAATATTTCATATTCAGGTTTAGAGGTTCATGAGAAAGCTGAATGTTAGAGGGATATCAGTACAGCGGGGGGTTTTTTCTGGTGCATTCCTCATTTTCAAAGGTGTCTGTTTTTTGACACTTGCAATAAATAGGTCAGTGTCTAAGTGTCTCTCTCTCTCTCTCTCTCTCTCTCTCTCTCTCTCTCTCTCTCTCTCTCTCTCTCTCTCTCTCTCTCTCTCTCTTTTCTGCAGAACGGCTGAGAGTTTGACTGACGAAGAGAGATGCGTTGATGGAGGAGTGAAAGTCGTTCGGCTCTGACCCCCGAACAATGAGCTCCGACGTGAAGGGAGCAGACAGCCGCCATCATGGAAATGTCACGGCCAACATCAGAGACCCGACAGCCTCCTCTTTCATTCCCTTAATCCACAATCCCTCCTCTCCTCTCCTCTCCTGAGCGGCATACATATTCAGCAGCTCAAGTCCTCACCATTCTAATGAGGGCTAGACCAGCGGGCTATGAAAGAGAGGAGAGATACGGGGAGGATGGTGGGTGGTGGATGGGTGGGGGGGGGGGGGGTTAAAAGAGAGGAGAGAGCGTCTTTGAACTCCCAAAGAAAGAGAGAGATGAGGATGAATAGATGGATGGTGATGAGAAGGAGAAGGGATCCAGATCAAATGCTCGCAGCAGGGTTAGTTGTGTCCTGTTATCATTGATTCACTCAGTCACTTTAAGGCTGAAGTGTCACTTTTGGTTTCTGATGTATTCCAGTTATATTCCATTTGATTGATGGATGTAGTAACGAATCAAAAGACATTATTTTGCGCAGTGTTTGTAAGAGATGCCATAAGAAGCATTGATGAATACAGCTCGTTCTCATCGTCTCCATAGTATCCAGCACGGCCTGCCGGTGTACGCACACACACTTAACGCACACGCGCAGACTAAATGACACTGTTTTGATCAACTAAATGAGTTTTTTTACACTTGTAAATTCTGTAAATAGTTGCTTTAGTTATCAGGGACTGCAAATGCATTATAATTAGCAGTTTATGGCAGATTTATTTAAATATAAAAACTACTCTTTACAATTACAAATGTTCTAATATAATTGGCCTTTTTTGAAAGGACGCCTAGTCTTTTTTTGACATAAAAGCTTACAGAAACTACATTTTTGAGAGAATCGTCCTCAAATTTTAATCAAAACATGATCAGACATTCAGTTTTATGTTATGTTATAAAGATATTTTTAGGGCCTTAAAATTAAAATCTCACTTTTTTCCATTAGGGAATAATAATTCTAAAAAAACTTGAGTCACTTACATGCATATTTCCCCTTGTTTTAATCTGTCCCTATACTACTTTGAGTTATTATGACTTATTATAAAGTGTCTAGTTTAAAATAAGACCAAATTTATGGATATAGACCATAGGGTTTAAGAGCTGCAGACATTTTTATTTGGGTATGTCGTTTTTTTTATTATTTAAAGTTGGGTTGAAAATGGACAAACCCAGAAATTGGGTTGTTTGAACCCAGTGAATGGAACCATTTAAACAACCCAACTTCTAGATTTGTCCATTTTCAACCCAACTTGGGTTGTTTTTAGCCCAGCATTTTTTTAGAGTGTAGATTCACCTTTTTTAACTTTGGAAAAAAAGTGACATTATTTTTGCACAAGTACAAAAAAAAAAACGAGATCCAATCAAACAAAACTTTATAGAAAAAATTATAGAAGGGAGATAATATTTCCAGTAGTGAAATTATATTCTGAGACAGATTTTTTTTTAATAGCTGCTTTAATTATTACTGGCATCTGTATGATTATGCAGATAAAAAAAATTAAATGAAATAAAAAGAAAATTTCCTTTCTAATTTAATTGTGATCAATCTAACAAATGCCAGTTACATATTTTTTCAAATAATTTAGTGAATAGTGAAGTCCAATTAAACATTGCGTAACTTAGCTGCAGATACTTGCGAGTCTAGATTTACAGATGATATGTTTCTACACTCTAAAAATGGCTGGGTTAAAAACAACCCAATTGGCAAATCAGCGCTGGGTAAATATTGGACAGAACACATGCTGGGTTAAATTAACCCACTGGCATTTTAACCCAGCAGGCTGGGCTGTTGAGAAAACCAAAATGTAGTCAGTTCGAACTTTTATTTTGACGGGTTGCCGTGACCATTGAGTGTCTGTGTTCATGATATGACAGTCTTCTCAAATGAAACGGTCAATTCTCATGTCCTCAGTGACACGACAGAGGCTAAAAAGACAGCAAGACAGCTGTGTCATTCACACAGAGACGCAAAACATGGAAGAGTAATATTTAAATAGTATTTAATATACACAGACACTATATATTCGGCTACAGTCTGGAGCCCTGCGTGACGCAACTGAACGCAGCTGCGGGACCGAATATAGTCTAACGTTACTTGTGAGTCGATGCTATTACATTTTTAAAATTTCAGTATGTAGTACCGAAGTACCGGTACTTGTGGCATCCCTACATAAAACCATGGTTAATTTTCGTAAGGGGATCATGGTTCCGTGTAATCACAAACTGTATTAATCTAACGTTATCGTCTCACATGCCTACCTAACGTTAAACTAACACGAGTCAGTAACGTTACAATGCATCGGATTCTGAGGTAAAACTTTTGTCGACTTAACGTCATGTAATATGAATTGTTGCTGTAAAGAAGAAAAAAAAAACTATAATTATGCTAATTAAAATGATTATTAATGAAAACATATGAACTTATCCTTAAGACATCTGCAACCAGTGGCTTTGCCTTTTGCATTGTCCTTTCAAAATGACAGTTTGGGAGCGAATTTAAACGAATCAAGGCGGGAAGCACGTGAAACAACCCAGCGCTGGGTAGAATCAACCAAGCATTGCGACCCAGCAGTTTAACCCAACGACTGGAAATTTGAAACTACCCAATAGTGTTTAAAATGTGATCAAATAATAAACCAACAAAATTACCCAACAGTCTTAACCCAGCATTTTGGGTTAAAAAAAAAAAACAACCCAGTATTATTTAGAGTGTAGTGTTGCAAAATTGATGCACCTCTTGATGGAAATAAATGTTGTGGTGTTATTTCCATCAGTGTTTGGTCCAGATCTTGGATGAGTCCAGCACTCTGTAAAGTCTCCTTCAGCACATGCCACAGACTTTCAGCGAATTTATGTTATGGACGAAACTTAAAATGATTCATCATGAATCTTGACAGTGTCATCCTGGAGTATGGCCATGATATGTCTTCCTAAATGGTAGTTTAAGAGATGAAAAGCTACACACTCCATAAATTAGGGTTAGAGGAACTGTTGTGAAACATATAACATGCTAGAAACATAATACTGTAATCAACGACCCAATCATAAACTCAAGCATTTGCCTGCTTAAATCCAAACAGCCATTTTATATAAAAAAATTTGTCAGGCAGTGCATTTAAGATATATATATATATGCCACAATACTCAATATAATATTGAACCGTTCGGTATAGCATTCACGGTTCAATACGCGCTGGTGAATTGCTGTTTTTTGTTGTTGTTCGGTTTCGGATTTAATTAATTATTTCTATTTTTCTTCGTTTGAAATATTTATCTCAGTTTATTTCGGCTCTGTTTAAGTGTGCCTGTGTCTCTACGCGCTGATATGAGCAAATATCCAGTCATATGCTCTAAAGTTAGGGGTGTTTAGCCGCGTTTTAAAGCCTTGCCGGTTAAACATTTCATTCGCTGAGTGCGTGCGCGTCTGTCAGACACGTGATTACTGGACTAAGTCGTCTTACTGCGCTTATACTGTCAAACACAACATATATAAACACAGTCGGATATGTCTAAAGTCAAAGTAAAATGGCGTGTCTGTATGAGATGAGAGCAGGTCTTAGAAGCGCAGGCGAGTGATTGTGAACGCTTGTCCTTAAAGGGACAGTTCAGCTCTAAATTATAGAGATATTAGAGGTATTAAAATAGAAAAAGAAAAAAATCACTCACTGCTCAGGAATAAATAAATAATACAGTAGATTTCAATCAATGTATATTGTATATTGAAGACTATGTAGTTTTATTTTTTTACCTACATTCATTCAATTTCATACTTAAATGCTGCTGTTCATCTTTATATGTATTTATTTAATATTATACAATACACTAGAAATGTGTACAAGGGTTTTTTAAGTAAAGATTTCAGTTTAAGTAAGGGTTTTCAAGTCTATTAAGTAAAATAAAGAAAGAGTATTGCATTAAAAAAAGAATTCCTTAACCTTTTTCTGTTCCTGTCGCCTAAGAATAGAATAGGAAAGAACCGAACCGAAAAACGTGGTTAAAAGCCGAGGTATGTATTGAACTGTGGACTAACTGTATTGTTGCATCCCAAATATTATATATATATATATATATATATATATATATATATATATATATATATATATATATATATATATATATATATATATATAAACATTTTTTTTCAGCAATCAGTATTATCTAAAATCTCTATAACAGTGCACCCTGAGTTCAAAACCACATAGAAGAGACATTTTTAGCTGCAGCTAAAGCAGTCTCAGGGCACATCAGCTCAAATGAATGCGGCAGTGGTGTGAAATTGGTCATTTTCAGCACTCCTCCACTCTTGTAAAAGTAGAAGAGGGTGCCTGAGGTCTATTTTCCCCTCCTCACACACAGCTAGCAGCGGGACGCAGGAAGCGCAGCCTGAGAGACTCTCGCTATCAGAAGGGGAAGTTCCCGTTCCCCTTCCCATTCCCATTCGCCTCTTTACAAACCAGATGTTTCATGGCCTGGATCTGGCTATTGGAACAGAGCGATAGCGCCACACATACAGCGAGTGCACTTCAATCCCACGCTGTAAGCCATTGCTAATGTGTTTGCATTTTTAATAGGAGATAGAGAGACTTTGAGACATTCGCTCGCTCACGCGTGCAAGCGGTCCGCTGGTTGTCCATTGCTGGTGTGAGCAGGTGTGTGAAAGGTGATAACACAGTCTGCTCTGTGGTTCAGCAAGGTTAAGGGTTTCACCTGCTCGCAAACACACACACACACCAGCCGTTAAACCGTTCCACTTAGCTGAAACCAGGTGCAATAACCCAACGCTAGAGCTCTTGGTTTCAGTGAAGATCTAGTTGAAGTCAATATCTGAACTGTAATAATACAGCTTGGGCATAATTCACAAGTTTGTAATCAATCATAAAATGTGCATTTATATCATGCATTCCTGAATTAATACATTATATACGTCATCGTATGCAGACAACACTTAAACGGTCCACTTGAAATAAGCACAGTAGCAGCAGTAAAATTAGAATAAAAAATACATTTTGTATTAATTATACACAGAAAGTTACAATACTAGAAAACTCCATCACATTAAATTTAACTAATAGGATGTTTGATGCACATCAAAAAAGAATGGATAAAATGTACTTTAAAAGAATAATCTTAAATGCAGATGAATGCAATGTTTTTGGATAATGAATGAAAATATATTATACTTTCGATTGAAACCAATTTGAAGTATTTAAATATATTCATAATGATGCAGTTGCAATTTAGTACATTTATAATATTTTGACTTTAAATGTAACATAAAATGACACACTAGTTCAAATTATTCATAAGAACTTTACATTGTATTTCTTTAAAACACAACAATAGATTAAAACGTTTAAGTTGACATTATTACAAAGTGCACATTTTAAAAGTGTACTTAAGCATTAGGGTTATATATATATATATATATATATATATATATATATATATATATATATATATATATATATATATATATATATATAAGATATATAAGATTTGGAGAACACATTTAATAGAATTAAGCACTTCTTTTTTTATAAGGGTAGAAGAGCACACTAACATTAATTTTCTGGCTGATACTAATAAACCAATAATTATTTCATGTTATAGCTGGAAAACTAGATAACCAATAAATTACCAATATTTAGTCTAAATAAGTTAATAATAAAATACTAAAAACTAAAATCAAATGCTAGAAATTAATGTATTCATCACAACATAATGGATATTCTCCTCAGATTTGCTAAAAAAAAGTTACATTTAACAAATATTAATAAATTACACTGTAAACAATTCAGGTCTCCAATTGAACATTTTCTACTGACTGATCACATCTAAATTTTTCGGTTGGCAAAATTTAATTTCTGTGAATTAAATTACATCAATTTACAGAAATTCAATTTGGCCAACTGAAAAATTTAGATGTGATCAGTCAGTAGAAAATGTTCAATTGGAGATTTTTTTTTTTTTTTTACAGTGTAGTGTTATTAAAGATTAAATTAATGTTAGATGAATAATGGGCTTTTAATAAAAACATGGCTACCTATACAGTAGAAAGGTGAAATTGAAATCAGTGCTACCTCCCTAGAGAAAAGGCTGTTGTCTTCCATTTTGCCAAATAGTTAAGAAAACTTCAACACCCATAATGCACTGGGCATTTTGACATTTAAGGCCACTCCCCCCAGTCTGCTATAGATACGCTTATAGTCAAACACCGCCTTGCTTTAGTAGAAAGTCATAGTCATAATGGTGTAGACTTTATTAGTAAAGAATTTAAAGAATAAACGTTTAGCAACCTCCATATTTGTGACATTTCAAACTCCCAGTTTCGCCCAAAACAAGATGGCCGTTTTTACCATAAAGCTGTTTTAAAGAGCAGACAACGAACAATATCATTTTCAGTGATAAACCTACGCTGTTAATAACCCTCTGCTGATCCGACTGTATGTGGACGGGGATACAAAAATGCTGAAGTACAATCTGTAGTTTTCACAAAAGCTCTGGAGCGGTCAAAAATGTGAACTAGTAAAACACTGAAGCAATACAAAGTGGAATGAAAACCGGCATAGTTACACTTTAATTGCAGCTGCAATAGAAATCTTGATAATTTATCAAAATGCTTCCCTACTTAAACATTTCTTTCTTTATTAGTGCCTTAAAACTGATGAGGTCTCATGCCCATCCGTACAGAACTGCATCCAAGAGGATTTAAGTTCTCCTTTCTTTGTCATACCTCGCATGATATTCTAATCAGGGATTTCTGAAATCCCTCAACATACTCAGCCCTCTTGATTCCTGTGCCAGAGGAGTGTGTGTGTGTGTGTGTGTGTGTGTGTGTGTGTGTAGGGGGGGGCATATAGTGCGTTTAAAAGTCGCCGGGATTGGTTGCGTAGTTTGAAGAAGCAGTCAAATGGGAGCGTGCATTAATAATGCATGCCTGCCTCAAAGAGCTCTTACACAGGAAACACAGACTGAGGTTCAGATCAGGGTAAAGAGAACAGGCCTGGAGAGAGAGAGGGAGAGAGAGAGAGAGAGAGAGAGAGAGAGAGAGAGAGAGAGAGAGAGAGAGAGAGAGAGAGAGGGAGAGAGAGAGAGAGAGAACGAGAGAATGAGAGAGAGAGAGAGAGAGAGAGAGAGAGAGAGAGAGAGAGAGAGAGAGAGAGAGAGAGAGAGATAGAGGGAGAGAGAGAGAGAGAGAGAGAGAGAGAGAGAGAGAGATAGAGGGAGAGAGAGAGAGGGAGAGAGAGAGAGAGAGAGAGAGAGAGAGAGAGAGAGAGAGAGACAGACAGACAGACAGACAGAGAGAGACAGACAGAGAGAGAGAGAGAGAAAGAGAGCAAAAGAGAAAAAGAGAGAGACACATTAAAAGAAACCAGGCATCACTCAGGTTTAGTGGGTTTTTACCTCACAGTTGTATTATCTCATGCTGTGATGCTTTTTCTTATTCTAGATTTTTCAGAAGACCTCATGAAATCCCATGATGGAACCAGTTTTTAGTCATGTGATGACATTTTCAATTACTAGATTGGACATAAATACTATTAATTATTTCACTTACTAGTCAGTTGAAGATGGAATTAGGGGGCGGGGCATTCCCATTCTACGGGTGCGTTCACACTTGTAGTTCGGTTAGTTTGGTTCGTTTGGTCGGACTGAGAGTCCTCTTTTTCCGGACCAAAAAACAAAAACAAAACATATAGTCCTGGTCCGCTTAGCGTTCACACTGGCATTTTTGGCCGAACACTGGCCGAACCAAAGGCTCAGGGAGAAGCTCACAACCTGATTGGTCGGCTTATATGACGCAGGAACTCGCTAACCGAACATTCAGACCAATGCTGTGTGCCGGATTAAACGCCATCATTTTATGCGGGTACATATGGCATTATTTTACCCGCTGAGAACTCATGAAGGGCTCATAAAATGTTCAAAACATTCAAAACAGCAGCAGGATTTCCTCCGTTGTGCAGAAAAGAGACGGCCGTTCTGTCGTCTGTACCGACTAATGGGCATCAGGTCCTCTGATGAGAAGAACCAGGTCTGCTTTTTGTGCGTTTTTTCTAGCATTTACGAAACATGCTCATCAGACCAAATGTTAATGAGGCACCTCCTCGTTGCTCCACGTTTGCCCTCTAACGTTAACGTTACTCATTCTGGATACACCGATCTTTCCGCGTCGTCAAATCAGCTGACTATGCGTCGCATCTTGTGACATTACGTCGAGTTTTTGGTCCGTTTTCATGTCTTTGGTCCGTGTGGTGTTCATATATCAATCGAACCGCACCAGAGTTGGTTTGGAAGCGGACTGAGAGTCCTCTTTTTAGCGCTCTCGGTCCGCTTGTTTGGTGCGCACCAGGGTTCGGATGGCAGCGTTCACATATGTTCAAATAAACCGCACTAACAGAGCAATCGCACCAGGGTTCGTTTTAATCCAACCAAACATGACAAGTGTGAACGCACCCTATAGAGCATTTGATTGGATAAAAATCTGTGTAGTGCAGGATGAGTCATCATCATTCTTTTTCTCAATCTTTTAGAAGTAGCATAGAGATGCCCTCCTTTAAAGGCAACAAAGCCAACCAATTTTTAATCCAATCAAAGTCGCCTGACATTTGTTTTTTGATGTTGTTGAATATCTTGAATATCCAACGTAGTACTTTTCACCAAACCGCACCTGGATCTTCTACAATAGGTCCCCACTAAGGTCCATTTCCTGGTCCCTTGGTGAACATTCAACGCTGTCGGTGAGTTTTGAGCTTCTGTAATAAACCATCGACCGTTGACTGTACCCTGAGGGTGGCCAAAAAAACGACGTAAACGGAGCAATCGCGAAACGCTTCTGGAGAGAGAAGAATGGGTGTATTAGCCCAATAATGACTGCGATAAACATTCATTGCTGTCGGTGGGTTTCCAATGGACACAACTCACTGATCAATGAATGCAAACTGCGGTGCAAGAACCTCAAACGTCAAAAAAACGAGCCGTTCTAGAAAGAGTCATCGGGCGCCAACGGGACAGCAGCACAACAGCAAAGACTGCTGTGAGAACGGGTGAGGCACGTACACCATACAATCAATCGACACTATTCACCAGAGATAAAAGATATGCAATTCTAGACTTTAAGTAATACAAACAACAGTGCTTCTGTATTGAATATCAGCACGGTTGAGTTTCAGCTGTAGGCGAGACGCCAGCGCAGGCCATGCTTCAGGATCGCTCCGAGCAAACACAGATGCTCCAGTTTTCCAAGAACCTTGCCTTGCCTTAGGCAAAATCCCACAAATGTGCTCCCTGTTCCACTTAGTCTCTGCGCCGCTCACATACTCTGGTCTGGAACGCTGTGAAAATGGATAAATGGAGTGATACAAACACCCTAATTCAGAGGTGGGCAACTCTGGCAATCGGCCGCTTTCCTAAAGAGTTGTGCTCCAACCCTAATCAAACACACCTGAACAAGCCAATCAAGGTCTTCGGGATTACCAGACTGTGTCCCAAATCGCCTTCTAAACCCTTAAAATGGGCACTATTTGAGGAAACAGCCATTTGTAATGGTGTCTGAAACCATAGTGGACGTTATCGAGGGCACTCATTCAATCCCACAATGCACTGCAACAATAAGTGTACAACGGATGTACACTCAACGGCGAGAGATTACCCATAATTGGGCACCGCCACTCAGTTCTACAGATGGAAGAGCCAGCACATGATTTGGTGGAGCTGGAGGAAAATGTATCAAAGTGAACTTAATCATTGTTTTGTTAATGTAGTTACTAATAGTATTACATGTTTGCTTATTGTAAATTTAAGAGTGAAGCACTGAGACTGAATTGATATGCAGATAAAATTTAGTTTTATTAACAACAGTTATGTGCAAAAAGCTGATTTTTATGGGGAACATTTAAATATTCTGCTCTTATTTAATGTCTCGTTGTTCTTCTATAGTCTCACACTAAGCCGATCGACAGCTCCAGTGATTAGAAAAGGAGCTCTTTACTTGTTTTCTGTGTAATTCACTTTGTGACTTCCTACTTTTTTCTCTATATTAAAGGATTAGTTCATTTTTAAATAAACTTTTGCTGATAACTTACTCTCCCCCATGTCATCCAAGATATCGATGTCTTTCTTTCTTTCTTCAGGTGAAAAGAAATGAAGGTTTTTGATGAAAACATTCCAGGATTGTTCTCCGTATAATGGACTTCAGTGGGCACCAAACGGTTCAAGGTCCAGATGACAGTTTCAGTGCAGCTTCAAAGGGCTTTAAACGACACTAGGCGATGAATACGGGTCTTATCTAGCCAAACCATCGCTCATTAAGTTTTATAAGCACAAATGCTTGCCTTGCTCTGTTCTGTGAGGCGCGTTTGTGACGTCACGTAATACACAATTATGTAGAAAAGGTCCCGCTTGACGTAGGCGGAAGTACCGAGTCAGTGTTTACAAGTGTGAAGAAGGAGGACAATACACACATATTCAAATGTCTTTGTGTCAGTTTATCGTTTAAAACGTTTTTACGAACACTTGTAAACACTGACTCGGTTAGTTTATTGCATTCGTTTATTTCGGTTCCATTCTTCGAGAACATTCCCAAGATCTAAGCGTGATGATACGGGGCAATTTATTTGAGGAATGTTGCTTGGGCATTTTAACATTCAGAATGGGCAACAAATTTCTATCTGGATACTTTAAAGCAGTGTTTCTCAAACTTTTTCTGCCATTCCCCACTTTGGAGGTAGGGAAGGGCTCCGAGCCCCACCTGTCCCCAATCACCCCAACAAAATGGTAATTATCTAGGCTTTTAAGTTTGCCTGTTAACATTTATTTTATTAACATCACATTTAAACCTTTCATGCGTACAGTCAAAATATTTTAGCTGACTAAAAGTGTCAGCTGACTAGAGTGTGAGTTTTATTTTATGGCAACGTTATTTTAGAACGTTTCACCTTAATGTTTCTATGGCAATGCGTCATGTTTATCACGTGACTCACCACAACCAAAAAAACGCTGTATGACAGATGTATCGCTTTTATTACGTTATTGAACCGTTTGAACAAATGCACTGCAGTTCAGAGTCCTGTCAATTGGATTTACAGCACGTATATTCATCAGCATCTCCTGGAATAAGTGACCGGTGAACTGGGAGAAGAATCGAGCAAACTTTATAGTTACTTACACTATGTGTATCTGATATTAATAAAACATGTCAGCCAATTATATTTGAATGGATTGTTATTGCTGCTTCCATAGCCACTAGTGTGTATTACAAACTCTAACATTAAATGTATTGTTTTACTTGTACTTGTGTATTTAAATGTTACCTATTAAATTAAACCTAAAATAAACAGTAAGTGGTTGAAAACTGCATGATGTATGAGCTGAGCGCGTCCGCATCTGGCTCAGTGCCAGCCGAAGCGCGTCCCACCGTTTAATTCTGGCAGTGATGTCACGTCACTGAACATTCTAAATCCCTTATGTGGGTCCGTACTCTCAGGGGCATAGACATAAAAATCCCATGTGGGACCGCTCAAAAGGTTAATAGAGATGGGCACAAAAAATTAACACATTTCCTCCTGTTTGTCGCGCCCCACTTGTCATGTCTCTATTCCCCACCAGTGGGGCGCGCCCCACACTTTGAGAAACGCTGCTTTAAAGGGTTAGTTCACCCAAAAATGAAATGTCATTAACTCCTCTCCCTAATGTCGTCCCACACCCGTAACCAGAGGTGGAAAGTAACGAATTACATTTACTCGCGTTACTGTACTTGAGTAGCTTTTCTGTGTACTTCTACTTTTTTAAGTAGTTTTAAAAATCTGTAATTTTACTTTTACTTAAGTACATTTTGATTAAAGTATTGTACTTCGCTACATTTTAAACCACATCCATTACTGAGTAAAAATAAATCATTAATGCTAAGAGGGGAGGGGAAAAAAACGCGATCCAGAAATGACTAATATTGAATTGAGGACGCGGGGCGCGGGAGAGAACAAGCGCGCAAATATCAGATGGAGACGAACAAGACAGACGTCAGTGTCGCAGACCCAGGTGAAAGCAAAACGCCGTCGTGAACCCCTGGCTTGTATGGAAATACTTTGGATATAGAAAAAATAAATAACGTGTTGTCGTCCTGGAGGATATCAAATTTGTACAAAATGTGGATGCAAATGAAGAAACACATAGAACATGTTCGGGAACACAACCCTCTGTGCAGATAAAGGTATGTTTATAACTTAAGGCCGATTGATTTCTGTGACGCAGAGGGAATCCCGGTATCCACTCATGAACATTAACTTAACATTATAACATAGAATTCACGTAATACACGCAAACTGGATGAACGAAAAACTTGAAAGTAGAGCTGTAGGCCTAGAATAAATCAGATCGCGTCATGGTCTGTGAATATTAAAGCACAATATGAATATATGATCTGCTTGTTCTGTCTCTGAGCTACTTTTTACTTTTACTTGAGTACATTTTTAGACCAGTAATTTTACTTGTACTTAAGTCAAATTTCATTGAAGTAACAGTACTTTTACTTGAGTAGAATATTTTGTTACTCTTTCCACCTCTGCCCGTAAGACCTCCGTTCATCTTCACACACAGTTTAAGATATTTTATATTTAGTCCGAGAGCGTATGCAAGTGTATGCACACTATACTGTCCATGTCCAGAAAGGGAATAAAAACATCATCACAGTAGTCCATATGAGACATCAGTGGGTTAATTAGAGTCTCTTGAAGCATCCAAAATACATTTGGGTCCAAAAATAACAAAAACTACGACTTTATTCAGCATTGATTCATGATTCGGATCGCCAATGTCACGTGATTTCAGCAGTTTGACATTGGCGATCCGAATCATTGATCGATTCACTGATTCATGGCCGTTTGAATCTTTATTTGAGGATTTAAAACAAACCCGGAAGAGAAGCCAATGCTGAATAAAGTCGTAGTTTTTGTTATTTTTGGACCCAAATGTATTTTGGATGCTTCAAGAGACTCTAATTAACCCACTGATGTCTCATATGGACTACTGTGATGATGTTTTTATTCCCTTTCTGGACATGGATAGTGTGCATACACTTGCATACGCTCTCAGACTAAATGTAAAATATCTTAAACTGTGTGTGAAGATGAACGGTCTTATGGGTGTGGAACGACATTAGGGTGAGGAGTTAATGACATACATTTCATTTTTGGGTGAACTAACCCTTTAAGTTGCCCCAAGTATCATCACCATAAGAGAATAAACATCAGGATCAGGAACTGTTGCGAGCCAGATTCAAATGAGCTTTTCCAGAATGAGCACCATGACCTAACGTGAGCTCAAACCTGCTGTTTTTAAGACACTGACTTTGTCTGCAACCAAACACAAGACTGATTCAAAATCTATTCAACAACGTTCTCAGTGTGTTGTGTGGACCCAGTTACTAAACAGTACTATTGTCAGCGGTCAGTGGGCGCTCAGGCTGACCTCTAAACCCGCTCCAGACTTGCCAAAATAGATCTTTCCTGAAATAGATCACAACTCTGCACAAAAAGCCACTCCTATAATATATAAACATACCATAGCTACCACTGAGGAGCAAAGCAACACCTTTTTCACGCTCATCTTTGACCTTCCCACACGTGCGAAGAGAGAAACTATCAGCGCAGTCGGTTCTTGAAGCTGGTTTCTTTCAGCAGGAAGAGAGATAGAATCATCTGGAAACAATCCCAACGTAATTGCCCTGTTTAGTTTGCTTTACGTGCTGGGAAATTTCTAACACATTGACATTTTCCAGCCAGCCTAAACCAAGCTTTTGTTTTATTTTTTTCTTCTCCCGGTCTCGCTCGCTCTTTTCTCTATTTGTCTTTTACAGTGGAAAGTGTCTGAGGTGAAGGAGGAATACGGCTGAGTTGGTGTCTCTGCTGCCCATATGGAGATTTTACTATGGTGACCAGAGCGAACTGGCATTCTCTGTGACTCTGAGAGAGACCTGACTCACAGGACTATAATAGCATTAAAAGCCACAGCATGAAACAAGCAAAGTCTGGAGAGAGAGAGAGAATGACCACAGTCTTGGCCTCTGGTTTCTTGCACCCTAAATTGGTCTTTTGCTGCAGAAAACTCACTTAGCAATAGTTAAAGTGATCCAGAAATGAACATTCTGTCATCATTTAGTTCACCCTTGTGACTTTCTTTCGTGGAACATACATGGAAAAATTTAGACTGTTCTGGTCAGTCTTTTCCAAACAATTACAATGAATGAGCACAGAGGCTTTCGAGCTTTAAAACAGAATGAAGAAGCAATAGCTTTAGAAATATCCTTCTGAAGTCAAATCATGAGGAAAATCAACAGACCTTTAAAAGACTCAGTTAAAGTTGTTATTTGCTGATAATCTTCGCTTACAGCGAGCCCCACTGAAGTGCATTGAAATGCGCAATTTGGGGCGGGACATATTGAGCAGTAGGGATGGGCGATATGGACTAAAAAAATGCATCAGGATTAGAGGTCGACCGATTCATCGGATTTGGCGATTAATCGGCACCGATAGCTGATGGGTGGAACAATCGTTATCGTCAAAAATCAATACCGATTTGGTTTGAATCAATACCGAATGGTTTGCATCCATTGCGGGAGCAGCTAAGAAGGGTGCTGTCATTACACAGTAGCATAATGCCGCATTCACACGGGTCGTAAGCGTCAACGCTTCCCATTTACTTTGAATGGGGGACATCATCCGTTGCCGAACTGAATTGTGGGTTCCGTCGCAGCACTTCCCTCGCGTTGCAAGCGGCAGAAGTTGAAGATTTCTCAACTTTTCAAGCACCAGTGCAGGCGTCATCCAATCAGATCGCCGTATGCAAATATCCTAGAGCAGGCGCTAGCCAATTGCGTTCATTACTGCTACGTGAACCATCCAGACGCAGCTCCCAGACCAGTACGTGATATTCTTCCCACTGTTTTAGGATTGAATATACACAACAGCTTCGAGCACCAGTGCAGAGCACTGACAACAACTACAGAGGCAATCGCATTCGCACATACAACCAAATCGGCATCCATTTAGTCTCACAGACTAGCTGTCAAAAAAAGCGCTTTTTTGTGTTGTGTTGTGTTCTGGTCTAAGCGGCCAGTAAGTTAATGTGATTGGCTGTTGTCACGATGACGATCGCGGCGTCAGCACCAAGCTTCAGCCGCGCCCTCCGTCAAGCGTTAACGCCTACGCCCCGTGTGAACACACCGTAAGAGTGCTCTAAGAAGGGTCTGCTGGCATTATTTAGCGCGAGAGCGGCCACTAGAGGCCAAATAAAAAACTATCACTGTTTACATTAACACGTGAGGACACGTGAGGCTGCGCGCTTCACAGCACACGCTGCACAGAGCGAGCTGACACAGCGCGTTTAAAACACCGAAAGGGAAACGGTATGAATACAGAACACTTCTGTGCATGTTGCTAAGTCACTGTAAAGTAATTTTTTTGGTGACTAGATGCTTTAGCAGCGAAAGAACAGCAGTATGGATGTACTTTACTTTGTCTTCGAGGCTGAGAGGACGCTAACATTAGCAGTAACATTTACCTCAAGCAGTTAAAACGATGTAACAACTAGTGATGTAAGAAATCAGACTGTATAGTCATGAATCCGACAGAAATATAAACATATCAGAAACGCATTCGATTTCAATACATATTTTATTTTGATAAGAAAACCGTTGTGTTCTAAAAATGCAAACTGTATGGATTTATATGAAATAACACCAATAATCCATTATAATACTTTATGTCCAACATCCCCTTATAAAGAACACTGTCTGATCGTTCCCTATCCCCTATATAGTGCACTGTCTGATCGTTCTCTATCCCCTATATAGTGCACTGTCTGATCGTTCCCTATCCCCTATATAGA
Source organism: Pseudorasbora parva (assembly GCF_024679245.1). Taxonomy (NCBI): domain Eukaryota; kingdom Metazoa; phylum Chordata; class Actinopteri; order Cypriniformes; family Gobionidae; genus Pseudorasbora; species Pseudorasbora parva. The sequence goes on from NC_090184.1 coordinate 3,380,020, forward strand.
GCACTGTCTGATCGTTCCCTATCCCCTATATAGTGCACTGTCTGATCGTTCTCTATCCCCTATATAGTGCACTGTCTGATCGTTCCCTATCCCCTATATAGAGCACTGTCTGATCGTTCCCTATCCCCTATATAGAACACTGTCTGATCGTTCCCTATCCCCTATATAGCGCACTGTCTGATCATTCCCTATCCCCTATATAGAGCACTGTCTGATCGTTCCCTATCCCCTATATAGAGCACTGTCTGATCGTTCCCTATCCCCTATATAGAGCACTGTCTGATCGTTCCCTATCCCCTATATAGAGCACTGTCTGATCGTTCCCTATCCCCTATATAGTGCACTGTCTGATCGTTCCCTATCCCCTATATAGCGCACTGTCTGATCGTTCCCTATCCCCTATATAGTGCACTGTCTGATCGTTCCCTATCCCCTATATAGTGCACTGTCTAAACGTTCCCTATCCCCTATATAGTGCACTGTCTGATCGTTCCCTATCCCCTATATAGTGCACTGTCTGATCGTTCCCTATCCCCTATATAGTGCACTGTCTGATCGTTCCCTATCCCCTATATAGTGCACTGTCTGATCGTTCCCTATCCCCTATATAGTGCACTGTCTGATCGTTCCCTATCCCCTATATAGTGCACTGTCTGATCGTTCCCTATCCCCTATATAGTGCACTGTCTGATCGTTCCCTATCCCCTATATAGTGCACTGTCTGATCGTTCTCTATCCCCTATATAGAACACTGTCTGATCGTTCCCTATCCCCTATATAGTGCACTGTCTGATCGTTCTCTATCCCCTATATAGAGCACTGTCTGATCGTTCCCTATCCCCTATATAGAGCACTGTCTGATCGTTCACTATCCCCTATATAGAGCACTGTCTGATCGTTCTCTATCCCCTATATAGTGCACTGTCTGATCGTTCCCTATCCCCTATATAGTGCACTGTCTGATCGTTCCCTATCCCCTATATAGTGCACTGTCTGATCGTTCTCTATCCCCTATATAGAGCACTGTCTGATCGTTCCCTATCCCCTATATAGAGCACTGTCTGATCGTTCCCTATCCCCTATATAGAGCACTGTCTGATCGTTCCCTATCCCCTATATAGTGCACTGTCTGATCGTTCTCTATCCCCTATATAGAACACTGTCTGATCGTTCCCTATCCCCTATATAGAGCACTGTCTGATCGTTCCCTATCCCCTATATAGAGCACTGTCTGATCGTTCACTATCCCCTATATAGAGCACTGTCTGATCGTTCCCTATCCCCTATATAGTGCACTGTCTGATCGTTCTCTATCCCCTATATAGAGCACTGTCTGATCGTTCTCTATCCCCTATATAGAGCACTGTCTGATCGTTCTCTATCCCCTATATAGAGCACTGTCTGATCGTTCTCTATCCCCTATATAGAGCACTGTCTGATCGTTCTCTATCCCCTATATAGAGCACTGTCTGATCGTTCCCTATCTCCTATATAGAGCACTGTCCGATCGTCCCCTATCCCCTATATAGTGCACTGTCTGATCGTTCCCTATCCCCTATATAGTGCACTGTCTGATCGTTCCCTATCCCCTATATAGTGCACTGTCTGATCGTTCCCTATCCCCTATATAGTGCACTGTCTGATTGTTCCCTATCCCCTATATAGAGCACTGTCTAATCGTCCCCTATCCCCTATATAGTGCACTGTCTGATTGTTCCCTATCCCCTATATAGTGCACTGTCTGATCGTCCCCTATCCCCTATATAGTGCACTGTCTGATCGTTCCCTATCCCCTATATAGTGCACTGTCTGATCGTCCCCTATCCCCTATATAGTGCACTGTCTGATCGTCCCTATCCCCTATATAGTGCACTGTCTGATTGTTCCCTATCCCCTATATAGAGCACTGTCTGATCGTTCCCTATCCCCTATATAGAGCACTGTCTGATCATTCCCTATCCCCTATATAGTGCACTGTCTGATCGTTCCCTATCCCCTTTATAGTGCACTGTCTGATCGATCGAGATCTTTTTTTCTTGTGCTCACTAAAAACTGGAATGAGATCCCACAGCACATCAGGACTATCACATCAAGAAGACTATTTAAAAAAACATTTGCTCAATATTTAATGGACAGATATATCTGTGATCATTGAGATGGTTCTATAGCCCCCCTGTCGCCCATATCTTGGTTATGTGTGTCTGTTGTTGTCTTAAGATGTCAAGTGTGTGACATTTGTTGTGAACGTGGTTTTTATGTTCTGCAGAGCAGGAACCTGCTGAAAATCAGTTGTATACTGAGCCAGGCCCGATTGTCCTTAATCTTTTCCTGTTTTAAAAATAAAAAAATAAAAAAGTTCCCTATCCCCTATATAGTGCACTGTCTGATCGTTCCCTATCCCCTATATAGTGCACTGTCTGATTGTTCCCTATGCCCTATATAGAGCACTGCCTAATCGTCCCCTATCCCCTATACAGTGCACTGTCTGATCGTTCCCTATCCCCTATATAGTGCACTGTCTGATCGTTCCCTATCCCCTATATAGTGCACTGTCTGATCGTTCCCTATCCCCTATATAGCGCACGGTCTGATTGTTCTCTATCCCCTATATAGTGCACTGTCTGATCGTTCCCTATCCCCTATATAGTGCACTGTCTGATTGTTCCCTATCCCCTATATAGAGCACTGTCTAATCGTCCCCTATCCCCTATATAGTGCACTGTCTGATTGTTCCCTATCCCCTATATAGTGCACTGTCTGATCGTCCCCTATCCCCTATATAGTGCACTGTCTGATCGTTCCCTATCCCCTATATAGTGCACTGTCTGATCGTCCCCTATCCCCTATATAGTGCACTGTCTGATCGTCCCTATCCCCTATATAGTGCACTGTCTGATCGTTCCCTATCCCCTATATAGTGCACTGTCTGATCGTCCCCTATCCCCTATATAGTGCACTGTCTGATCGTCCCCTATCCCCTATATAGTGCACTGTCTGATCGTCCCCTATCCCCTATATAGTGCACTGTCTGATCGTTCCCTATACCCTATATAGAGCACTGTCTGATCGTTCCCTATCCCCTATATAGTGCACTGTCTGATCGTTCCCTATCCCCTATATAGTGCACTGTCTGATCGTTCCCTATCCCCTATATAGTGCACTGTCTGAATTGCATTCAGAATGAACATGTATTATAGATTACATTTATTTTTAAATCAATTTAACTAACTTTAGATTGCTGCTTTTTTGACCCACTTAAGTACATATTTATATTTCATAGTTGCCTCTATTGTCTTTGAAATATGATTAAAGTGTACTGACAAGTATACTACAGGTGAACATCCAATATATTTTTTTCACATGCGTAAAAATTGCACTTTGTGTCCATTTCACATCTTTCATAGCCACTCAATGTTACTGTATGGAAAAACATCTCTTGTGTTTCGTGAAAGAAAGTCTTATGGGTTCATGAGTAAATTATGACTTCTTTAGTTTCTGGGTGAACGATCCCTGTAAATGTGAATTTGCGGTCCAGATCACTGAATATGGATGTGAACTAGAGATAATCAGCATAACTGTCAAATTTATTTAGCGTTTTATGTAAGCTGAATGGTCAATTTACACAATGTGGGGAAGCATGAAGCATGAAAATCTGTTTTGTTTAATTTCATATTGAGCTTCTGTTTCCAATAACTTGAGTATGATATGGGTTAATAAGATAATCGCACGGCAGGCTCCGTAACGCAGAGAGGAAATGCGGGTCTGTCACATAAATCAGTGACTCATGCTAGCTGCGTCCCCTTCTCCCTCGCTGCACGCACTGATGCGACAGGAAGTGACAGGAGAACAGTCTGACCCACTTCTGGATGACCGGGAAGCAATCCGGCAGCCTGACCCGCAGTCAGACACGACAAGCCAAAGGTGCATCAAGCAGAAAGAGAAAATAACAAAAAACTGTGAACTGCTACCATACGAAGTGAAACAAGGCCTGTAATCAGAGGTGGACAAACTACACAACTTCATTACTTGAGTAAAAGTAAAAGTACTAGTGGTCAAATATTACTCCGTTATAAGTGAAAGTTGTAAAAACAGATTTTTACTCAAGTAAATGTACAGAAGTATTTGTTTTCAAAAGTACTTAAGTATCGAAAGTAAATTTCCTTTATGTCAGCGCTATATTTTATTATTGTTGTATAAATGCACATTATGCCATCATGGTTTAAGCCAGTCAGTGATGCTCCATCTGACATACTAGCAGACGACTAACTTAAACTCATTTAAATACTTGTAGAAAAGTTACAAAGCTGCTGTCACTTTAAGGCCGAATGCACGGATCCAATACACTGATACACATCTGATATTCTCCCACTGTTCACCTTCACTGAAGACCGAATCAACTTTGTTTATGTGAATACTCCACAAAATGAGCATTTGGACATTCTTCCCTTTTGCTATAAACGAAATCACTGAACTTCACGAGACTCTACAAGAGTGATTCCTGAAAGGCTTTCTGCAAAAACCCAAACACCTTTCAAAGAAGAAAAAAATCATCCACTGACTTTCAAAGCTGCGACAGAAACGACTTTCGACTTCGAGGACCTTGATAGAAATGTAGTGGAGGAAAAAGGACGATATTTGTCTTTCAAATGTACTGAAGTTAAAGTCATAAGTTTACAGAAAAAATAATACTCAAGTAAAGTACAGATATTTAAAAAGTGTATTTAAGTGCAGTACTCAAGTAAATGAGCTGAGATACCGTCCACCTTTGCCTGTAATGTCCAAATGAACAATCTGGACACTGAAGGCATGTAAAATATTGAATCTGTGCACTTCATTTAGGGTCAATTTCATTTGCCTGGACTTTTAGTTTGTAGATCATTGTTTCCACAGTTTCTAAAAGGTTCTCATTTGTTGTCATAGCGACTCATTGTTTTATTGATTTGTTTCACCTGCTCCTTGTTTAACAGTTAATAAAAGTGACCACTCCAATTAGATCCTGCCTCAACTGCTCTGTTTCTGCAACTGAGACGCTTTAGAGACCTGTTTGTTTTTAGAAATCCTTTATATTAATAGCTATATTTATATATTTACATTTTATTAACGTATAGATAATGTTGAGCACCTAAACGCACCAGCTACACCATCCCTCAACAATATTAAAGGGCTCATGAAATGAGAAATTATTTTCCTTGAGCTTTTGACATAATATAAGAATATCCTGTAAGGTTCAGAACTGAAAACTTCCTTGTTAGTCCAAAAGCAGCTTTTATTGTCCCCAAGCCCAGAGAACGGCTCATTGGGTGAAAGACAGAAGAAGATCAACGCCTACTTCATCATCACAACTTTGGCCCCGCCCACTGGAGTGTTAGTGAGATGACGAGGAGAGAAGAGCGACTGAAAATAACATTACCTTCCAAAGGATCCTAATGCTAGGAATGAGCTTATTTATCTTCATCAATGTGAGTCTCAGTTGAGCTTTATTTATTTGCATTCGCTTCATTTCACTGTGAATTCTTTGGGAAATCAGTCAAACAGACTTTTACGATATGGACTCGACATTAACGCCACAATGTGAGTAACCATGTTCATTCTAACGCCTGATCTGAGACCAGTGATTTCTGACAGGATTCATGTACAGTCAGATGTTCATTGTGTCAGTAAATCAAACTACATTGAAGTCTCACAGCAGCCAATCACAGCAGTGGGCGTTTACACTGAAAACTCACAGCAGCCAATCACAGCAGTGGGCGTTTACACTGAAGTCTCACAGCAGCCAATCACAGCAGTGGGCGTTTACACTGAAGTCTCACAGCAGCCAATCAAAGCAGTGGGCGTTTACACTGAAGTCTCACAATAGACACGCCCCTTCAAACAGTGTGTTCAAATCAGATGCTAAAATTAGGATAGAAAAATGCCTTTGGTTTCTAAATCATTACCATTTTTAATGTTAAAATTATACTGACATTATAAGTACAGCCCAGGAAACAATATCAAGGCATAAAACAATGCAGTTCATGACCCCTTTAAAAACACAACAGACAGGTAAATGCACACCGATATTCCTATCTGGTCATATGGATGACATTATGGGCCTGTTTAATCATCTTTATGTTTACAACTTCTTTCTGTAGGATATTAGTAAATATGTATATTTTGATACTATATATATATATATATATAAAACGTCTGTTGCTCAGAGATGCAAAACAGTCATGTGGCTTTGTTTGGAACTTTTTTCATTGGCGTAATGTCTAAAATGCAAGAGTAAAAGTCACGCGATGTTGTATAATATCAATATCACATTTGTAATCATACTGATGTTTGGAGAAAACAAAACAGCACTCTTCATGTGATATTGATTAACTATTAAATTATATCAATATAAAAAGACATACAGAGGTATGTTTGCCTCTTAACCTGAATATTGAGGGATTTATAAATGCATTTTAATAGAAAGTGAGCACTACAAAGTGCACTAGTCTAATCTACTGGACTAGTCAAGTCACCTTCATTTATATAGTGCAGCTTTAGTGATAATAGGAAATTAATTTTGCCTTAGAAAAAAGAGAATTATAATTGACTTTCTACATCATGTGTGTTTGTAAAGTGAGGGACACACTCGATAATGTCAGATCGAGATATATTTATATAGTATATTTCAATATTATATACGTTTTAAATTCAACAAAATTTGAAATCACTTGAAAAGGCAATGCATCATAAAAACAGAGTCTGGAAAAACACGTTAATTAAAAAATATCTCTCCTGCCAACGTTTTAAAGGTCCCGTTCTTCGCGTGTTTTCGAAGCTTTGATTATGTTTACAGTGTGCAATATAACATGAGTTCATGTTTCGTATTTTTCACACAATTGACTGATCTGTACAGCGCCGTTTCCTCTGTCCTAAAAACGGCCTGATGATTTCCTTGTTCTATGAAGTCCCTCCTTCAGAAACACGTAACGAGTTCTGATTGGGCCAGCGCTTCCCGTGTTGTGATTGGACAGCAGCTAAGCGCACTTTGCCCGGAAAGGTCCCGCCTCTTACCATAACGGGGAGATGCCAGCGCTGAATGCGCGCTCTTCTCCACGTGGGAGAGCAATGAGACCACGCCCCCTATTTTGCGTGTTCTTGTGGGCGGAGCTTTAGTCAACAAACGGTTCTAGTGATGTCATTACAGCAGGAAGTGCAGCGGTGTAGTCCAAACCGGCCGTTCGCTGTAGGCTTTGAAAGGGAACTTCTGTTAAATAAAATATCTCGCTTGGCATTGAACTTTGAGCTTTATAATTTTACAGGTATTATTTATGCTCTAACAGCAACATTACACACTAACTAAAGTTTGAAAGACGGAATCGCGAAGAACGGGACCTTTAAATGAAAAGAACACTCAAAAAAATGCTTTTCTTCCTTAGTATTTTTGTCTTGTTTCTAGTCCAAACATCTACAATTCCTAAAACAAGAACTATTTACTAGACAAGCAAAAGTATTTGTCTTGTTTTGGGAAAAAATTAATCAAAATTAAGAGAGTTTTTGCAAAATAATCTTAAAACAACATTATTTTTCTCACCCCATTGGCAGATTATTGAGCTTATTTTAAGCAAAAACTCTTTTTGGAAAAAAATTTTCCAAAACAAGGCAATTACTTGTCAAGTAAATGTTTCTTAATGTAAGAATTTTGACTAGAAACAAGACAAAAATACTAAGAAAAGCATTTTTTGCAGTGTAGGTTAAATGTGTACAGAAAGTGTCGGCGTGTGAGAGGAGCGAGGGAAGGTATGCGTTTGGCCCTGTTGTGTGAGGACAGCAGAGAAGCATGTGTTGGAGCGCAGCCAGACGTCTGCATCTGTGTGTGGAGTTCAGCGAGGGCACATGAGGAGCCGAGGCCCCCCCCCCGCCGCTCTCCAGCGCCCTCTGCTGGCACTACAGCAGACGGCCTCGGACCCGTTACAGACACACACGGTTACGGTTACAGCAGGAGACATGCAGGTGGAGCGTGTGTGTGCTTAGCATCTTTAAAAGCATATCCACATACATTATTTACCACTGGAAAAGCTATCATTTATAATGTATCTAGGTCTAACACACTGAAATAAATCTCTCAACATTATTATAGTCAAAAAAAACTAAAACCATTTAAAAAAAAATGTATGTCAGCTTTTTGTCTCGTGTTCATATAGTTGGTGTACTAAAATTTATAACAACTGTATCAGCATACCGTATTAAAAAAAAAATAATAATAATAAATAATATAAAAAGTATAAAAAAATATATATTTTGTAAATTATTGTGTGTGTGACCGTGTATGTGAGTGTGTGAGCGCGTGTGTAAGCGTGTGTACGTTGTGAGTCTGTGTATGTACATGTGTGCGCTTGTGTGAGTGTGATTGTGTGTGTGTGCACAAGTGTGTTCATGTGCACGCATGTGTGTGTGTGTGTACAAGTGTGTTTGTGTGCATGTATGCGTGTGTGTGGTTGTGTGAGTGTGCTTGTGTGCGTGTGTGAGCGCATGTGTGTGTATTGAGTGTGTGTGAGTCTGAGCACGTGTGTGAATGTGCGTGCATGTGTGTGTGTGAGTGCAAGTGTGTTCGTGTACGTGCATGTGTGTGTGTGTATGTGGTTGTGTGAATGTGAGTGTTTGAGTGTGAGTGTGCGTGTATGTAGTTGTGTGAGTGTGAGTGTGCGTGCATGTGTGTGTGTGTGCATGTGGTTGTGAGTGTGTGAGTGCGTGCATGTGTGTGTGAGTGTGAGTGTGCATGCATGTGTGTATGTGGTTGTGTGAGTGTGCTTGTGTGCATGTGTGAGCGCATGTGTGTGTATTGAGTGTGTGTGAGTCTGAGCACATGTGTGAGTGTGCGTGCATGTGTGTGTGTGTGAGTGCAAGTGTGTGAGTGTACGTGCATGTGTGTGTGTATGTGGTTGTGTGAATGTGAGTGTGCGTGCATGTGTGTATGTAGTTGTGTGAGTGCATGTGTGTGTGTGCATGTGGTTGTGGTTGTGAGTGTGTGAGTGCGTGCATGTGTGTGTGAGTGTGAGTGTGCATGCATGTGTGTATGTGGTTGTGTGAGTGTGTGAGTGTGTGAGTGCGCGTGCGTGCATGTGGTTGTGTTAGTGTGAGTGTGCGTGAGTTCGTTTGTGTGTGTGTGTACCTTTGTGTGTGTACATGTGTCTGTGGTTGTGTGAGTGTGTGTGTGTACACACGTGTGTGTGTGTGTGTGTGTGTGTGTTTGTGTGTACGTGCGTGTGTATGCATGTGTGTGTACAAGTGTATTTGTGTGTGTGTACGTGCGTGTGTATGCATGTGTGTGTGAGTGTGAGTGTGCATGCATGTGTGTATGTGGTTGTGTGAGTGTGTGAGTGCGCGTGCGTGCATGTGGTTGTGTTAGTGTGAGTGTGCGTGAGTTCGTTTGTGTGTGTGTGTACCTTTGTGTGTGTACATGTGTCTGTGGTTGTGTGAGTGTGTGTGTGTACACACGTGTGTGTGTGTGTGTGTGTGTGTGTGTGTGTGTGTGTTTGTGTGTACGTGCGTGTGTATGCATGTGTGTGTACAAGTGTATTTGTGTGTGTGTACGTGCGTGTGTATGCATGTGTGTGTGCGTGTGTGTGTGTGTGCGCGTGTGTACATGTGTGTGTTTCTTAGCATGCGTAGGTCACACAGCACAGCCCTTGTGTCAGACACATCATCCCAGGCGACCCTCTCCACAAATCCAAACAAAAACATTCGATGCCTCCGCGGCTTTGACACACACCCAGCGTGCTGACTGGCCCCCTTTCCCCTAATCCCATTGGTCACGCCCGCCACACACAGTGAGGATTGGACGGGGAGCTGGAGTAACCATGGAAACCAGAGGGATGGATCAGGAAGTTGGCAGGTTGCTCAGATTAAGGGCAGTGCGTTTCTTTTATTTGAGGTTTAGGCCCTACACAACTCTATTAGTACTGAAACTAATGTTGAACTTACCCTGCAAAAGACACACACACACACACACACACACACAGGGTCAAACTGACTATTTACTTTGCAGCTGGATTTAGATTATAGACCTGACAGAATGAAGGGGGATGTGCAGTGTCTAAAAAACATCACTTAACACAGCGGTCCCCAAATCCAGTCCTGCCGGATATTGTAATATAGTACAGTAATTAAAATGATTATCTCTGTGCATTCAGCGTTATTAGTTCATTCTCATTCGTTTTTGCACCACATTGCATCTTAGAGTTAATAAATTGAAGATTTATTTAGAAAATTACAAACTTTTTTGGAACCATATACTGTAAAAATGTTTGTAATTTTTACAGGAAAAGACTAGACCGGGTAAACCCAGCCTGATCAGCCGGCGATTTGATTTCGCCTGGCAACTCATTCTGGAAACCTGTACATTCTACTGCTTCTGTTACACTTTTGCAGGAACCAATCACAGACTGGCTTATCCACCTGGCACGCTATTGGCTGGTTTAACACGATGACAGATAGAGAAGCGATGAGTTGTTGCCCGTTGATCACGCCTCTTGTGCTCTGATTGGTTGAAGGACTATCCAATTGCGTACAGAGTCATTCAAATAATGCCCATTGATCACAACTCGCATTAGAAAATACAGAGCAGACTCCATAGCCTAGAAATCTAGACGCCCCCTAGCGGCAGAAAATCTAATCTGCCCGCGAGTGTCATCTAGCAACTCTCAATCAAGCCTGCAGTCTCCCTCTCAGATACTGAAGCTTTCGCGCCTCGATCGCCCCCCAGTGGCCGGTCCCAGTATAGCCGCCCCTCTGTGTTTTCTAATGGAAGCGAGGCAAACTAAACAATAAAATTACACTTCAAAAAAAAAATTCCCCAAAGTTAGTTGATGTCACTGAAGGCAGTTATCATCACGATGATTTCATTTCAAGTGTTCGTTTTTAAAATAAGTTTAGTTTTAGTTAGTTAGTTAGACATCATGATTGACAGCTGAGACGGATATACCAGCACTGCCGACGGCTCCCATAACCCGAACGAAGCTCATTGATGGACGCGCTCTCGCTCTCGCAATGTCTGTGGTGTGTGTGTGTGTTTGCGTGTGTGTGTGTTTGTGTTGAGAAGTGCCCATATAAGGAATCCCGCCCTTTATGACATCATATGGGGCCACACTCTAAAAAAACTATCCGCAACTTGTCTGAATCCTGAAGGAATATTTGACACAAAAAAATATGGGCATAGTGTCCGTGACGTCACCCATAGGACTCTGAAGAGCCGTTCTGAAGTGTAAAGTAGAGACGAGCTGGCCGTCGCCATCTTGGCAGCGTTTCATCGCGAGTCACACCCGAATAACAGAAAATGGGCAAAGAGGCGGGAAGTGGGCGGAGCTGAGGAGATGCGATGACTAACAGAAAGCGAAAAAATGGCTATCCACCTGTCAATCAAAGACCACGCCCTTAATTATGCAGAACTTCAAGGCTTTATATAATGTAAAAGAATGAGTTATAAAAAAAAAAAAAAAAATCACCCCCTCACAGTTTAGCCGTAAATTAAATTAGCCGTATAGACTAAAATCACAATTTGTACCAGGCTGTAAACATTTTTAACGTTTTATTCTTCTGTAAATTTGGGCATTTTAGCATGAGCTCAGTGAGATTCTGCTCCGTATCGGCTTCAACGGAAACTGGGGAAGGTTACCGCTTGGCCATACGTCAAATTCATTTTTTGAAACTTCTTCCATGTTTATCATGAGAATCAAGTCATTAGCAGTGTCAATAATTCAGAATGCATGAAAAAGCATTAGAAGAATACCAATCTGTAGTGCTAATCTAACCACGAAAAGGTACAGCATTCAGAATATTTCAGTCTTATTTTATTGAATTGCATGCATTTGGATGCAAAGCTCACTGTTAGGCAAGCCATTGATTTATATTTTTAGCCCTGGACTAACTGTGGCAAACGTTTCCTCTGAAGCACTTACTGTAAAAGCCTGGGAACTTGTAAACATGACTTTGTTCCCTGGAGGACAGTTTAATGCATACACATCCAGAACTCCCAAAAACTGCATAAAGTTGGACGTGTCAAGCTTCAGCGCCAGCGATGAAATGGGCAGGTCGGAGTTTTGGGATCTTTATGGTTTTAGATGTAATATTAATTTGTAACAGAGGTGAGAAAATGTAAACCCAACCTTGAAATGCAACCCCAATTTGAATGCTTCAATCAACATCAGTCTGTTGACTTTCTTAATGCACAGTTTGTGAATGATTGCGACAAACAAACCTTTCAGATGCGCTGACATTATATACTGGAGAAGAAATAAAATGTAAAAAGGTGAAGTTCAGAAAAAAATAATTATGGTTGAATTGGATCAGAGGGTCAGCAGCAAAGACGCTGGTTAATAAAGTGAGATTAAATACATAAAGTATATTAGTGCTGTTTAGCATGTTTGCGTAATATCATGAGTAGGCATTTGAAGCTTGAGGATACTGAATGTGTTTTTGTGAGATGAATAAATGCTCACAATTAGGTGTTCACACACATCCTCTCAACATGAGGACAGGAGAGCTGTCGCGGTAAAAACAATGTAATGCGTTACTTATTGGAAAAAATTATGTTACTCTATTAGTCACTAAAGTAATCCCCCCCATTACTTGCATTCTGTCTGTATCATTAGTAGAGGTGTGCATTGGCACTGCCTTCACGATTCGATTACGATTCACCAGGTAACGCTTCGATTCGATTCGATTCGATTCTACGATGCATTGTGATGCATCAAAATTCTACTGCACACAAAGCAACTTTTTCATCAGTCATGAGGCAATACAAGCAGATATTAAACAATATGCGTCTCCTGTATCTTTGACATAAAAGTTATTAAATAAAATAAAATGTAATTAAATCAAATTAAATAAAATGCAATTAACCCTTAAATGCATGACTGTTTCACCAAACATTCTTACATATTCAGGTCGTTAGCCACCCAGATCTATATTTAACATGGATAGACCTCTACCTGCCGTGATAATATATAAAACTCCAGATTTTAGAGTAACAGCTACAGAAGAATAAAATAAAACCTATTTCGTTACCTTTTGGAGCTTGGAAGGATTCAGTTTGAGCAGATGTTTAACACCATCATCATCTGTCCTCGTCAGAGCTCGTTTACCAGTATATTCAGCATCTGCTCATATTCGCGATCTCCAGCATATTCTCCAAACTCATTTTCAATGTTTTCAAAATCAATATTTTGCTCACTGACAGCTTCTTGACCACATCCATCATCAAGAGACAGTGACACTAACATATGATTGTGTTTAGTACTTGCTCTCTGAAGTAAATCACTGAGTCATTTCAAGTTTTGCAGATTATAATTATTGTTTCGTTTTCTGTCAGAGGTAACTATGAGTGAAACGTCACTTCATCATTGGGTATCAGACATTGCCACCTTGTGGAATAAAGGGGAATTGTGCCATATTTCGTCATTATAGATTAATTTATTATTGTGCAAAAAATATATACGTACAATCCTACACACCTTGGGTCGTTAGCGCGTTTTTAATAACCCGTCTATCGCGGTCATCTCCCTCCGCCTCAGCCATCTTCCTTGTTGTTGTTGTTATTCTCCCGGAACCGGAAGTATTTGAAACTTCACAACTTTATCGTCCGCCAGAAAATAAACAGTGACATAATCGATTATGGCACTTTGCCGCATCGATGCTGAATCGTTCATGCCCCGCATCGCGATGCATCGCCGAATCGATTATTGTTGACACCCCTAATCATAAGGGTATATAACAGCCACTTTGCATCATCCACTCAATCCCAATAAAGGGATAGTTCACTTTAAAATGAAAATTCTGTCATCCTTTACTCACCCTTAAGTTGTTCCAAACCTGCATGAATTTCTTTCTTCAGCTGAACACAAGGGAAGATATTTTGAAGAATGTTGACAGTTAGCAACAGTTAACTGGAGCCATTGACTTCCATAGTATTTTTTTTTCCTACTATGCAAGTCAATTAGTCTGACAAGCCAGACCCACATCAAGATGTTTGGTCTGGAAACTCACCATTGGCAGATCAATCTGAGGGGCGGATAAACGGTTGTCTTTCAAACTCCCTCTGCACGCGATAGGATAGCGCTACACCAACCAGAGCAGCGAAAGTGAAGCAGAGCTAGCTGACAGATTAAACATTCACCGTATCCGGTCGGCTAAACTCGGAACACATCTTCCCTTCTTAAGAATGACTTCAGTGCCGTTCTTTGTTCTTTTCTCAGAGAAAAGCTTAACTCCAAATCTTCCAGAGTCGCGGTCAAAGCTGATTCGAAAGCCCGCCGTTCGCCAGTTTCTGTGTTTACTAGAAGCACGCAAGCGCAACTCGGCCGTCATTATATTAAGCCCCGCCCACCGACTCTATGCACGATGTGATTGGCCCGTCAAGAGTTTGGCGTTTACAGCTCAGAAGGGTATTGATTTGATTTGCTGCCGCTAGGGTGCGTTTAGATTTCTAGACTACAAGTCAATGGCTCCAGTTAACTGTTTGGTAACTGACATTCTTCAAAATATCTTCCCTTGTGTTCAGCTGAAGAAAGAAATTCATACAGGATTGAAACAACTTGAGGGTGAGTAAAGGATGACAGATTTTTCATTTTAAAGAGAACTATCCCTCTAAAATCAAGTTCTGTTTAACATTTTTTCCTCACTGAAAAAAATGTTTTCAGCCGGAAACACGTCAGATTGCTGTGCTAAATCACCCATTTCACCCTCAGATTTACAGCTCCATCACACTTTAGCTCTTAACTCAATCAGTGACAATACAGCCCTTTCTCTCATCTGCTGCTTTAACAGCTCCTGACGCCTCTTCCCCTCGTCACAGCTTCACACGGGTTAACATGAAGAGGTCACACTGAGGTCAGCGGTGGCTGAACTAAAGATGACCCTTTCCTCTTAAAAAAGAGAGAGAGAGAGAGAGAGAGAGAGAGAGAGAGAGAGAGAGAGAGAGAGAGAGAGAGAGAGAGAGAGAGAGAGAGAGAGAGAGAGAGAGAGAGAGAGAGAGAGAAAGAGAGAGAGAGAGAGAGAGAGAGACTAGAGTCTAGTGGATGACAAATGTTTTTTCTTCGCATTTTTTGTGTTCAGACGACAAACAACTAATACATGCATGCATACAGTGGTGTAGAGTATTTTATCTTTAATTCTAAATATATAATAAAAAGTCTTCTAACCTACAAAACCTAAAACGAAAATTTTAAACATTATAAACATATAATATGTTAATTTGTCTTCATGTTCAAATTGCAGTGATTTCACAATTATAATGTACATATAGAAACAACCAGTCAAAACCCTATGAAAAATATTAATCCAAGTAACGTGACTGGACAGCCAATAAGAGTGTATTGGAGCCAGACACATGACCACAAAGGTCAGAGGTAAAAAAAAAAACAAAAAAAACAATGCACAATCCTGGAAGTCAAGTCACACTTAAAGGGATAGATCACCCAAAAATGAAAATTAGATGTTTATCTGCTGACCCTCAGTGCATCCAGCATGTAGGTGTGTCTGTTTCTTCAGTCGAGCACAAATGTCTTCTGTGTGGTTGATTGCTGTGTGCCAGTCATATAATGGGGTGAATGGGTAACAAGTTTATGAGAGCAAAACAAACAAACAAAAAAACATGCTTAGGCAACATGCACAAAAACCCTGCTGCTCCTGACGACACAGTGGTTTGTTAATACACGAACCGATCGGTTTCTGTGAGAAACAACAGTATTTAAGTTATTTTTTTAGCTCATGTCCCGACGAGTGTCAACAAGTTTTCCCATCAGCAGTAACTTCCGTCTGATGAGGTCAAACGGACGAAAACATAGATATATACCATGTAGATTCCTCATTCGATCAATCTGCGCAGGCACAAATGAGGATATATCTATATGTTCACGTCCGTTTGACCTCATCAGACGGAAGTTACTGCCGATGGGAAAACTTGATGAGACTCGTCGGCATACGAGGTAAAAAAATAACAAATACTGTTGTGTTTCTCACAGAAACCGATCGGTTCGTGTCCTAAGAAATCAATGTGTCGTCAGGAGCAGCAGGGTTTTTGTGCATGTTGCCTAAGCATGTTTTTTTTGTTTGTTTGTTTTGCTCTCATAGACTTGTTACCCATTCACCCCATTATATGACTGGCACACAGCAACGGTTAAAGTTAAAAATCTTAATTTGTGATCGACTGAAGAAACAGACACTCCTACATGTTGGATGCACTGGGGGTCAGCAGATAAACATCTAATTTTAATTTTTGGGTGAACTATCCCTTTAAGCTGATGATACACAGCACAACTTTTTGAGCAATGTTGCTGAAAGATGTTTCTGTGGGCTTTTCCCCATTGAGAATGGGCAACAAATTTCTCTTTGGATATCCAGATTGAAATTTGTTGCAGATTCTCAAGGGGAAAGTGCTGAAGCAACATTTTTCAACAACATTGCCCAGGAACATTGCTCAAAAAGTTGCCTTGTGTATCATCAGTTTTAGGGAAAAAAATGTTCAATAAGGTTCTAGAGCTTCTGTAACCCCACCCCTTTGCAGCGCTGCGCTTATTGCCTTCCGGTTTGTATTTCCACAGCATGAAAGTAAGATCTTACAGATTTATGAATGAACCGCTTGTTTTAAAGGAGTGGTTTATGGTTTTACTTCTTGTGTAACTTTGGTGGGTCTGTAATGTCGCTGTTTGAGCATAAACAACATCTGCAAAGTTACGACGCTCAAAGTTCAGAGCAAAGGGAGATATTTTCTTTTAAAGAAATCGCTTTTTAAAGACTACACAAACGGCTGGTAGGGACTACAACAAGCTTCTTCACGGGTTTGTGACATCACTAACCCTACAATTTACATAAACCCCGCCCCCGGGAACATGTGGAGAAGAGGAAGAGTTGCTGTAGTCGAGCACATTTGGGAGTCGCTCAAGCTGTCGTCCGTCTTTCACATTTATTGATACAGTACGAACACAAATGCAATAGCATGACATAAAGCAAGATGACAACATGTTATAACCGTAATTAAACTAAACTATCCCTGTTCTCTCTTCATCAGCAGATATTATAATCGTAATTAAACTAAACTATCCCTGTTCACTCTTCATCAGCAGATATTATAACCGTAATTAAACTAAACTATCCCTGTTCACTCTTCATCAGCAGATATTATAACCGTAATTAAACTAAATTATCCCTGTTCTCTCTTCATCAGCAGATATTATAACCGTAATTAAACTAAACTATCCCTGTTCTCTCTTCATTGACAGATATTATAACCGTAATTAAACTAAACTATCCCTGTTCTCTCTTCATCAGCAGATATTATAACCGTAATTAAACTAAACTATCCCTGTTCTCTCTTCATCAGCAGATATTATAACCGTAATTAAACTAAACTATCCCTGTTCTCTCTTCATCGGCAGATATTATAACCGTAATTAAACTAAACTATCCCTGTTCTCTCTTCATCAGCAGATATTATACCCGTAATTAAACTAAACTATCCCTGTTCTCTCTTCATCAGCAGATATTATAACCGTAATTAAACTAAACTATCCCTGTTCTCTCTTCATCAGCAGATATTATAACCGTAATTAAACTAAACTATCCCTGTTCTCTCTTCATCAGCAGATATTATAACCGTAATTAAACTAAACTATCCCTGTTCTCTCTTCCTCTGCAGATATTATAACCGTAATTAAACTAAACTATCCCTGTTCTCTCTTCATCGACAGATATTATAACTGTAATAAAACTAAACTATCCCTGTTCTCTTCATCAGCAGATATTATAACCGTAATTAAACTAAACTATCCCTGTTCTCTCTTCATCAGCAGATATTATAATTAGGGATGCACGATTTTATCGGCACAACATCGGTATCGGCCGATAAACGCTTAAAATATAAAAATCGGCATCGGCCGATATGAAAACATTATGCCGATATGCCTTGCCGATATGATAACGTGTTGATATGCCTGCAATAACTCACGTGTGCAAGGAGTGCTACAGCGATAAGACCATGTCAGCACTGCTGTCATTCTTCAAGTGAAAACAAGAAAATACATTGCATGTACAGTGATTTATATTGACTGTTTTTAAATGCTGCCTTGAATTTCTGAATGCACGTACAGAAGGACGTGACCGTCAGCAGCAGATTTGCCACGTTTTCACAACAAAACTATCCCAAAACAAGCCCAATCGCGTCTACCCACTCTCTAGCGCGTGCGGCAGCCTCCACAGCAGCAGAAGCTCCTCCAGGTCCTAGTGCCCTCCAGCAAGACCGCTATATATTTATACATGTAGTGGGGGCGCTGTTGTTACACTAATACAATGAAAAGTAGAATACACAAATCAATTGAAGTTACTTCTTGTTCTGAATAAACAAATCAGTAATGATGTCATAAATCACAAGCATGACACTTGTAAATTAAATACTTTTATATACCGTGTATTAATCTGTAATAAAATTTTACGAAATGGATGATGAAAAATAATCCAAGGAGCTCTACAATAATTGTAGAATTAAAAGACAGCATCAATGAATGTCATGCCACCCCCACTTCATGTGCACAAACGTTAAATCCAAAAATACAATATTTAGGTTACAGCTGCATCTGGGGTGAAAAATTACTGACTTTATTATTGTTATTTTCAGAGCTTTTAATATACTCTTATCATAAAAATAACTTTATTAACATTTATTTATCTTCAACAAGAGTCATTTTAGTAAGGATACCTCAGAAATCTGAAACCAGAATGAAAAAAAATATATTTGCTCAAAATGGTGTTGTTTCCAAACAAAGGGAAAAAATAAACATATATCGGCATCGGTATCGGCATCGGCCAAAATGAGCTGAAAAATATCGGCATATCGGATATCGGCAAAAATCCAATATCGTGCATCCCTAATTATAATTGTAATTAAACTAAACTATCCCAGTTCTCTCTTCATCAGCAGATATTATAACCATAATTAAACTAAACTATCCCTGTTCTCTCTTCATCAGCAGATATTATAACTGTAATTAAACTAAACTATCCCTGTTCTCTCTACATCAGCAGATATTATAACCGTAAATAAACTAAACTATCCCTGTTCTCTCTTCATCAGCAGATATTATAACTGTAAATAAACTAAACTATCCCTCTTCTCTCTTCATCAGCAGATATTATAACCGTAATTAAACTAAACTATCCCTGTTCTCTCTTCATCAGCAGATATTATAACCATAATTAAACTAAACTATCCCTGTTCTCTCTTCATCAGCAGATATTATAACTGTAATTAAACTAAACTATCCCTGTTCTCTCTTCATCAGCAGATATTATAACTGTAATTAAACTAAGCTATCCCTGTTCTCTCTACATCAGCAGATATTATAACCGTAAATAAACTAAACTATCCCTGTTCACTCTTCATCAGCAGATATTATAACCGTAATTAAACTAAACTATCCCTGTTCTCTCTTCATCAGCAGATATTATAACCGTAATTAAACTAAACTATCCATGTTCTCTCTTCATCAGCAGATATTATAACCGTAATTAAACTAAACTATCCATGTTCTCTCTTCATCAGCAGATATTATAACCGTAATTAAACTAAACTATCCCTGTTCTCTCTTCATCAGCAGATATTATAACCGTAATTAAACTAAACTATCCCTGTTCTCTTCATCAGCAGATATTATAACCGTAATTAAACTAAACTATCCCTGTTTTCTCTTCATCAGCAGATATTATAACCGTTATTAAACTAAACTATCCCTGTTCTCGCTTCATCAGCAGATATTATAACCGTAATTAAACTAAACTATCCCTGTTCTCTCTTCATCAGCAGATATTATAACCGTAATTAAACTAAACTATTCCTGTTCTCTCTTCATCAGCAGATATTATAACCGTAATTAAACTAAACTATTCCTGTTCTCTCTTCATCAGCAGATATTCTCAGTTCCCACACCAGCGGTTTATAGATTATCATGACAGAATATGCTAATCAATGACTGAAGATCGTTAACTCATAAATTCATCAACTATCCATTCAGAAACGTCCTGTCTCATTCTACATGTTGTCTCTTGAGTCTCTCCATCATTGTTCGACTCAGGTTTAAACATAAAAGGCTGAACAGTTTCTGACATTTTCAGTGTGTGTGTGTGTGTGTGTGTGTGTGTGTCATGGCCGCACTGGAGTGCACACCTGCATGATTTCCTAAACAGCAACACCCGTTGTAACTGCCAGCGTTAATGCAGGAAAGTGTGTTTTGACATGGCTGACTTTTGGCTACTACTTTTGACAATGTGCCTTATAACAACAGTAAAAAACGCGTTTAGAGACGCGCTTCAGACCGGCAGAATCTACAAACAAAGCTGGACCATTCATGACCCTGTGCCCAATCACCCGGCGGGTGGAAACTACACGGAGTTTTTGACCACCGTAAAAACACTCGGACAGGATGAGTGGGTTCTATTCCAAAATCAGGAAAGAGCGTTTAGGAAGACCCTGGATACGAAACACCTTGAGGATAAACACAACTTTCTCTTCTCGGGAGAAACGCCGAAAAAATGGATCAGACTCATCTGCATTTTAAACGGAGTTTATTTTAAGAACGGAACTTTTACAATCACCCGGCGAAACGGAAAGCAGTTTGCATTACCTTTCCTGAAGTTTACAACCCGTGTGCTGAAGAGAATGCCGCAAGCAAACGGCCTTCCTGAGGCCCAGACTGCGGACTCCCTCGCCGGCTGGATCGAGGCGGAGTTGCGCTTTTTGCGGGACATCGTTCAGCCTGCACAGGGGGCGTCACGGAGAGGAACCCAGCAACAAAAGCAGGTGGGCAAAGATAAACTTGCTTATTTATGGCAGAATAGGAAATCTAGAGCAATCCAAATTATTCTCAATAACAGTACATATCCAAATGTACCAGTTGGTGTGAATAATATATCATCTGTGCAGAACTACTACTCTTTGAAATGCGCGCCTGAGAGGGTTGAAGGCGTGTTAAATGCACCGCCTTGGACTGGATCGATATTTCCCGTAGAATCTAACCAACTAAATACTTCGCTGTTCACCGTCACTGAGGTGGAAAAAGTGGTTAATGATCTTCCCAATAACAAAGCAAGCGGACTTGATGGCGTGACTTATGAAACGCTGAAAATGTCCAAACAAATTTTGTGTCCAATTCTGACCAATATATTTAACATCTGTCTAGAGAATGGTAAAGTTCCAGAATCATGGAAAGGGGCTCTGATCCACCGTATCCCCAAAAAAGATAATATTCCTGACGACCCGTCTACCTGGAGAGACATTTCATTACTGCCTACAGTGTATAAGGTGTTTATGAAATGTATGCTGTCGCGAATACTTCCCTGGTTAGTAGAGACAGGAATACTTTCACCGAAACAAAAAGCTTATATTAATAGGCAGGGGATGAATGAACATGTTTTTTGTCTCAAAACGGGAATAGATGATTTTAAACATTCATCTACCAAGTTCTTCACTGTTTTCTTGGATTTTCGTGACGCATTTGGCACATTGCCCCATGATGTCATGTTTTGCGCATTGGAGGAAATAAGACTACCACAACTGTATGCCAATGTAATTAAAAATGTTTATGATAACTCTTACATCCAAGTCATATGTGGAAGCGCCCTAACCAATCCCATACCACTTAAAATCGGCATCAAAACAGGTTGCCCCTGGAGCGCCATTAACTTCATACTGGCGATTAACTCCTGGATGAAGTGGTTGTGCCAGTGCGCGCCAGCAGCTGTGCGATCCCCAAACCCAGTGCAAGGCTATGCGGACGATGTAGAAATCTCCTCAAGAGATGAAAGCGTAATTTCCAAAATGCTCCTCCGCACAGATGAGTTCATAAGGTGGTCAGGTTTAGACATCAAACATACTAAATGTGCTGCATTTTATGAGAGACGCAGTGGAGGAAACAGATGGTACCGAGCTAAGTCTGACAAACCCCCTGCTTTCACATTAATGCAGAAACCCATCTGACTGTATGAACGTCACGAAACGTATCCTTATCTGGGTCATAAATTTAACATTAGTGGTGATTGGGAGGAACAGATCACAGAGCTGAGTCAAGAGTACATCCAAAGACTTGGGCTGATCGATGCTGCCCCACTTCCCATAATGATGAAAATTGAGGCCGTCAGGCTGATTGCAACGGCTAAAATTCAACATCTTTTCCCGAATGTACATATTCCTCAACATACATTGTCAGCAATGAACAACGAAACGGTGAAGCTGGTGAGGAAGTGGTTTTGTCTTAATAATCGTACAACTCGCGACATTATCTTCCAGCCGCGCAGGAGCGGAGGTCTCGGCGCTCCAAACATCGAATGGCTCTACACCGCTTCCAGAACAGGACATCTCATTAATATGCTTAACAACGACGATACAACCGTTAGAGAACTAGCACGTGAATCGCTCTTTTTACATCTACAGCGTCGCAAAATACCTGCTGCATCCACAAACGAGTCTCAGTTTCTTGGCTTTAAATTAAAGCAGAACGGAAAGCTGGACATCAGAGCAGCCGGATTTGGAGTGCGCTCCGATTGGCTGGATTTAAATGATCTCTGCCACCGTACAGGAATACAGCTGTCCTGGCTGGGCTCTGACGGGGAAGTAGCTGCTCTTAATGACAATATAATCACCGATCCGCTGGTTTCCACTCTGGTGATCTTAAATAAAGACAATACATCTCACCAGCTTCAGATTAAACACATAAGAGCCTTAATTCTTAATCTTAGACAGACCCAAAGTGGACAGCACTGGACAGGCCTCAGATTACAAGGAAAACTTGCATTACTTCAATTTGCTGACCATTCAGTGTCTCATTCTGTCCTGACAAACTCCTCAATCTCAGAGGACATCTTAATATTCATGATTAAAGCAAGATTACAATGCCTCCCAACTAAGTACAATCTGGCAACATGGTATCCATCAAAGCATGAGCCTCACTGTATATTACACCCGACTCAGCAGGAGAACGAAACTGTTGCTCATATTCTAAATGGATGCCACAATTATAAAGGACTTTATGTGGCCAGACACGACCGTCTGGTTGATCTGGTCGCAAAGGACTTGCAAAAGAGAAATTATGGACATGAGAGTAAGATTTACAAGCATAGCACCGTACAGGTGAACTGGTTTCATCAGAATACATCTGACAGTGATTATTTTAAAGACATTCCCAATACTCCTGACATCGTAATTGTAAAAGAGGTCATGAAGTGTGTATGCATTTTTGAAGTGGGTTGCTGTTTTGATTTGTATATGGACACTTGTTACTATTCAAAACTATTGAAATATCAACCACTGGTAGATCTCATTCAAAGATTGGGCTATAGATGTACATTAATAACTCTGGTGTTTGGGAGTTTAGGCCATGTCCATAAGAATGTGGTTAGAGGGATGCAGTTGGGGGGACTGCAAAAAAAGGAGGCAAAAAGGCTTGCTAGATTTTGCTCCGTTTCAGCCACCATAGGGAGCATGCAGATATGGAGACGGAGATGTTTTGTTTATCCTTAACGTGTAAAGCATTATAAATGAAAGGCCTTGTAGAAGTGTGTGAGCTGTGAACTGTAGACCTGTCACCTTGTCATTGACTCTTTCCAGAGTATTTGGATCTTGTTATCTTGTGCAATGTCTATCAGATCCAAATAAAAGCATTCAAATGTGTGTGTTTGAGAGAGAGAGAGAGAGAGAGAGCGGAGAGAGAGAGAGAGAGAGAGAGAGAGAGAGAGAGAGAGAGGTAATAGGAGCTGCTGACATGAGCTCTTGAAGCTCCACCCTCTTCTAGAAAGGGGGCGGGAGCAGGAGCTCATTTACATGTAAAGGGACACAAAAACTGTGCTCACCCTCAAAAAAAGACAATTTTAACATGTTAAAAATGATCTGTGTGGTATCTTGAGCTAAAACTTCACAGACACTCTGGGGACATCAGAGACTTTTTTTACATCTTGTAAAAAGGAGCATTATAGGACCCCTTTAAAGTCTTCCCGGTCTACTGACGTTTGCTATGAGATCCGCCTCAAACATTACAGTCCTCATGATAACTTTCACTAACTCTACAATGAGTAAACCCACTAGATAATTACTCTTCGGCAGCAATGCCATAGAAACATACAGAGCTGCCGCAAGAACGGAAGCTCAAAGACAAAATTCTATCAAGAATTTTTTTTAAATCAAGAAAGTTTTTTAGTGCATAAAATTCTAGGTTTGTCGAACTGGTTTTAAAGAACCCTTTACACCAAAAAGGTTCTTAACAAGGAGAAATGTCTTAAAAGATTACATGATACTTTCATGTTTAACAGGTCATTTCAATTTTTTCTAGAGATAAAGTATCGAGCTTACGAGTTTTTTTATTCATAACATTTAATTTAAATAAAAAATGAATTAAATTGATCCATTAAACATAGATTTTTGGAAGTTTTTGAAAAGTTTCTGGAAATGTTCAGCCCCTTTGCAACCTGTAAAAAATCCAACTTGCAAATTGTTGACTCAGTTTCAGATTTTAAGTTGAGTGGACAAATTTTTGACCACAATGTTGAGTTTACTTATAAGAACGATTTTACTGCAAGTTTACTAATATGTAGTCCACTGAACACAAACAACTAAGTTGAGAAAACGTAATGTTTTAATTTATTCATAACTTCTCGCCATCGCGCATGCGCAGAATGTCAGCGCTGTACCTTGCACGGGGTTTCCTCCTTCAACCACGCTTTGGAAGGGACTGGATTTCATCTGGTTGAGGTAAGTTTTCTTTAAGCTTTATGAATAAATTAAGGTACATATATGGCACACCTTGTTTGTTAAATGTTAAAAGACTAAACTCAAACTAAAGCATGTGGTGATTAGTTATCTTGTTTGTTATCTGTTATGTTCGGTGATGCTTTTAGCAGTCTGTTAACATTTGAAGTATGTATCAACATATACAGCTAGAGTATGGCTGGATGGACTATATTTTTGTGGAGACTATATAAAATGTAGGTCTATATTGCTAGAGAATTTCCACGTAGCATAGTAACAAGCTGCACTTTGTAATACACTTTTTTATGTTCCAAATTGACGAAATAGATACAATGAACAAGTATTTTATGAATCCATTTTTTAAACCATGTTTTTGTCTTATCTTGAATCATTACGCTACACCTATAATACATGTTTATTTTGGGATTATTTTAGCTCAGTCAGCGTCAATGCGGAGTAGCACAGTACTTTCGGCGTGACTCGTCCTCATAGACATAAACAGAGAGAAGTAGCTCCGACTACAATGTTCTTCCGCAAGACGCATGCACACAGTTTTGTTTTGAATAACGCGCGCCAAAAGTTACAGCTTCAACGTTATTGACAACTTAGACAAGTGTGAGGAAACATGCTTGAACGAGAAAAGAATAAGAAGGACGTGCATGATGTTAAAAATGTTAAAGACAGCATGTAAGTGCTAATTTTTTGTGTTTATTGCAATTTGATAGTGAAACATATACCCAATTTTGTCAAAAAGCTCACAGTGGGTAGCATTACCTTAATCACAGTAGGTTATGTCTTAATTGAACATAAATAATTTAGTGAATCCAAGATGTTTTAGTAGGATGTATTCGATATGTGCTTTAGCTCTTAAAGGGACAGCAATCTAAGTACGTTACCTGCCGTCTTGTGTATTGTTACTCAGACAACAAGACAAAATCATTTAATGCTCTTTTATATCTTTATAAATACATTTATATTTAATTAATACAGTGAAGACTATGTATTGGGTTATAATATCTTTTTATTATTCCATTTCTGTAATGCTACGTGTTAAATTAACACACTGTAACTGCTTTTGCGTTTGTTTTTGTATTTGTCCTGTTTAGAAAAAAGGGAAAAAAAGCAACAACATCAAACATCAGTGATGCACTGACAAAAATTTGGCAGATGTGCACAAAATGTGACCTTTTGAAAGATCAGGTGAGTTTATTATTTTTAGATCTAAATGAAGTGTACACTTAATTTTTACTGTTATAACAATGTTTTTGTTTTTTTCAGGGTCTGTGCTGAGTATTACAGGAGAGCACCTTTTCCCTTCATTGGATGAACACACATCTAGTTGTACAGAGAATGGAGATGAGATGAAGTTCTTACTAGACCAACTTGAACATCAGGTAATTGTTTAGCATGTGATATATGTTTGATTAAAGGTTGAATGGTGTCATCTCTCTGTCAAGCTAAGTCCCATGCCTCTCTTTGGATATAACTTGTTCCATATTTGTTTTTTCTGTCTTTCAGTCACTCCATTGTACTTGCTCAAAGAAAGGCCACAACTTTCAGAGGGACCTTTGTTTATAAGAGAAAAGTTTGGAAACATCCTGAAGACTTGCCTGGTAAGATGATGTGTGTCATCATCAGCATTTACACTCATGCCTGAAATACTTTACCTGTTCAGCTGTTTATCAGGTCCTTTTAGGTATACAAACTTATCATTTGCTCTCTGTCAGCCAAAAGGCAGAGTAAAGAGACGAAAGCAGGGTACAAAGTCATGGTAAAAAATACTAAATTGAAAAATCATATTTGAAACTTTCTCAGTGATCAGTTTGATTTCATCTGAGAGCACAAATTCAACAAGTTGTTGTTGAATCAGCATTGTAATTACATCAATGCTGAAATGGCTTCTAACAGCACAGGTTCAGGTGTGGCAGTGTTTGGGCTTGGGAAATATAATATGTTTATCAGTTTTAGTTCAATGGCTGAATTTGAACAAGCTTAAAAGGTTAGTTCAACTAAAAATGAAAATTAGCCCATGGTTTGTTCACCCTGAAGTCATTCTAGGTGTATAGGACATTCTTCATATACGCAGAGTTAAATAAAAAATATCATGGCTCTTCAAAGCTTTATAATGGCATTGAATGGTGGTTTCTGTTTTGAAGTCCATAAAAGTGCATCTATCCATCGTAAAAATGTATCATTCATTCATTCATTCATTCAAGCGAAGTAGCGTGTTTGTGTAAGAAAAATATGCATACTTAAAACTGTATAGACTAAAATATCTAGCTTCCAACGGTATGCAAGTCAACATGCGCTTGTGTGTGGGGCAGTTATATGATGGATAGAATAGCTGATGGATGGGTAGGTAAAAATGCGCTTTTTAATATATAACTCTGATATAACTCTGACACAAAGAAAGTTATATACACCTAGGATGGCTTGAGGGTGATTAAATCATGGTCTAATTTTCATTTTTGTGAGGAACTAACCCTTTATAATCAGGGCCACCTTTACTTTTCAAATAAAGTTACATGAGCATGTTTAGGAACACACTGAACACACTGTGGTCCACTGGAAAATCCCTAATTTTATGCTTATTTCTATTGCAGGACATAGAGCCAGGATAAAGGGAGAAGATGAGGATCTTAACCATCTTTGAAAATGATGCCACCATCCACTCAAACCCAAATATAAGGTGCCTCTCTGTAGTACTAAGAGCAGATTGGACCAGGTAATGTGCAATACCTTTGCTGCAATTGTTACTAAATATTTTTTTCAAAAGTGTTTAATGTTCTTGACCCCCAGTCCTCAGCAAGAGTCTGGTCCTTAAAAAAATTGCTGCAGTCTTTATGGATAATCATAAGGTTGAGCATTTATTTATTTCAATTTGTACTCTAATTTAGTGCATAATCTTTTTTTGTTTATAAATATTGAAGAGTGGAGTAGAAGTTCATCACCTTCTAATGTACCTATTGGAGACAGAAAATGCTGTTTTGCAGAATTGTCAATAAAAAATTTCTGTAATGATGGCAATGTATTTTGTATTGTGTTGTATTTTCAGTGTGGTTTGTTCTGGCTGCATTTGGATTCTTAATGTGGTGGGTACACAATTATCTGGGTTAGATATTTGAAGAAAGTTGAACCAACTTACAAAAAGTACAAAGTTGAGTTAACTTAAAAAAATAAAGCAACCAGCTGCAAAGCATTTTTGAGTTTACTGAACTCCAAGACCTCTGAAGTTGTGCTAACTTGTTTCTTTGAGTTGGACTGGTAGTTAGATGGACTTACTGAGTAAAGTATAATTAACTTAATCAAATAAGTTTAGTGAACTTTCAAAAATGATTTGGCATAACTTCAACCACTGAAGTGGAGTAAACTCAAAAATGCTTTGCAGCTGGTTGCTTTATTTTTTTAAGTTAACTCAACTTTTTTTTTTTTACAGTACAGAAGCATCTCTACAGAAGCTTTTCTTCTAAGAGTGAACTGCATCTGAAGCTGAAACATGCTGAGCTTCACCACTGGGTAATAGAGGCATGAAGGCACATTCAAATCAAGAGTTGTGTTACATTCTGTATGCTATGACGCTAGACAGATTTATTCTTCACTTCCAATGATATCTCACAATCCTGGAAAGTAATTATGCTAGTTTTCCCAAATATGATTACATTTCATCAGAGAACTGTTTTTCATTATACACATGATGCTTGAAACTTTAAGTCTTCGGTTTCAGACACATTTCAAACACAACTTGACTTCATTGGACTGATCTCAGAAACTTTAGTTACTACGAGTATGGCACACACAAGCAAAAGCACATTCCTATCTGCACAAATATACTGCATGTTACAGTGACAGGAAGCCCCCTGCTGGACATTTGATGCTGACACACTATAACCTGCATTATTGACTGATATTTCTTAACTTGGAGGACATTGATTTCTTTGTATTAAACTATGAGCATAGCAAGAGGCATTTCATTCAAAAGAACAACAAGGAACTACACTTTCTCCATTTTATAATGAAATAGACCTTACCTATCATACGCTCCTCTGCATCCAAAATATCACCATCATAACAACCTTGCAGTGAAGAGAAAAATCTCAAGATTACATCAGTTATTAGACACAAACTGCACCTCACACACACACACACACACACACACACACGTCAGCATTCCCTCAATAGGACCCGAAGGTGGAAGGCAAACGACCTTGGGCTGTGTGAAATTAAAAGGCTCTGCATATAAGCTCAACTCCAGGCTTCAGGCGGTGAGTCTTCACACCATGAGACAGGAAGATGAGCTTTTCTTCTGCCTGTGGCAAACGTCCATCAGACGGCCTGAATTTTACAGCTCTAATCTCCACTATTTGTGTCAATTATGGCAAGGTGTCGATAAGTAACCCGTCTCATCTCAACTCTCACCGCAGTGGCTGGGGTCGTGGGGTAAAAGGCTCACTCGTCTATATTTTGGAAGTAAAAGAAACACCTACAGGGGCACAGAGATTTTAATAGGGCACTATGATCAAGTCATAAAAACTGAATTTACTGTGTACCGTGGAATTTCACATAATTTGTCAACATTTTGATGAATAAATTAAAAGCAGGTCAGTAATTTATTCAATTACTATTATTTATTCACAAGTTAAATCACATCGCATGTAGTGTCTACTAGTAAATATTAATGAAAACCTTTCAAAATAAAAGTTTAGTTGAACCTCCTTTTCTTTGGGACCATTTTTGGGGATTTCTGCCTGGATTTGGCCTCCCCAAATTTAAAAGCATCCCATAACCAAATACAGCGGTCTCTAAATACACAATTCTGGGTAGATTTTACAGAAAACTCTTTAAATTGAAGAAAACACTGCTAAAAATGATAAACATGTAAGTATATGTTGTCTGATCGGTTATTCTCTTCTCCTCCTCATATCAATATCATGTTGTATTAGAGCTGCACAATTAATCAAATTTGTAATCGTGACTACAGGTTAACCTTTCTACAGGTTTAATTATTTTTAGTTTTACTATAACTTTATAATACCATGCATATTTTTTATGTATACCAATGTTGTGCCAAACCAATGTATATTTGACTTTTGCTAGCTTAATGCTTAAAGCTATTGAAAAACAATAAAAGAGATTTTTTCAGCTTGTTTATTTTGATATGTGGCATGCTGCTTCAAACAATGGTTTAAAGCTGTTCAAAATAGCATTCAATGTAAATTGTGATAATCATAATTAATAATCGCAATTACAACTTCAAGGGAATAATTGACAGTTATGATTTTTGTCATAATTGTGGAGCCATGTTGTATGTAAGATTTATTCACATTGACCTATTTAATGTAATTTCCACCTATCCGAATCTCTTCATAAACAAGTCTCCCCATATACAGTGGTATAAATGCAATATCCCAGTGACACAAAATTAATGTTTCTGACATATGCTGGAAACAGCCCAAACTGTCTGCAGGGTGCTGAAGCAAACAGGGCCTGAGTTACACACTTCCAAAAATTAATTTATAAACCAAACAAATTCAAATTTTTAGTGCATAGGTTTCTATTTAGAATTCTTGGTTTCTCGATTCGGTTTTAAAGAACCTTTTACGCCAAAAAGGGTATTACAGTTTAGCCAACATATAGGCCAACATAAATGTTTCTTACTGTAAGCAGTGTTTTAAAGGGTTCAAAGGATTTCCTGTAAAATGAAACCAGAGTTGTGTATTTAGACCACTGTATGTGTGTATGGGACGCATTTCAATTTGGGGAGGCCAAAATCCCGGCAGAAAATGGTCCCAGAGTAATTTGAGTGTAAATAAGTTACTCTGTGTGAAACAAATGCCAAAGTGATGTATTTCTCTAAGCTTTCATTCTAAGCTTTGAAATGGTACCATATACGAGACATGTCAAATGTAAAGTATATACTTGATGATGTCATTCATTTCTCAGAGTCCTTTGAGTTTAAAGCAGCACTAGGTAACTTTTCAACCTTCATAATATATTTTCAAGACTCTTGTGATGATAAATCGACTTACAATAGGTTGAATGACACGTCTGCCATAGCCTGATGGGGGTCTGTATCGTTTTTAATCGTACTTTTAAACTTCGGGTTTCGGGTAGAAACCCGAGAACAAAAAGAACTACAAAATTCGACAGCTTTACGGCATATACGTCACTTCCACCAACACACACACTTCCTTACATTCAGACGTGCGAGCCCAACTTTGTTCGTCGGATAATATAGTCATGTCCGAGCAGCACAGACAAATAAGAAAGAAAAGGTTTTGTTGGAGGAAAGCAATAAGAGGAAACGAAAAAGTGATGTGATTAAAGGCAGGACGAGGATCAACATGTGACCAGCGTTTGCTCGTCGGCGTGAGCTGAAGGAGGCGTGCCCCGACCGATGCTGTCCTGCTTGTTACGGTGAGCTACCACTCAAACATTGAACTGAAGTATCATATAGATTCTGGAAAACGGTAACCAATAGACTACTATAATGACGCTGGCTTGTAAACGTGAGCATCGTGATTATTTGGCGTTTGAAAAAAAATAAAACCCATGAAATGATATTCATATGACATGCTGAAGCATATGCCACTGACTGTAACGTTACCTGGGATGAAGACATTTCAGACGCGCCGCCAGAAGAACACCCTGCATGTGAACTCCTCCTGCAGTGTTCAGGGGAACTGTTAGTGCTGCACCGACCCGCGGGACGCTTTTATGAAGTTATTTGGCCCGCCCCGCAGCACTGTATATATTTTTACAATCCGCCCCGCGACCATTAAATAGACATACGGGGTCCGCGGGATATGAGACGACCCGCGCATCACTAGTTCAGGGCTATCAGGGTCGTCATGTCAACAAATGCACGCGCGATGGCATCCCCTGATGTAGGATGACAGAGCTTACGACAGTAGTGGAGGACATTATTTTTTCCCAACTGTAGGGGGACCACCGAGAGCAAAAGTTACCCAGTGCTGCTTTAAGAGGATAATGAAGAAATTGTGACAATATTACTGTTGTACAGTAGAATTTAGCTATGTGTCAATGTTATAATAATACTCACACTAATAATGATAACACTATTATTAAAACTTTATGTTTAAGAAATGATCAAATGTTCTTTCATATTTTAATTTGGACAGTAAAGCTCTTTTGTGCAGCACACACACACCAAAAAAAAGTTTCATTTCATATGATTAAAATATACATTAAATTAATGTTTTATACCTATTTATATCACCTTGGTGAACTAACTTTTAGTAGAAGATATATAATGAATTATCATAAGTCACTGGCAATGCCTATAGGTGGCTTCAAACTAAATATTTTCCCCTCTTGTTAGTTTTATCTTTGTACTACTTGAAAACAAAAAGAGAATTTTAATAAATAAATACTTAGAAATTAATGTTTTATACCTTCATTTGATTGCCAGAAGAAGAAGAAAAACACAAAACAGAATTTCTGGGGGGTTGGGGTTGGGGGGAAGAAAACAAACCATAATTAAAAACAAATTATGACACTTGCTTTTTGGTTATTTCCATTTAATTAAACCATTGAAATGTTATCCAGAAAACAAGGTATTTGGTAAAAAAAAAAAAAAAAAACCCTGATTTTGAGAAAATAAAAAACAAATTGGGGGGGGGGGGGGGGGGGGGGGGGTGGGGGGGGGGGGGGTCCAAACAGTTACGTCACATTAGCCTTGGCTCAGATTACGAGTACATTTACACTTTGTCAAACAATGACAAAGAATTTATTTATAATGTAAAGCAATATTGGCCCTAATTTGATGTTTGAATGGCTCTAGGGCTAGTGATTGGCTGTTTTGGATCATGTGACTGTATTTGCCGTCCAGGCTCTCCTGAGAGATGTTTAATACAGTTACAATAGGAAGAAGGACTTTAGGGGTTTGAAGGACAAAGAGAGAAACTGCATTATCGATATATGAATTTAAATCGAAGTTACAGTCTTAACTTTTTAAATCAAGCATTCCATTCATTAGAACTCATGGTTTCTTTTTAAGATTAAATTTAGTGATGTATTTTTTAATTCTTTTTATTGTTTTGTTTATATTATTATTTATTATTCTTATTTTTATTACTGTTCTTTGTACAGCACAGTGGTCAACTTTTGTTGTGTTTATTTGTGCTTTATGAGTTCGCTTCACACCGGCTAGTTTTCTGCTTCATTCCCAGAAAAGGACAGAAAGCTGGCAATCCCCCTGCTGTGCTCGTCGGCATGTTTTGGAAATCACAGACACATCTCAAAGTAATTTGGCATGGCACATGTAAATGCTTTATCTGAAATCATTAATTATCAAGTCAAGATTGACTGAACAATATTGATCAGACTGTAATTCAGTAAAAAAAAAAAATCTGCCTTATGTCATTTCAAACCCATGTGATTTAAAATCGCTGAACACAAAAGAACTTCCGCAGAATGTCCAAGCTGCTCTTTCCCATAAAAGTGCACCATCCTCTCAAAATCGTTCCGTTTGTCCCTAAAGTCATGGCTTTGTGAGAATTCAAGACAAAATGATAATTTAAAAGAAATCATAATTAACTCTCAAATGTCATCCATGTCCACATATATCCAAATATAACATGATGCCGTAACATCAGATTAATTAGAAAGACATGGCGGTGAGTAAATGATCTCTTTTGTGAAAGTGTTACTGCCAAGCATATAATGGTGCAGTCCGGCGATTTCCTTTCAATGCCACTTCAATGAAAACCCCAATGTTATTATTTTATGTTTTGTGGGGAGGACTGTATTTAATTGATACCTCCTTATTGATTTATTTACTATTTATTTTATTTAGCCTATTCATTTATTCGTTTATTTATTTATCTTTATTTCTCCGAACTCAAATGTGATGTAATGTTTGTCAGTCCCTGAACCTCTAGCTTTGTCTTTTGGCTTATGGATCTTCTCTTTTGTATTCTGTAAGTAAATTTTACAGTTTTTCTCATTTGCTAAAACACTAAAACCCATCGGCTGAACACATTTCTCAGTTGCCTGAACTCATTTAGCTAATTGTGCAGTCTGTTGTCAATACCTTAAACCATTTCACATGGTAAAACACAATTTGCAGATCTCACTTAGACTTTTCAGCAAAACTCTAAACACATTCTCATTGTCAAGACACATTCTGCTCTCTAATGCACATGCCTTCATACGGGTTAACAGTGGCAACAATCAATTACACATATAGAACACAATGTCATTGACTGAACACAACCACTCAAAACTGATTTAACCCTGTTTCAAATGATGAGACACAACCAATATAAGTACAGTGCATTGTAGGCTGTATACTGTACAATTAACAAATCGTATTGCCCTGAACATGTTGCTTTCCATTAGGCTTGGGCGGTAATACGGTAAAATGGTATACCGCGGGGATCTAAAAATAGCAACGGTATCAGTTTCAATACCGTCAAACCGTCAAAAAAAAAACCCAGATCAACCTACATATTGCTGATCAACAATTAATTATTAAATATTTAACTAATTAAACTATTTACATATTAAATACTATTTTATTTATTAAATGCCTAAATATGTGTATGCGTTGTTGTGACAGCGTGGATATGAGAGAGAGAGAGAGAGAGAGAGAGAGAGAGAGAGAGAGAGAGAGAGAGAGAGAGAGAGAGAGAGAGAGAGAGAGAGAGAGAGAGAGAGAGAGAGAGAGAGAGAGAGAGAGAGAGAGAGAGAGAGAGAGAGAGAGAGAGAGAGAGAGAGAGAGAGAGAGAGGGGAAAAGACGGCGAGTCGGGCACTGAGTTATTCGGTCTCAAAAAAGAACACAACTTCTGCAGTTTGGAAGTATTTTGGGTTTTGACGGTAAATACAGACGAGGCAATTTGCAAATTGTGCAACAAAAAGAGATGGAAATACCTTGAACCTAAGGGCGCATATCCGAAACCACCATCCCACTCACTGCTGCGTGGATGAAAAACCGAGCGCACCCTCGGACTATGCTGTAATATTGCCGAAGCCTTTTGTCACACAGCTGGCAATGTAAGCAATAAGCATGAACTCCACAAAAATCAAGTGGACATGGGACTCACAAAAAAAAAATGTCAATTGTCTGACAATTGTCTCATAACGGTAAGCATAAAACGTGCAGAGAGTTTCTCAGGGGCAGGGGCTCAAATGTAAAAAATAAAATAAAAATATAGGCCTATATATATATATATATATATATATATATATATATAAGCCAAGCCAACAGTTTGTTGACGCTGTCTGAGCCTTACATCATAATGTTTTAATTATTCACGGTAATACCGTATACCGAGGTAAAATAGGGAGGAGGTTTGACGGTATCAAAATTTGGATACCGCCCAAGCCTACTTTCCATTTGTTGACAGTACTGACTGCTCAATAGATTTTGACTGGTTAAAGGTTCATATCAACAAAGAACAAGTATTACAGTATCACAGAAACAAAGGACAAGTTTGTGAGATGCAGAGTACAGTACTGTAAAAATCAGCCTAATCTAATGAAAATGCATATCTATTGCACAAATTGTATTTATCGTGCGATTTATATGCAAAAATGAGATATGTGCATATGTTACGCAGTTTTCGTGTGCATATGATGCGTGTGACGTACTCCAAACAACTCAACCTAAGCAATGGGGTGACAATGCAAATCATATGCACATAAAAACTAATTGTGCCGTATAAATCGCACAATAAATACAATTTGTGATGTATATGCATTTCATGAGAATGAGTTGGTAAAAATAGGGCTACAAGCAAGAGGAAGAACAAAAAATTGCAAAACAAAGCAGACTAGCAATAATTTCTGATCAATTTTGAGCTACTATGATGGAACATGTTTTCATTCATCACAAGACAATAACAGAAAAATATGAAATTTGTTTTAAGATTAAAAATGTACTTCTGCCTGAGAACTATGTTTTGAACAATGTGTGTTCTATTTTTGATTTTCAGTATTGTTTACTGATTGCTTGATAGTGTTTATCATTTTGTTAACTTTGTTTATGATTTGAGAGCAGTGTTTGATTTTGAACACAGGTAAAACTGTTTTGAGGTGAAAGTTTCATTTTGCAAGAGGAGTCAGAGGTTTTGTGAATAGTGCTTGAAGAGGAGGTTTTGTGTTTAATGGTTTCAGAAAATGGAGCAAGGTTTCAGAAATAGTGTTTAAACAATTGAGAAAAACTGTAATTTAAAAGAGATGGAATCGCTGAACAAAGCTTTACAATTAATTAAAAACAAAAAGAATGACACAGTTTGTTAAACTTTTTGGATGAATTCTTTATAATCTAATGTCCCCACTGTGCTCAACAATTTATATGAATCTTGAATTTGTCAGTAAGAAAA
Source organism: Pseudorasbora parva (assembly GCF_024679245.1). Lineage (NCBI taxonomy): Eukaryota > Metazoa > Chordata > Actinopteri > Cypriniformes > Gobionidae > Pseudorasbora > Pseudorasbora parva. The sequence goes on from NC_090184.1 coordinate 3,416,117, forward strand.
AGGAAGAAATACTTGTCTTTATTATTTTTATCTTTTGTTTATTTTTTTATTTTTTATTAAATCTTTTATTTTTAGTTTTTTTTTAGTTGAGTTTTTTTTTTTTTTTTTTTTAACCCTGTTGAAAACATGTGGCTACTGTCCTGTGAAACTTTTTTGTTGTATGTTGGATTCAATGTTGTAATTCATATGTTCTCTTAATAAAAATAAATTAAAAAAATTAATAATAAAAAAAGTACATTTTAATAAAAATATTTTAAAAACTTCAATGAAAACATATGAGAGATGAGTTTCAGGCTTTATTGTGATTTTCTGGCGGTGTGGTTGGCTACAGATAAAGAGGCTGTGTAGATAAAGCTGCAATGTGGCCACAGATTCCTGACTGATCCCAGAATCTGCTGGATGGGGTGCAGGTTTCTCCAAGTTCAAAAGTTCACATTTTACAAGCACATAAAGACCAGCGACCCATGTGCAAATAAAACCCCTCCTGTATTTAACATGTCACAGAAAAAACACGAGCCTACTGTAAATACTGTAAGTGGTTCACTGAGCATGCAATCTCACTGCTAAAGTTGTTTTATCAGGTGCGAAGGGTAAGCACACTTTAGGAAGTCTTCAGTTATCTAATATGTTCATTACACGGAATTAATCAAATGACATAACGATAATAGTTCGATTTAAGGGTCTTACCATCGCCTGTCGTCGGACAGTGTTTCTCAGAGAACTCAATCCCGTGTGTGTTGTCCACCATATCGCTTGGCTCTCTCTCTCCGTTGTTATGAATGAAGTAGTTCGCCGTTTGCAGGATCAGGTCAAACTTCCATCATTCATTCCTGCTGTTTCCTCCGCGCTCTGAAGCGTGCCGCGTGTGGGCGCGGCCATCTGAGCTCCGCATCCAATCACCACCACCCTCGAGTGACGTAACAGGACTACAGAGAGGGGCGTGTTTAACAGCATTTTATTTTATATACATAAATGGACATTTTCAGAAATTGTAGAAAAAGTCAGATACCACTTTTTATGTTTCGTTTGCTTAAGTAGGAGTGAGTGATGCACATCCTAACCCAGGGTTATGGTTTAAAACGTTACACACATGCCAGCATGATGAAGCGTAGTGTAATTTATTAGTTGCCATATCAGCATTATATAGAGAAACAAACTGTACCAGAATTAATCAATCGTAGGAAGATAATAACACTGAACATTTATTTAACCATAAGAAAATTAGGCTATATTGCAGTAATTTTTTCATCTCTGTTTTTGTGTTTATTTAAAATAAGACAGATGTGATATTATTGTGATCGTATATCTGTAATGTAACAGTTGAGATGTTGTTTAATGCTGATCTAACAGCAGAAGACTCCAGCCGCAGGCGGGGCATGTTGTCACACTGCGTTACACAATCAGTTAAACCTGTTAAAATTATTATAGATATTATATTCTATACTTTTATTAATTCTATTGAGAGACCATGAGATAAAGACTGAGAGTCAATGTTCAGAAGTTATTAATTATTGTGATGTTTTGAGCTGTATAGCTGTGTTTTGTGGTGTGTTTGTTGTCAAACTCAAAAATGCATTTATTTTTAATGATTAAAAGCCGTTATTTTTATTCGAAAAAGTTAATATTTTGATCTGTCATATGCTCATGTTATAATGAACTCCTATGGGGCATGTTGTCACATTTCACTTCCATTCTTTCAGGGTAAATCAAGAAAAAAAGTATAAACTGTATTAATGAAACAAAATCACATAATTTTTGTAGACTTCTACAAAACTCTTTTCTATTCATTGTGTGTGTGGGGGGGGGGGGGTGCTCTGCCTGAACCCCAAGTGGATTTACACAAACTGAGACAGTCAGAAAGTGTCAGGTTGGTAAAGAGGTTAAACAAGTATTGAATGAAAAGATGCTAATAATTATGTCCAATGTTGGAGATGTGCACTGTAAAAAATTATTTAGAAAAAAAGTTTCCTGGTTGCCTTAAAATTTTGAGTTCATTGAAATTAAAATTTTGAGTTAATACAATGAAAGATTTTAGAGATTCGACAACCTTTATTAAAATATTATTAAAAGATTTTGTAAGCATATTGGGTAATTGTGTGTTTTATTTCTGATGATGCAGTGAAACATGCCAAATTGTGCTATTTTCATGATTTATCAATTTTTTTATGTGGTTCAGATACAATAATATTTTGAGTTTCTATTTATTAAACTAATTTCCTTCATTGTATCAACTCAAAGTTTTAATTTCAATAAACTCACAATTTTAAGGCAACCAGGTTACTTACTTTTTTAAGTTGAACCAACAAAAACCAACCAACATTTTTTACAGTGTGTGATTCACAAGGGAAGATATTTGGAAGAATGTTTGTAACAAAGCAGAGAGAACAACCATTCACTACCATGGTATTTTTCCCCAATGGTTGCTCTCTCTGCTTTGTCAAGCATTCTCATGGAGGCACCACATTCAAAAATAATTTCACATTTCTACTACATTAATGACCAAAGCTTATTTCCCTGGTATATGCCTTGGAGATTAGATTCCAAGTCACCACACCGGTGCGGTGAATGAATGACAGCCACACACACTCCTCAAAACATGAGATGTCATCGACGCTGAGGAGCCCTGCCGACCCACGGAAAGATGATAATTCAGCAAATAACTGCAATTGCCGGTTTCAAACTGAGATGGTGACAATGAGGCTACATTTATGGATCACAGCTTTAATCTGAGTGGACTTGGCCACTTTTCCTAAATTTGCCACCTGAACACACACACACACACACACACACACACACACACACACACACACACACACACACACACAATTTGACTTGATTCAACAGTTAGCCTTAATTGGTTCTTTGTGGACAAAAGTGGGCAGACATAGGAAATGAATGGGATGGGACTCTAATTCAGAACGATTTTTGTATTATTTGTCCAATAAAAATCAATAAATTCAACACAATGCAATCATACAGTACATTTAGGAGTGAGCCTATACAACAGTCTCAATGTGGCAAACACACACACGTGCACGTGCACGCACACACACACGCATTAAATGAACAGAGCGTTGTTTTATTCTGTGCCAAACACACACACACACACACACACACACACACACACACACACACACACACACACACACACACACACACACTTTAAAGTCAGATCAAAGTCCAACTGCAAGATGCGTTGATGCATTTTGTGCATTGTTTATTCTTATTTGTATGATAATAACTGATTACTCTGTCTCCCAGCATGCTCAGATTTGTCTGGTGTTGCATCTTTGTATAGTCTCACCCGACACAAATGGGTTTTAAAACATTCTACAATTTTAGCTTGTGATAAAATCTCAAACTGTAATAGGTTATGTTCTCATTGGTTTATATATGCAGCTATTGCTGTTGTTATACCAACATATGTCACCAGATGTCCCCAAAGTATGCCAGGTTTTGAGGTTTTGGCTGAATCAACTTACTCTTACTGGAATTAACATGTTTACTGAAGCAAAAATACATACAGCACAGGCCAAAAGTTTGGACACATTACTATTTGTAATGTTTTTGAAAGAAGTTTCTTCTGCTCATCAATCCTGCATTTATTTGATCAAAAATACAGAATTTTTTTTGTTGTGATATATTATTACAATTTAAAATAATTGGTTTTCAATTTATTCTACTTTAAATGATCATTTATTTCTGTGATCAAAGCTGAAGTTTCTGTATGGATCCTCCAGTCTTCAGTGATCATGATCCTTCAGAAATCATCCTCAGATGAGGATTCATTATGAGTGTTGGAAACAGTTGTGCTGATTAATATTTTTTCATAACTTGTGATTCTTTTTTAGGTTACTTTGATGAATAAAAAGTTAAAGAAGTTAAAAAGAAGCAAATGTTTTAGAAATAGAAATCTTTTGTAACAGCAATATGCACTACTGGTCAGTCATTTGGGGTCAGTCATTTTTTTTTTTTTTTTAAATAATAATTTTATTCAGCCCGGATGTGTTAAATTGATAAAATTGATAGTAAAGGAGATATATATTATTTGAAAATATATTTTTATTTTAAATAAATGCAGTTCTTTTGAGCCTTTAATTCATCAAATATATTAATCAGCAGAACTGTTTCCAACACTGATTTCTGAAGGATCATGATCTTCTTTCGGTTTATGAGCTTCTACTGCACCCAGCCACCTGGGGGCGATCGAGACGAGTCCACTTCACTTCTCAGGACTTGTGTGGCAACTTTTATTTCCTGTTAGTTTTTAGTTTTTATTTTTTATTTGCATAATACAAAATTAACCAAGTTTCTTCCTTCTAACATAACATACAGTCACTCCTCATATTTTGATTGTTTATTAGAAAATATTGTGATAATATCCCCTCCGGTCTTCACTTTTGTATATATATGTCCTTCTCAAAAAGTTAGCATATTGTGATAAAGTTCATTATTTTCCATAATGTAATGATAAAAATTAAACTTTCATATATTTTAGATTCATTGCACACCAACTGAAATATTTCAGGTTTTTTATTGTTTTAATACTGATGATTTTGGCACACAGCTCATGAAAATTAAAAAATTAGCATATTTCATCCGACCAATAAAAGAAAAGTGTTTTTAATACAAAAAAGTCAGCCATCAAATAATTATGTTCAGTTATGCGCTCAATACTTGGTGGGGAATGCTTTTGCAGAAATGACTGCTTCAGTGCGGCGTGGCATGGCATGGAGGCGATCAGCCTGTGGCTCTGCTGAGGTGTTCTGGAGGCCCAGGATGCTTCGATAGCGGCCTTAAGCTCATCCAGAGTGTTGGGTCTTGCGTCTCTCAACTTTCTCTTCAAAATATCCCACAGATTCTCTATGGGGTTCAGCTCAGGAGAGTTGGCAGGCCAATTGAGCACAGTAATACCATGGTCAGTAACCCATTTACCAGTGGTTTTGGCACTGTGAGCAGGTGCCAGGTCGTGCTGAAAAACCAAATCTTCATCTCCATAAAGCTTTTCAGCAGATGGAAGCATGAAGTGCTCCTGATAGCTCGCTGCACTGACCCTGCCCTTGATAAAACACAGCGGACCAACACCAGCAGCTGACATGGCACCCCAGACCATCACTGACTGTGGGTACTTGACACTGGACTTCAGGCATTTTGGCATTTCCTTCTCCCCAGTCTTCCTCCAGACTCTGGCACCTTGATTTCCGAATGACATGCAAAATTTGCTTTCATCCGAAAAAAGTACTTTGGACCACTGAGCAACAGTCCAGCGCTGCTTCTCTGTGGCCCAAAAGTGTCTTGACCTGGGGAATGCGGCACCTGTAGCCCATTTCCTGCACACGCCTGTGCACGGTGGCTCTGGATGTTTCTACTCCAGACTCAGTCCACTGCTTCCGCAGGTCCCCCAAGGTCTGGAGTCGGTCCTTCTCCACAATCTTCCTCAGGGTCCGCTCACCTCTTCTCGTTGAGCAGCGTTTTTGCCACACTTTTTCCTTCCCAGTTCCCACAGACTTCCCACTGAGGTGCCTTGATACAGCACTCTGGGAACAGCCTATTCGTTCAGAAATGTCTTTCTGTGTCTTCCCCTCTCGCTTGAGGGTGTCAATGATGGCCTTCTGGACAGCAGTCAGGTCGGCAGTCTTACCCATGATTGCGGTTTAGAGTAATGAACCAGGCTGGGAGTTTTTAAAAGCCTCAGGAATCTTTTGCAGGTGTTTAGAGTTAATTAGTTGATTCAGATGATTAGGTTAATAGCTCGTTTAGAGAACCTTTTCATGATATGCTAATTTTTTGAGACAGGAATTTTGGGTTTTCATGAGCCGTATGCCAAAATCATCAGTATTAAAACAATAAAAGACCTGAAATATTTCAGTTGGTGTGCAATGAATCTAAAATATATGAAAGTTTAATTTTTATCATTACATTATGGAAAATAATAAACTTTATCACAATATGCCAATTTTTTGAGAAGGACCTGTATATATACAAAACTATTTTGTATTTACTTAATTGTTTATTAAATTAATACAGGTTTTTTTCATACAGGCAATTAAAAAAATCTCTTTGATTCAGCAACTTAACTGTGGGGACATTATTTAATATATATATATATATTAAAGCTTTAAAGCCACAACAATTTTTTGCTATAGGTATAGGTGCTTAATTCAGAACAAAGGCGTGTCTTGATGTCTTGATTTGGCATCTTATTCTGCCACAGTTGATCGCTTCCGCTTCTTCCGCTCATGTGTGTGTGTGTTAACCGCAGCGCTGTTTTATCATATTACACACACTTGAGTGTGTTAAAGTGATGTTATAATGCTGCACTATATAAGACTTGTTCACACTGCGTGAGCGAGATCATGTCAGGCATGGTAAAACATTGTCCCTGAATAAATAAATAAAGATGGAATGGTATGAAATGAGCAACATTTGTATGAAATTAAATGTCACTGTTGGAAAAAAGTAAGCCTTTGTCCAATATCAATGCACAAAGCATGAGCATTCAATACACAAAACCTGAAGGTTTACACACTGATTTACACATCTTGTTTCTAAGCTTGTCCGGACAACATTTTTGTCGTGATCCTATTCAAAAAAAACACACACACACACACCTGCAATGTTTCTCGATTTACCGCAAGATAAATCAACAACAGCAGATTTAAACAATAAGACTAACTGTCTTAAGCTGGAGAACAATCATTAGTTTCTGTCCATCAATGATCCAAACAGTGTCTAATAAAACGCATCAGATATTAAAGAAGGCTTTGGTGTTTCCATGGTTTCTACAAAATAAAACGAGCAGCTGTCCTTCATAGACCATATTTCAAAGACAGGTTTACGCTGCACAACATTAGAAACACCAGTTCCTAACAGAGCAGGCAACACACACTGTAAAAAAATATTTTAATAAGTTACCTGGTTGCCTTAAAATTTTGAGTTCATTGAAATTAAACATTTGAGTTAATACAATGAACATTTTTGAGAAATGACAACCTTTATTCAAATATTATTAGAAGATTTTGTAAGCATATTGGGTAATTGTGTGTTTTATTTGTGATGACGCAGTGAAACATGCCAAAGTGTGCTATTTTAATGATTTATCACATTTATGTGTTTCAGAAACAATATTTTGAGTTTTTGTTGATTAAACCAATTTCCTACATTGTATCAACCCAATAATAAACTAAATAAACTAAAAATGTTAAGGCAACCAGGTTACTCACTTTTTTAAGTTAAACCAACAATATTTTTTTTACAGTGCAGCTTGTTTTCTCTTCTCGTCCAGGCCCTGGTCATCTCTTGAGTCTACAGTGCGCTTCTGGCCGCATCGCGTGCGATCAAGAAGTGTTGTAAATTGACCCATTTGTATCCTTTTTTCCCCTTTTATTTTCTTTCAACTATGTTTTTCACAAAATAACGGACTTTATCATTGAATGGACACCCAAACATGTCCTCTGAGTCCCTTCCTTAGGATGCGTTAATGACTAAAGAACATCACGTTCATCCTGTCCATCCTGTTTATCCCATCCTGATAATCCTGACCTTCTATTAACATCTGTCATGTGAACTTGCTCCCGGTATCTCCATGTGCTTTGGGTTGTTCAAGGAACTGAACCTAAAACACTCAATACTTTAATGACTAGATCTTTTTCCAGTGTTTTAATCAGACACACCACCAAGTTTCTACAATTCTGACGAACTTTGGATATTTAACTGACATCCAACAAGAAGCTTCAAATGATCCAGAACGCAGTAGCACGTCTTGTCTTCAACGAGCCAAAAAGGGCCAGAACGATCTCCCCACCTCCATCCAGAAAGCAGAATCGCTGGCAACATTTAAAAGACAGCTGAAAACATCTCCTCCGTGAGCGCTTAAAGGGTTAATTCACCCAAAAATGAAAATGAGCCTATGATTTACTCCCCCTCAGGCCATAGGTGTGTATGACTTTCTTCTTTCAGACGAACACAATCAGAGTTATATTAAAAATGTCCATAAAAGTGCATCCATCCATCATATAACTGCTCCACACGGCTCCAGGGGTTAATAAAGGCCTTCTGATGCAAAGTGGTGCATTTGTGTAAGAATAATATCCATATTTAAAACTTTATAGACTAAAATAACTAGCATCCTGCAGATTGCCGTAAGCATCGATTTATGGCAAAAGAGTAACCCCTGACCCTTGAACCCTGCGCAGAGTAAATATGGATATGTTTTCTTACACAAACGAGCCACTTTATTTCAGAAGGCCTTTATTAACCCCTGGAGGCAACCATTCACTGCCATTATAAAGCTTGGAAGAGCTAGGACATTTTTAATATAACTCTGATTGTGTTCGTCTGAAAGAAGAAAGTCATACACACCTAAGGGTGACTTAAAGGGAATTAAATCATGGGGTCTTTTTCATTTTTCATCTTTGAGTTTACTAACCCTTTAACCTAAAAAAAACAACAACAACAAAAAACGTTAGTTTTTAGGAAAAAGAAAGTTGTTCCCATCTATCCCTAAGCAATGTCCAAAATTTGTATTTCAGGACACTTTTTGTTTTTGTTTGCCTCTTCATGACAGATCGCTTCCTGTATTCATCAGTTGTAAGTCACTTTGAATTAAAGCCTCTGCTAAATGAATAAATGTAAAATGTAAAACCAGAAATCGAGGGTAACGTGGGTATGATGTCATTAATAGGTAAAAAAAAATAGCTTATTTCTCTGGATTTTAACATTCTTGGAAACTTTTGGGATAGTGTAGGTACAAATTTGCAGGAATTTGCAACATTTGTAATTATAAAGTCTATGAAATCAAATGTGTCACTCAAACCCTATTGGAATTGACGTAGGGCCTATCATATTGTATCATAAAGATCCACAAAACAAAGATCTATGGAGTGATCATTTAATACAGAAAGCCTGAAAGTTTACACACTGATTTACATACAAGACAAACTTGTTTCTAAGCTTGTCTAGACAGCATATATATATATATATATATATATATAGTTCTAGTGACTTTTGGATATTTTAATGTAAAAATCTTACATAATGTGCCTTTAAGCCAAGCCCCGCCTCTCAGTCTCAGAACGAGCCAATGGGCGCAGAGTTTGATGTCATGTCGAGGAAGTGCTCGTGTCTGACAGCTGAAGGGAGACTGTTGAACCCGTTTAGCCCTTTATCCTCCCCGAGACATACAGCGATGGAAGTGCTAACAATCTTCATTCAGAGTCAGCGGGGATAACGCCTGCTGTGCTGCTCGCCATATAGTGGGCTAAACATCAGCTGCTGTGTTTGTTCTCGGAAAGGATCGGGATCGAGCCTGTGTGTGTGAGGTGAGTTACAGTAACTGCTACTCAACCAGGACATTAGCGGCTAACTCATTAAACCGGTGTTTAAATGCTTTTATTTCCTAACTCTTTTGTCAAACTGAACCGGTTATTACGATGGAGTATTGTGACTCGTGCACGACTGTGGCCATCGCAGGTGTGTGTGTTGTTTTTGAGCAGGATCACGACAAAAATGCTGTCTAGACAAGCTTAGAAACAAGATTGTCCAGTGTGTAAATCAGTGTGTAAACTTTTAGGCTTTGTGTATTATTAGTGTATTGAATACTCACGCATTGTGCATTGATATTGTACAAGGGCGTCACTTTTTGCCCCAGAAGTGACATATTTAACTGATCAATCTTCATATTTACACATTTTGCAAATTCATGCCATTCTTTATTTATTTAATCAGGGACAATGCATATTAATAATACAGAGAATCAATGTAAAATGTGCCAAATTCCATCAGTTAAAAACAAAATGCTCACAATTTAGATTTTTTGACAACCTTTTTTAATTCCTTGAGAAACCACAATGAGATATTTTAGTTCTGTCGGAGGGCTATTCCAGTCATGGGTTCCTCTGAAAACTAAAGAAAATCAAATACAGACAACTCTTGTGTATCTTCCTGTCATTTCATTATGTACTCCTTGTATATGGGTGGGTTAAAACTGTAAAAGTCACCATTATATATAAAAATATCTTTACTACTGTTTAACATTAAGTTAATGTTCCTGGTAATCTCGACTCAGAATATCTTCCCCTCCCTCTTGCATCTCTTCTCTGATCACCATCCAATCAATTCCCCTCAGACTAAATCAAGCCCCGCCCTACATTTGTTCTTGTTTGTGAAGCAGTTTCACTCAGATATACAGCACAATAGAGAAGAAAAGAGGAGCGCAACTTTTGTTGGATATATTTAGAGCAGTGGCGTAGGCAGAGTTTTATATTTGGTCGGGCCTGGGCAAAAGTGAGCGGGCCTGGGCACTTTCACGCGAGGGGGGAGGGGGGTAGCTACAAAATAGTATCTGTCCACATACAAAACATGAGCAGTGGTTACAACAAACGTTAGACACTTTATTTTCACTTTTCAAATATGTTCTTCATTTTTATTGAAAATAAACACATTTCCGATCTGATATATGATGAGAAAAGAAAGTACATCGAGTTCGGCAAAAGGCGGATTTGAACCGCAACTATGTTTTGAATTGTGTCGAAACATAGCGCCGCACACCTTACCCCTACACTATCATAACTGATCGAGAATGAAGACGTGTTCCCGGCTTTACAGAATGAACATGCGCTTGCAATTGAAGCGCCTCAGCGTTCGTTACCTGCGTCCTGATGGATGGGTTCTCTCCCGCTGTAATGCAATATTTTTTTCCCTTTTTATAAAATGTTGCTTCGCTGCTGTTTCTCTATCACACAACTGCAAACTATAAGCTAAGTGAATAGGTAAACACACTTCATGGAGTCAGAGGCGCGAGCTGCGTCAGACATAAGCCTGACAACTGCCTAACACACAGCTGTCAATCCAACTCATCAAGCATTGTGCAAAAACCATAAACTGTAAAAAAAAAAAAAAAAAACTTTATTTCAGTATTTGAGATGTTATAAAAAAGTGCAATTACGTTAAAATAATTTAAACGACTGTTATCTAACAAATATTATTAGATTTGTATAATAAACTGGGGGGCCCTATCATCATAATGGGTGGACCTGTGCCCGTCAGGCCCGGCCGCTGGCTACGCCCCTGATTTACAGGTATTTAACAGTGACATTGTCAGGCCTTTTTTTAAATTGACATGCAAAATAAGCAAATTTCCCAGTAGTAAATAACGATATAACAATACATTTTACAGTGGCTAGAAGAATAGAGTTTAAAACCTTGCTGTATTTTTGTCAAGGTACACCACCTTCACCATTGGGTTTCCAGCACCAGGTCCAAGCCTATTCATTTTCCACCCTCAATGTGATACCAGATTCAGCATTTGGATCAACAGTAAAAAAAAAAAAGGGTTAACCTTTCACCATACGTTTTGGAGTATCGTGATAATATCATATTGTGAGTTTAGCGTCGTGATATGTATCGAATCGTAACATGAGGGTATCGTTAAACTCCTAGTAAGGGATGATAAAGTTGATCATTTACCTTTCTAATTGCGCATAGTGACTGAGATCAGAGCGACAAATGAATGGCTCGCAATCCGCTGTCTCAAAAGTGTCCAAGCAGCAGAAGGAGTCCTTTTATACGACGCGCATACAGGAAACCCAAGTGTCGTTTACTCAGCTGCACATAAAAGCACCAAATTATATAGAAAACACAATATATTGTTTTCTGTCATGCACCGTGCATGCTCATGATGACGAAAGATAAATGCAAGAGCACCAGGCTTCGATAGAATCAAGTTTTTACTGGGAAGAATCACGCTTGGACTCGAACCACAGCTTTCCACGGGTCTTAAAAAGTCTTCCACATGTTAAGGCCTTAAAAGCAGAAAGTCTTAGGGCCCTATGATTTCTGCGATGCAGAATCCCTTCAGAAAAATGGTCAGAACTCTTAAAGGGACAGTTCAACCAAAAATGATAATACTGTCATCATTTACTCGCCCTCAAGTCGTTCCAAACCCGTCAGACTTTTCTTCATCATATAAAGCCATCGAGTCTCTTCTGAAAATCTGGAATAATCCATTCAATCCGTATGGATTCGTTTTCCAATCTCTATAAACTTTCTGAAGCTTCAGTGGAAGTTGCTTAGACTGTCAATGGAGGGTCTAATTTCATTAAATTTCATTAAAAATATCTTCATTTGTGTTCTGGAGATGAATGAAAGTGAATCAATTAAAAGCAGATTAAAGAAGAATGCAGAAAAATTAAAGCAGAATAAACTATAAAAATAAAATATAACTAAATTCATAGGGCCCAAAATTAAATTGCTGGCACTGCAGAAAACGATGTTCTTCTTCATTATTTGTGTTTATCAGTTCAAAACATCCAGGATGAAGAAACTAAGTCTTGTTTTCTGAGAAATTGAACAAAATGAAGTGAGTTTATGCTTAAAACAAGAACAAATGTCTCTCATTGGGAATGAAAATTACTTACAATGGAATTAAGTTAATTTTTATCAGCACATTGGCAGATATTTATTCTTGTTTTAATCATAAAATCACTTTCACAAGATCAAAAGATTTGCCAAGATTGCTTTTCTCAAACATTCAGCTTTTTGGTCAAATTAGTTTAAAGAGTTATGGAGATCTGTTGGAAATTGTGTCACTATAATACAACTCATCATGTGCTTGGATATTTACATTTAGAGAACATATTGAGGTGATCTGTTCCCTTCACTTTATTCCTTCAATTTTCCAAAATTGGTCTTAAATTTACCTTCACATAATCTGCGGAAACCCTTAAAGGGTCATGAAACCCCAAAACACTTTTTTTGAGATGTAAACAGATATGTATAGGCTGCACATCATTGAAAACACTAAGGGTACTCATTAATGGTATTCATATGTGAAAATAGTTATTTTTGCATTTTTCAGAGCGATTTCTGTCTTCCGGTTTGAAAAGTTTAGTCGGAGCAACGTCACAAATGCTGACGTCGGCGCGGCCTTTTCGGCCCAAGTATGGGCTGCTGGGCACATGCTGACGTCGACCGCTCCGAGCGATTCTCGATATATATTCATGACATAAAGCTCATTCAGTCCAATCCCTGCGCTGTAGTATGCATACAAGATAATTTAGTTAATATGCATGAGACAGTCACTTCTGTCAGGCTCGTCTTCCATCATTATTGTAGAGATATGGTGGGGAAGTTTTGGAAGCAGCGTGCGGAAAAGTCACGGAGGAAAGCTAGGCGTTGTGCTGATACGAAGTAACGTAAAGGGCGCCGAGCGAGCTGTAACCGGCGCCGTCTGTGGAAGCCTTTGCTACAAAGGCTCGGTAAAGTAAAATTCACCTGAGGAATCGCACGCCGAACCTGCAAGCGTTGACTATCTATGTCAGGAGTGCAAAATAACCAATCTGTAATCTGTAGGCTATTGAACAAAAGCCACGTCCTCTCCGTTTTATTTGTGGTCACAGCCATGCACTAAACCGCATGTGTTCGGGCTCTTAGTGAAACAGTGTGCATATTTGGACATATAGATTTAGCTGCCGAGTGATAGACAGTGCGGATCGTCACGGCAACCCAGCGCGCGTCGCTCTGCTTCAGATGCGCGGTCGAGACTATGAAGCCTCAAACCCCTTCGCTTTTACCCCGATCTAGAATTACACATCTCTGTCGCATCGCATGTTGGGTGGTTCACGTTCTCTTATCGCGTCGGCGCGTTGTTCATCTTGCCAAACAGCGTGCATATTTGGACAAATATAGTTTTATCACGTTTGCAAAATATTTCGTCATGCAGAATAACATTTATTTTCATTTCTCACTGAATTATGCTGGTTTGAACTTTGAAGAGCTGAATGATTTGCGATCTCTGCTTCACGCCACTCATAGCTCTCTCATTCGCTGTACTCATCCCTCATTTAATCTCACTGTGGTAAACAATGCCAACGTGAACCAAGAACATGTCTCAGAACCGCTGTCTGCTGCTGTTGGTATCGCTAATCTTAATGCACCTACTGACACTCCCCTATTTATGCAAACTTTCCCTCTTTCCACACAATACCATCCCACCTTTTCACAGTCGACCACTCCCCTTTTAACAAGCTTTTTCAAATCGAAGGTGTGAAAAAACACCGCTGCAGCAGGGGGGTTTCATGACCCTTTAAAGTTAAAATATTTGCCTGTAGACAGTTTCAACATGCTTGCAGGTATGCAGAACATTTCAAGAAGTGGACCATTGTTGCTCTCTGTTAAGTGTTTGGATTTTTTGTTCAATGCAGCTTGTTGCATATTAGTGTGTGTGTGTGTGTGTGTGTAGGTCTGTGAGAAACTTGCCACACTGTGTCAGTCTGAGTGTATCCAGTGTATTTGTGAACTGACACTCGTGTTTTGCTTTTTTTTTCAACTTTGGCATCCAGATGGAGAATTCTGGAGAGTCTAAATGGACCCTGAAGTCAGATGCGAGCTCAGAGCCTTTTCCCTACTGTTGCCCAGCCTGTGAAAGCAGTGAGGAGCCGTACCGTGGAAAAGTTTTCCGAAACAGAACTAAAGCCAGGAGTATGTCAATGCCATCAGCACCATGCTCTTCTAAGTTCAGGTAAAACAAGACTGTCTGTAAGGGGATGTACGATATTATGCCCCTTTTCATAAGATGTACTATAAGTCATGTGTACTTACACAAGTAATGTGTCACCCAGAACATGTCTGTGAAGTGTCAGCTCAAAATACCAAACACATTATTTATTATAGCTAGTCAAATTTGCCCTATTTGGCAAAAAAATGGGATTCGTGGGGCATAAATCCTCACATAAATCCATAATAATAATACATTTTATTTGTACCTGTGCTCTTCCTGCCTGTATAACAACTTAACAAGTAGGAAATATACATCAATTGTTTGCACTGCATAAGTTATGAATTATATATAGATTAATCCTTATTAAAGGTACTGAAGTTATTTAGTCCAGAGCAGAGCATATTTAGTGAGCAATTACTTTTGTTCTTTACATTGTCATTATAAGAGGTTACTGTCACTTTAAAAGATCTTCCACTGTCGCACATGATGCGGATGTGAGATGCTGAAGTCGCAGTTACAAAACTTACCAAACGCCTGACTGTCCCCCACCTGCGGAATAAATTCGCTGTCCCATTGATCACAGTATTTACACGAGGGTTTGGGTTTTTTGGCAGGAGCGCCTTCAGTTTTACGTCCATCATCCGTCTCTATTTTGTTTTTTGTTTTTCACCGCGTTGTCACTCGTCATCTGACCTCACACACTAACCTCGAGACAACGCCCACTTACCGTACTGTAGATCGCAGTTATCGCAAGGCTAGTTACAGAGCTCAGATTGGAAATGTTTTAGTTTTATTACTCCGGTATTATTATTTTTTAATAACGCAGTTTAAAATATGGGAGATTTACGGGAAAATACGGGAGGAGGGCGGGAAAGAAGGGTAAAGTACGGGACTTTCCCGGCCAAGTCAGTTTTTACTATAAAGCAGCCCATCAGTGTGTTCATGTTTTCACTCGGGCCTGACCTCGACAGACTGAACCGAAGAAAGAAATTAATGATTTACACCTCAAAGAGGGCGGAGCCGCAGAGCCACACCCACCTATTACATCAGCACCACGGACCTATGGTAGTTTCGGAAAGTTTGATTTGGCAAGCTGTTTTGAACGCCAGAAACAGAACTTTCTTTTGGCCTGAATTTGTCCGAAATGACCAAGAAGTCCTCGCTGCAGCCTGTAGCACGATGACGTACTGGATCAGATCCAACACGTACGCGCATGCGCGGTGGTTTCATTGACAATTCGATGACGTCATAAACGCTCATATACGCATGCGCAGTAGAGTTTTGGGGACATTGAATGCACAGGAGAGTTTTGCTGGATAGATAAATACTCAAACCGCTCGCGCAAAAATAGTGATGAATAACATGCTCACACCATCAGGACACACATTTGGCATTTCCCCTTGAATGTGTAGGTTACTGGTATTTTAAGTTCTTTACAGATCGTGTTGCATTGTACCTTGAGGATTAAAATTACAGAGACAATTACTTGACTCATTTTCCTTTCACTCAACAGCAAGTATGATCAGAATATATTAAAATTTTAACTGTTTTGCTTATACAGCGAAACTAGGATAATTTAAGCATCACATTTATGAAAAGATGATTTATTCATCAATAATTACTTAATAATTTTTATCAGTACTACAACTACACAGTTTAGAACATCATCTATATACAATATTGATCATACATTAAGACTAGCACATACGCATTATAAATTAACCCAGAGATCGGTATGAATGACATTGCCATAACGATCCACCATCCAGTACGTATTGGATCTGATCCAGCAACGTCATCGTGTGCTACAGGCTGCAGCGAGGGGTGTCTCGAAATGAGGGCAAACTAATTCGCTCTTCGATTTCGCTTGACATATAATTTGGGGCCTTTAGATGCAAAGTTTCTTAGTGCTTTAGTCCTGTTTTATTGGAAAAGAAACATGGTCCTGTACTGATTCAACTGCATGCTACTTAAGGCAAAATTTAGGACATGTTTGACTGATAGATGGTTCCAGTGTTGGATGGTGTTTGGTGTTCTACTGTAAATACACAACACTTCTAGCTATGACAGTGGATGGTGTATTACAGTCAGTGTATTACATAATCACTGTCAGTTTCTCTCAGTGGTAGTTTCCTTATAAGAAGCTGTTCTATAATAGCCTGATGTCCCTAATTGTATGTAGTTTCATCTACACATTATTGCCTTATCTTACCACACAGTTTACACAACGGCATCAGTCTTTCCACACTTGCAACACTTCTGCTTTACAAAATGTTGTACTAGTTCTGTACTGTGATATTGAATGTCATGTGGGCAAAGGGGAAGGTTGCTTTTTCTTTTACTTTCCCACACACTATACCATATGTACCACTGCAGTCTTCCAACAGATTAATGCACCATTTTAAAAGTTCATTGCATTACTAGTGCTGTTTGAAAGTATGTGAACCCCTTTGCAGAATCTGAAAATGTTTTTAAATAAGAGGGATCATACAAAAAACATGTTATTCTTTATTTAGTACTGTTCTGAATAAGATAATGTACATAAAAGATGTTTACATATAGTCCACAAGACTGTATATAGTCTAAAAGACTGTAAAAATGCAATGGGGAAAAAAGGTTAAATGGTACCCTTACTATATACGGTGAGTAGTAATATAATCCGGCTTATGACAAAAAGATTTATGGCTTTGACCTTTTGACCTTTTGCCCGATTGAACTTCCGGGGTCACGGTCATGGAGGGGTTTCCGGTATGATTTATGACGTGACCTTTTGACCTTCGGGGGTTGATGGGGATTACCGGTGTAATATATAATGTTTTGAATCCTTTGAAGTGGGTATGATAAAGTTTTTATCCTTTGAAGAGGGTATAATATATGATGTTTTGAAGTCGTTAATAATATATGAAGTCGTTAATAATGATAATATATGTTGTTTTTTATCCTTTGAAGGGGGTATGATATATATTTGTGACAGAAAGTTTTATCCTTTGAAGTTCGGGGCTATCAGGACCCTCCTCCTCCTCCTCATACCATATTATCATGCTGTACTGTGAAGTGTATCTCACACAAGCCTTCTCTGTTAAGCCTTATATGTTTTAAAATAATATAAACAAAAATCTACCCCGCAAAAGTTGAATGTTTATAAAATAGCTTAATAAAAAACCCTCAACCAACCATTTCAGTTTTAAATAAAATGGAGTCACAAAAATACTGCTCAGTTAAATGTTTATAGATTCGAAGTAAAAAAACACTACTTATAAAGCAATACAATGTATGAAACGGTTCACACAAAATCATTTAGAGATATTATTTAGTAATATTTAGACAGTCTGCATCTAAAATTCCACATCTTTTAAAAACAAAGTTCCCATACCATGTAGGCATCCTATTTCCTGAATGTCTCCCGAAGAAGCCTCTCTTACCCATGGGCTGGGGTGTGTGTATTCCTGACACCTTGTTGCCATCCGCTTCAGATCTCGCCTAATATATGGCACAATTCGTCCCTTTTGAAACGTACCTCATCCGTGGGAGTTGGGCTATAGGGCCTCACAGGTCACGACACGCATTAAATGTTTATAGAGTTGAAGAAAAAACACACTGCTTATGAAGCAACGCAATGTATGAAACGGGTTCGCAAAAATCATCTAGAGATATTATTTAGTAATATCATAATCATAATATTTAGAGAGTCTGCATCTAACTTTCCACATCTTTTAAAAAATAATTAAATAATAAATTAATTAATATAATTTATAAGCTGTTTTGCTCATGGGTCAAATTTTGATCAGAGGAATACCTGAAACGCACACGCACACAAACACGGTAATTGGTTCTATAAAATTAACTTTTCTGTATTTTAAATGAATAATAACAAATATGTTACAAAATTATTTGAACAATAAGTTATAGTTTTAGCTAAATATAATAATAAACATAAAAATACCTTTCATTTTTAGAGAGTTGAAGAAGATAAAAACCAAATAGTTTAAGCCAAAACCCCCTCCGGTCCTCCCAGAGTACTCCACTATGAAACGAATGCTTCAGATCCTCTCTGGACGGGAGGGGTTAGAGCTGAGACTCTGTACATCATGTCACAGTACATGTTAAGTTAGTCTGCCAACGCCTCTCCAGAGCCAATATTTAGTTTGTACTATTTTTCTTTCAAAGTATAATCTTTAAAGTTTAAATGAGATCTAAATCCAATCTTTAAAGTTTAAATAAAATCGTATCTTCTTTATCTTCCTATGAGACAACCGTATAACATCTGATACCCCATTGTAGGAATGATTTCCCTTAAATTCAACCTAAAGTATATTCTTACTAAAACGTCTGTTCAAAAAACTTTAGCTTGTTTAAAATTTTAAATCTTATTTCTACAAATATTCAAAGCAGGTCTTAAACTATTAACCTTGTATGAACCCATGCTATAAAACACATTGACAAAGTTTGTCCTCCTCCGTGGTCAAAGACCCAGCTTAAGAAAAGTTTAATTTTACTCGTCTTATGTCTAAGCATGATCTTACTTTAAATTTTAAATAATAACCGGTCATATCTTATACTACTACAATAGTCAAACATTTTATGGTAGCTTGATCTAGGATTGTAAGTGGCATATGATTTTTATTTTCTTGTGTCTTCCAAACTGGCCTTCATCAGTGTGGAAACATACACTTTACATAAAATATACTATCAGTTATCTACTCAAAATGTGTAGAATTTTGAAAATATAACCATGTCGTTGAGACAGTTTGTCTGTTGGCCAGCATGAACAGACTTTGGAGAGAGCGGATGACTAGCAGGGAGATTGTCCTTTGACCCCAACGATTTTGCAGGGTGTTAAAGACAGTGATTCATTTCAATTGTTATTCACAAAACAGCCCAGAGTGAATCTTTAACATTTAAAATTGTGCTTAAAAACCTTACAATTAAACTTACATTTTAAAGAAGGTATGTCTTATGGATCTATATTTTACTTTTCCTAGTTCTACAAAGTTTCAATATCAGTTAAACTCCTAGTTGACAATAATGTTTGCTGCAATGCACACAACTGTAAGATACACTACATATGTAAGAGAGCAAAATCAAACACTGTATGACACTTTTCCAAAAGATAATCTTGCTTTAAAATTTGAAGAAAAAGTTTATCAAATGTATCTTCATACCCGTTGTGTTCGGACACAATGCCATTAATTGGTGCGTTTTGTTTTATGAAATGTACTTTTCTTATTTCTGCAACGTTACTTTTACCAGCCTGATAAATATGTAGTTAATACATTATGAAACAAGACAATCACGCTACCAAAAACATTTGATTTTAAGAAAAAGCGATGTTTTAAAATACAACTAAACCAGTTTATTTTCTCTTTTGACAAACTATTCGAAAAAATACTTTCTCTGTGATGTTGGAATAGGCCTAGGTCTTTTTAAAGTATCACATCAGGCATGTAACAATCATGCAGTGCAATGATCCAGATGAAGCTTCTTATCAAACAAAGACAATTATATTTATCTTTCATTTGTGAATATTTGTATGCTAGTATCACACTTGCCATTTTTAATAGTCTTTACTATTGCCTAATGCATCCCAATCCAGCTAAGTTATCATTTGTTTCCCCTTTTTATGTCTTTTTCCCTATATTATTTTTGGCTCAATTAAATCGATATCGATTAAAGTTTATCGTCGTTGCTTCTTCCCTATACAGATACAATCCAAACATGTTCTTTGTAGGATTTATGTGGGGCACAAAACTCTGCGTAAATTCAAGAGGCCTAGAGTAAGAAAGCAGTGACATTGTATAAGAAAAAGTGTTTCCTATTTATTGCGATACACATTTTTCCCCCATTGTCTATTCTTAGTCGTATGATCAAGATTACTGTTCACATTTTATTTGCCCGGCGGTATTTGTTTTTAGGTAAAGATTCCTATCTGGTCGTTGTCAGTGCAAGTTTGTGCAAATCATTTTTATTAAATGTCTGACTAAACTTATTTGTTTTCTTTTGACAAACCTACATTTCAAACGATTCACCTCCAATGTTCCACAACCACAGGGAAAACATTTTGTTTTGCAACACTCCTGAAACCTAATCTTGGTGAATTTTTCTCACCTAGAACACAAAACTTGTTCACACCAAACAAGTGCGTTTTACACATGTTGACTATTTAACTATTTTTGTAGGTATCATGACATTTTAGAGGAATTACTAGAAGATTAAAACAGCAGAATCACAATGTTTGTTGATGGTGTGATTGTCATATTTAGTTAAATTTCAGATGACCGTTTTGTTTGTTGAACTTTTTTGACAAAGGCTCTTCTTTGAGCACCATCAACATTATAGGAATAAATGAAAATTAAGAAATGACATGACAGTCTTTCTATTTGACAGTGTTTGACTAAAGTGATATTTCTTTTACTGCCACTACAGTCTCAGTCTCATCTACGATGAGGAATCACATGAACCGTCACCGTGAAAAGTAAGTCTTGCTGTTCTACAGCTGAAACATATACGCCTGTTGCATTCATTAAAGTTTGCGCTTGTTAAACAAAGTTACACTTCTCTTGAAAAGGTTATAGACACATTTTGAACATTAGCCTTATGCGCGTTTATCCATGCACAAATCTCTATGTAATTCGAGAAGTACATTTACGAAAGTATCATTTTATAATCAATTTAGGAAAAAAACATTCACAAGCAATTGTGAAAGTTTGTTATTTTGGATTTGTAAATAATGACTTTTACTACTCCACCGGATAGGCATGAGGTTTAGATGATTTTAAATGTGTGACCAAACTCTTCTTTTGACAAACCAACATTTCAAATTATGTAACGAATCGTTTCTTTCAACATCCCACTTGACATTAAAGATTGTGACATGTCGTCAACTATCATCGACATCTGACCCTGACGTACGACACATCGGTTGTAATAAACAAGATGTGCTAAAAATTCCGTCTGATTTGTTAGCGGGATAATACCGCATCAACATAACCCGTTCCTGTTTTAGGTTATAGGTCAATTCAAGCATAATCTTTATGCAACAATTAGTACGCGTGCACAATTTACCACAAATGTTTACCGCGGATAAGATAAGAGACATTTAGCTATAATGAAATCATAATACAGAAATCCTTTCTTCTGATCTATTGTAAAAGTTTGTAAAGTAGATTTTTCCCTGCCAGTAGAGGACAGTTTTACATTTTGTTTCAAAGACTACCCTTTGAGCAGAGTCTAACAGGCATAATACAGCATTCAAAAATAAATAAACTATGTTATTTTAGGGGGTCTGTCTGCATAATGCGTCAACATGAAAAGCGAGTCTCGTGTTCTTTGAAATATTACGCTTACCATCCACAGAACAGGGGTTAGAAGCCGTGACATGATTAATCTCACTGAGTGTGTTAAAGCGGCTGGTGTTTTATGGCTATCGAAAGCACCACATTCTTGTTAGTCACATCAAAGCCCCTACCTACTGAATTTAGTATTTAAAGAAGTTAGGAAACGGTCTGCAACTCTGGCGTTACAATGACTACTGAAACATCTTTGGTGGGTGTAACACAGACAAGAAGTTCTGTTGAAACGGAAGAAAACCTTCCTTACGCACTACAGAAAAAACAGAGGATCCATTTGACCAAGTTTCTTCATGAAGATGAAGATTTTGTCAAACAGGAATTTCTGCTAGGTGATGTTTATATCGGGGGGGTTTGTTTTTGACAAGACATCACACACGGTCAAACTCTACGCCATGGAATTTTTTGAAGAAGAACTTACATCGGAGACACCTTGTGTGCTTTTCCCCGCTAAAGACTGGTCATTTTTCTACAACCGTGTTTGGAGCGATCTTAATGGGGTTGCTAGTAAAACCTATTACATAAACGAATGGGATGGAGCGACGCCCAATGTGAGGTACAAGGTGACAAAGGACAGTAAGGAACCAAAGCCTGATGATTACGTACTCGTATCAACCTGCAGGAACAAGACGCTACATGAACAAAACCGCCTTAAGTTGCGTAAATGTTATGAGGAGGCTGAAATTCGAAATTCAAAGTATTGGCTTCAAAGCAGCAGTGATTCCGACTCTGATAATGACTTCCCAATTGCAGAGGACTACCCTTTCGAATGCTGTACAAAGAGTCTTGTCCTCTTGTGGAGTGACATGTCTATGCTGCACAGCACCTTTTCACTAATAGACATGTTCTTTAAGCTGAGTTATATGTTGAGTGATACTGAATGATCAATCAATCAATCAATCAATCAATCAATCAATCAATCAGTATTGGCGTATTACATGGTTAAGTCCTTTGTATTGAAAATATCAATACGTTTCAGCAAAACCATGCAGTATTTTAGCAATTACATTGTAATTGTAATGTTCCTTGTTTTGTGTTACTTGACATTATCTTAGTTTTTTTGTTTATTTGGAACCAATTTCAATCCCCTCTATGTTACAAACTTAATAGTGATTCACTCAAATTGTAGAATATTGTTTAAAATTGTTTGTATTTTTTGAAAAACATTAAAATTATTATTGATGTGTTACATAAAATATGCGCATTGTGTTTTAATTTTACTTGAGACAAATTAATATGACTATGTCACAAAAAGTCTTTAACTGAAAATATCATCTTAGCATTATCTTAAAAGTTTGCACAAAAAGAAATGTCAAGACTATCTAATTTCTGGTTTTTGTTTTGTAAGTCATAACTGGACTGAGTTACAATTATAGACTTCTCTCTGGTGACATGTAGGACTTTTAACATGCGGGTACTTGTAGGACACAATCTGTAGGCGCATTTTCCAAAACTCTAATCACAATTCGCGCAACGACCTTCTGTTTTTACCACACATTAACACAATCCATGTTGGTTTCACACAATATCCAGTCATTTAAAATAATTCTAAAATGCATACATTTTCTGTTCGCACATGCTTAGTCAATACCAAAAAATCATGGTTTCTTCCGGTCTTATTTACAAATGCTTAAACAGTACGGCACAAATGAAGAGCTAATGGTCCAATCTTTAAATATAGTATAAAGCCTCTACTTCTGCAACAACAGCAGCATCTTGAATGTATTGGAATACCGTATAAAAGAAAGACCGAAACAACTGATAAGCATAGTAGATCTCTGAAATATTTTCTTAATTGTATTAAATATTTTAACAGCTTCTATGTTTGAAATCATTTAAGATGATTATTATTTACCTCCTAAAGAATCAGCGTTGCGAGCTGTCTAATACTGTTTGTAACAAGCTCAGACATTGTTCATAAAATAATCACAAATGATTGAACCTTTTATTTTTTAATAAACCGTTTCTGGACCTTGATACACTTAAGCTCTCTCCTAAAGTTGAAGAACAAGCTGCTCAAGCAAGCTCTTTGAAAAACAAGCTGCTTGGTTGACTTGTTTCTTTTTTTTGTACTGTGAATGTTCATAGGCATTTATATGCCTCATTGACTTGCTTTTTTTTTTTTTTTTTTTTACCCTGTGACATCTAAAATGTTCATTGTGTGCAACCTTTACACTTACGTTTCTATTAGTTGCATGTACTGCACATTATTTAATAATGAGGGTTGCCATCATTTGATAACTGTTTTGAAAAAATATTTTTACATTTTAAACATTTCAGAATTTTATTTCAGGTTTTTGTTAGTTTAAAAGGCTTTCCAAGTGTTCTGATACTGAGATTACACTATTTATGCATATAACTGCTAGTTCCAATATCTGTTTAATATGTCATTGAACGCTGATGTTTATCATCACTCAAGCTGTTTAAACCTTTAAACTGATTTCAAGCATTATTATAACAGTAACATTTAATTAAATTTAATACAATTACCAGCATATCATAAAACAAGTAAAATGTATTTAAAAGAGTAAAGTATTTTAAGTAATTACATTAATTACATCAGACTTGTAAGTAAAAAAAATACTTTACTCTTTTAAATACATTTTACTTGTTTTATGATATGCTGGTAATTGTATTAAATTTAATTAAATGTTACTGTTATAATAATGCTTGAAATCAGTTTAAAGGTTTAAACAGCTTGAGTGATGATAAACATCAGCGTTCAATGACATATTAAACAGATATTGGAACTAGCAGTTATATGCATAAATAGTGTAATCTCAGTATCAGAACACTTGGAAAGCCTTTTAAACTAACAAAAACCTGAAATAAAATTCTGAAATGTTTAAAATGTAAAAATATTTTTTCAAAACAGTTATCAAATGATGGCAACCCTCATTATTAAATAATGTGCAGTACATGCAACTAATAGAAACGTAAGTGTAAAGGTTGCACACAATGAACATTTTAGATGTCACAGGGTAAAAAAAAAAAAAAAAAAAGCAAGTCAATGAGGCATATAAATGCCTATGAACATTCACAGTACAAAAAAAAGAAACAAGTCAACCAAGCAGCTTGTTTTTCAAAGAGCTTGCTTGAGCAGCTTGTTCTTCAACTTTAGGAGAGAGCTTAAGTGTATCAAGGTCCAGAAACGGTTTATTAAAAAATAAAAGGTTCAATCATTTGTGATTATTTTATGAACAATGTCTGAGCTTGTTACAAACAGTATTAGACAGCTCGCAACGCTGATTCTTTAGGAGGTAAATAATAATCATCTTAAATGATTTCAAACATAGAAGCTGTTAAAATATTTAATACAATTAAGAAAATATTTCAGAGATCTACTATGCTTATCAGTTGTTTCGGTCTTTCTTTTATACGGTATTCCAATACATTCAAGATGCTGCTGTTGTTGCAGAAGTAGAGGCTTTATACTATATTTAAAGATTGGACCATTAGCTCTTCATTTGTGCCGTACTGTTTAAGCATTTGTAAATAAGACCGGAAGAAACCATGATTTTTTGGTATTGACTAAGCATGTGCGAACAGAAAATGTATGCATTTTAGAATTATTTTAAATGACTGGATATTGTGTGAAACCAACATGGATTGTGTTAATGTGTGGTAAAAACAGAAGGTCGTTGCGCGAATTGTGATTAGAGTTTTGGAAAATGCGCCTACAGATTGTGTCCTACAAGTACCCGC
This sequence comes from Pseudorasbora parva, assembly GCF_024679245.1. Lineage (NCBI taxonomy): Eukaryota > Metazoa > Chordata > Actinopteri > Cypriniformes > Gobionidae > Pseudorasbora > Pseudorasbora parva. The sequence continues at coordinate 3,441,665 of NC_090184.1, forward strand.
ATGTTAAAAGTCCTACATGTCACCAGAGAGAAGTCTATAATTGTAACTCAGTCCAGTTATGACTTACAAAACAAAAACCAGAAATTAGATAGTCTTGACATTTCTTTTTGTGCAAACTTTTAAGATAATGCTAAGATGATATTTTCAGTTAAAGACTTTTTGTGACATAGTCATATTAATTTGTCTCAAGTAAAATTAAAACACAATGCGCATATTTTATGTAACACATCAATAATAATTTTAATGTTTTTCAAAAAATACAAACAATTTTAAACAATATTCTACAATTTGAGTGAATCACTATTAAGTTTGTAACATAGAGGGGATTGAAATTGGTTCCAAATAAACAAAAAAACTAAGATAATGTCAAGTAACACAAAACAAGGAACATTACAATTACAATGTAATTGCTAAAATACTGCATGGTTTTGCTGAAACGTATTGATATTTTCAATACAAAGGACTTAACCATGTAATACGCCAATACTGATTGATTGATTGATTGATTGATTGATTGATTGATTGATCATTCAGTATCACTCAACATATAACTCAGCTTAAAGAACATGTCTATTAGTGAAAAGGTGCTGTGCAGCATAGACATGTCACTCCACAAGAGGACAAGACTCTTTGTACAGCATTCGAAAGGGTAGTCCTCTGCAATTGGGAAGTCATTATCAGAGTCGGAATCACTGCTGCTTTGAAGCCAATACTTTGAATTTCGAATTTCAGCCTCCTCATAACATTTACGCAACTTAAGGCGGTTTTGTTCATGTAGCGTCTTGTTCCTGCAGGTTGATACGAGTACGTAATCATCAGGCTTTGGTTCCTTACTGTCCTTTGTCACCTTGTACCTCACATTGGGCGTCGCTCCATCCCATTCGTTTATGTAATAGGTTTTACTAGCAACCCCATTAAGATCGCTCCAAACACGGTTGTAGAAAAATGACCAGTCTTTAGCGGGGAAAAGCACACAAGGTGTCTCCGATGTAAGTTCTTCTTCAAAAAATTCCATGGCGTAGAGTTTGACCGTGTGTGATGTCTTGTCAAAAACAAACCCCCCCGATATAAACATCACCTAGCAGAAATTCCTGTTTGACAAAATCTTCATCTTCATGAAGAAACTTGGTCAAATGGATCCTCTGTTTTTTCTGTAGTGCGTAAGGAAGGTTTTCTTCCGTTTCAACAGAACTTCTTGTCTGTGTTACACCCACCAAAGATGTTTCAGTAGTCATTGTAACGCCAGAGTTGCAGACCGTTTCCTAACTTCTTTAAATACTAAATTCAGTAGGTAGGGGCTTTGATGTGACTAACAAGAATGTGGTGCTTTCGATAGCCATAAAACACCAGCCGCTTTAACACACTCAGTGAGATTAATCATGTCACGGCTTCTAACCCCTGTTCTGTGGATGGTAAGCGTAATATTTCAAAGAACACGAGACTCGCTTTTCATGTTGACGCATTATGCAGACAGACCCCCTAAAATAACATAGTTTATTTATTTTTGAATGCTGTATTATGCCTGTTAGACTCTGCTCAAAGGGTAGTCTTTGAAACAAAATGTAAAACTGTCCTCTACTGGCAGGGAAAAATCTACTTTACAAACTTTTACAATAGATCAGAAGAAAGGATTTCTGTATTATGATTTCATTATAGCTAAATGTCTCTTATCTTATCCGCGGTAAACATTTGTGGTAAATTGTGCACGCGTACTAATTGTTGCATAAAGATTATGCTTGAATTGACCTATAACCTAAAACAGGAACGGGTTATGTTGATGCGGTATTATCCCGCTAACAAATCAGACGGAATTTTTAGCACATCTTGTTTATTACAACCGATGTGTCGTACGTCAGGGTCAGATGTCGATGATAGTTGACGACATGTCACAATCTTTAATGTCAAGTGGGATGTTGAAAGAAACGATTCGTTACATAATTTGAAATGTTGGTTTGTCAAAAGAAGAGTTTGGTCACACATTTAAAATCATCTAAACCTCATGCCTATCCGGTGGAGTAGTAAAAGTCATTATTTACAAATCCAAAATAACAAACTTTCACAATTGCTTGTGAATGTTTTTTTCCTAAATTGATTATAAAATGATACTTTCGTAAATGTACTTCTCGAATTACATAGAGATTTGTGCATGGATAAACGCGCATAAGGCTAATGTTCAAAATGTGTCTATAACCTTTTCAAGAGAAGTGTAACTTTGTTTAACAAGCGCAAACTTTAATGAATGCAACAGGCGTATATGTTTCAGCTGTAGAACAGCAAGACTTACTTTTCACGGTGACGGTTCATGTGATTCCTCATCGTAGATGAGACTGAGACTGTAGTGGCAGTAAAAGAAATATCACTTTAGTCAAACACTGTCAAATAGAAAGACTGTCATGTCATTTCTTAATTTTCATTTATTCCTATAATGTTGATGGTGCTCAAAGAAGAGCCTTTGTCAAAAAAGTTCAACAAACAAAACGGTCATCTGAAATTTAACTAAATATGACAATCACACCATCAACAAACATTGTGATTCTGCTGTTTTAATCTTCTAGTAATTCCTCTAAAATGTCATGATACCTACAAAAATAGTTAAATAGTCAACATGTGTAAAACGCACTTGTTTGGTGTGAACAAGTTTTGTGTTCTAGGTGAGAAAAATTCACCAAGATTAGGTTTCAGGAGTGTTGCAAAACAAAATGTTTTCCCTGTGGTTGTGGAACATTGGAGGTGAATCGTTTGAAATGTAGGTTTGTCAAAAGAAAACAAATAAGTTTAGTCAGACATTTAATAAAAATGATTTGCACAAACTTGCACTGACAACGACCAGATAGGAATCTTTACCTAAAAACAAATACCGCCGGGCAAATAAAATGTGAACAGTAATCTTGATCATACGACTAAGAATAGACAATGGGGGAAAAATGTGTATCGCAATAAATAGGAAACACTTTTTCTTATACAATGTCACTGCTTTCTTACTCTAGGCCTCTTGAATTTACGCAGAGTTTTGTGCCCCACATAAATCCTACAAAGAACATGTTTGGATTGTATCTGTATAGGGAAGAAGCAACGACGATAAACTTTAATCGATATCGATTTAATTGAGCCAAAAATAATATAGGGAAAAAGACATAAAAAGGGGAAACAAATGATAACTTAGCTGGATTGGGATGCATTAGGCAATAGTAAAGACTATTAAAAATGGCAAGTGTGATACTAGCATACAAATATTCACAAATGAAAGATAAATATAATTGTCTTTGTTTGATAAGAAGCTTCATCTGGATCATTGCACTGCATGATTGTTACATGCCTGATGTGATACTTTAAAAAGACCTAGGCCTATTCCAACATCACAGAGAAAGTATTTTTTCGAATAGTTTGTCAAAAGAGAAAATAAACTGGTTTAGTTGTATTTTAAAACATCGCTTTTTCTTAAAATCAAATGTTTTTGGTAGCGTGATTGTCTTGTTTCATAATGTATTAACTACATATTTATCAGGCTGGTAAAAGTAACGTTGCAGAAATAAGAAAAGTACATTTCATAAAACAAAACGCACCAATTAATGGCATTGTGTCCGAACACAACGGGTATGAAGATACATTTGATAAACTTTTTCTTCAAATTTTAAAGCAAGATTATCTTTTGGAAAAGTGTCATACAGTGTTTGATTTTGCTCTCTTACATATGTAGTGTATCTTACAGTTGTGTGCATTGCAGCAAACATTATTGTCAACTAGGAGTTTAACTGATATTGAAACTTTGTAGAACTAGGAAAAGTAAAATATAGATCCATAAGACATACCTTCTTTAAAATGTAAGTTTAATTGTAAGGTTTTTAAGCACAATTTTAAATGTTAAAGATTCACTCTGGGCTGTTTTGTGAATAACAATTGAAATGAATCACTGTCTTTAACACCCTGCAAAATCGTTGGGGTCAAAGGACAATCTCCCTGCTAGTCATCCGCTCTCTCCAAAGTCTGTTCATGCTGGCCAACAGACAAACTGTCTCAACGACATGGTTATATTTTCAAAATTCTACACATTTTGAGTAGATAACTGATAGTATATTTTATGTAAAGTGTATGTTTCCACACTGATGAAGGCCAGTTTGGAAGACACAAGAAAATAAAAATCATATGCCACTTACAATCCTAGATCAAGCTACCATAAAATGTTTGACTATTGTAGTAGTATAAGATATGACCGGTTATTATTTAAAATTTAAAGTAAGATCATGCTTAGACATAAGACGAGTAAAATTAAACTTTTCTTAAGCTGGGTCTTTGACCACGGAGGAGGACAAACTTTGTCAATGTGTTTTATAGCATGGGTTCATACAAGGTTAATAGTTTAAGACCTGCTTTGAATATTTGTAGAAATAAGATTTAAAATTTTAAACAAGCTAAAGTTTTTTGAACAGACGTTTTAGTAAGAATATACTTTAGGTTGAATTTAAGGGAAATCATTCCTACAATGGGGTATCAGATGTTATACGGTTGTCTCATAGGAAGATAAAGAAGATACGATTTTATTTAAACTTTAAAGATTGGATTTAGATCTCATTTAAACTTTAAAGATTATACTTTGAAAGAAAAATAGTACAAACTAAATATTGGCTCTGGAAAGGCGTTGGCAGACTAACTTAACATGTACTGTGACATGATGTACAGAGTCTCAGCTCTAACCCCTCCCGTCCAGAGAGGATCTGAAGCATTCGTTTCATAGTGGAGTACTCTGGGAGGACCGGAGGGGGTTTTGGCTTAAACTATTTGGTTTTTATCTTCTTCAACTCTCTAAAAATGAAAGGTATTTTTATGTTTATTATTATATTTAGCTAAAACTATAACTTATTGTTCAAATAATTTTGTAACATATTTGTTATTATTCATTTAAAATACAGAAAAGTTAATTTTATAGAACCAATTACCGTGTTTGTGTGCGTGTGCGTTTCAGGTATTCCTCTGATCAAAATTTGACCCATGAGCAAAACAGCTTATAAATTATATTAATTAATTTATTATTTAATTATTTTTTAAAAGATGTGGAAAGTTAGATGCAGACTCTCTAAATATTATGATTATGATATTACTAAATAATATCTCTAGATGATTTTTGCGAACCCGTTTCATACATTGCGTTGCTTCATAAGCAGTGTGTTTTTTCTTCAACTCTATAAACATTTAATGCGTGTCGTGACCTGTGAGGCCCTATAGCCCAACTCCCACGGATGAGGTACGTTTCAAAAGGGACGAATTGTGCCATATATTAGGCGAGATCTGAAGCGGATGGCAACAAGGTGTCAGGAATACACACACCCCAGCCCATGGGTAAGAGAGGCTTCTTCGGGAGACATTCAGGAAATAGGATGCCTACATGGTATGGGAACTTTGTTTTTAAAAGATGTGGAATTTTAGATGCAGACTGTCTAAATATTACTAAATAATATCTCTAAATGATTTTGTGTGAACCGTTTCATACATTGTATTGCTTTATAAGTAGTGTTTTTTTACTTCGAATCTATAAACATTTAACTGAGCAGTATTTTTGTGACTCCATTTTATTTAAAACTGAAATGGTTGGTTGAGGGTTTTTTATTAAGCTATTTTATAAACATTCAACTTTTGCGGGGTAGATTTTTGTTTATATTATTTTAAAACATATAAGGCTTAACAGAGAAGGCTTGTGTGAGATACACTTCACAGTACAGCATGATAATATGGTATGAGGAGGAGGAGGAGGGTCCTGATAGCCCCGAACTTCAAAGGATAAAACTTTCTGTCACAAATATATATCATACCCCCTTCAAAGGATAAAAAACAACATATATTATCATTATTAACGACTTCATATATTATTAACGACTTCAAAACATCATATATTATACCCTCTTCAAAGGATAAAAACTTTATCATACCCACTTCAAAGGATTCAAAACATTATATATTACACCGGTAATCCCCATCAACCCCCGAAGGTCAAAAGGTCACGTCATAAATCATACCGGAAACCCCTCCATGACCGTGACCCCGGAAGTTCAATCGGGCAAAAGGTCAAAAGGTCAAAGCCATAAATCTTTTTGTCATAAGCCGGATTATATTACTACTACGGTGAACAACTGTAATAGATCTCACATGACAGTTCATGTAATTTTACAGTAAAATACTATTAAATGTTCAGATTTTTGAAGTACAGTTAAAAAAAAACTTTACCATAGCATTTACTGTACAAAGTACGGTAGTAATATTTATGTTTTATGGCATTGAACTTCAATTTGCAGTAAAAAAACACCAGCTGAAGTACTTATACCGTAAAAAATTATGATAGTAATATTTATGTTTTATGGCATTGAACTTCAATTTGCAGTAAAAAAAAACACCAGCTGAAGTACTTATACCGTAAAAAATTATGATAGTAATATTTATGTTTTAGGACATTTAACTTCAATTTATGATGAAAACTGCCAGTTGTGTATGAAGTACTTTACCATAAAAAAAATTCAGTCATATTTTAGGTTTTACAGCACTGAGCTTATTTACGGCAAACAAACTGGCAGCTGTGGTAAAGTACTTTACCGTAAATTTAAAATAAAATACAATATTTTAGGTTTTACAATACTGAGCTAAAGTTTACAGTAAAAAAAAACTCTCTCTGTCTGTCTGAAATATACAGTAGCTCAACTTTATTTGTGCACAATGCTGTTAGATCTCATGTAAAATGAATGACCTTTAAACAAATATAATATGAGAGATCAGTGAATCAGGCCACTACCAGATGAAGTCATCATCATCATTACATAACCAATATCAGTTGATTCATTTTCTCTTGGCTTTTCTTGCCATAACTAATGTGCTTTATTAGCCGTTACGGCAGCCAGAAAAAAACTAATGTTAAAAAGTAGAGCAAGACTGATCAAGTCTGACAAGAGCAAACACTGATCCCCATAATGGTGACAGCAAAGGTTATTATTTTCACTAAAACAATCTAAACCTTTGTTAATTCTCAATAAGAACGTCTGTAGATGTATGACAGAAAAAGGAGAGATCTTTAATCTTCAGTTGATTTTATCTAAGGCTGTGGCTGAAGTCAGTTCCAGTTCTTGTGTTTCTGCTCGTCTCTTCTTTTTTTCTGTTTTTGTTGTTCCTCTAAATTTGACGTTCCCTGTGTGACAGTGTGTTCATATTTGATGTTAATTCATTTGAATAGTTATGTTTCTTATATCTTGTTATCAGTTAGGTACATTTGGGGTTTGTTGCATGTTGTTTAATGAATGTTTATTGCATTATTGTATAGTCACCATGAAGGTGTTTTGTATTTGTATAACCCTCTGCACCTTCTTTATATGAATATGTGAAAAACAGCTCGTGAAAAATGAATTGTTATGAACTTTGATTCATCATCACGTGGTTTTCTTTTTTACAACCTGTATTATTGTTAATATTAGCCTATATTTTAAAGGTATAAAGCTGTTTTTAGAACTCTAGTGAAATGAAAAATTAACATTATCCTGTCCAATGATGCCCTAAAAACAATGTTGATATTGAAGGCTAAGTGAATGTAGGATCTGCAATTCATTATGTGCAAATTGGTGGTTTACAATAAAAAAAAAAAAGAAATTTGTTTTTAAATTCACTAAAGTAAACTAATATTAAAATAAAAAAGCACATTAGTCTATATTCATATATTACCCCATTTTAATGGTCACTTCCATAAAACTTATACATACTTGTAGGTTTAATTCCACATATGGCAAATTTATTGTCCAACAAATGTTTTAGAAATATGTATATTTAAGTCAGATTATTGCGTTCCTCTTCTATTGGGCTCCGTCTGTTATGTTACTGCGCTCATTCTCGGAGGCCTGAAGTTTAGCCGAGATTCACTTTTAGAGGGCTAGTCCTCTCTGGACAGCAAAATGGACACATTTGCAGGACTTTCGTACCTTTTCAGATGGAGAATATACCTGAGAAATGTAAGTTATGCGCTGAGGAAAGCTCCACATGTCAAACGCATTACACAGCGCAAGTGTTTATCGTCTCTAAAAATATATAAAAATACAACTCAATATACGGCCCAGTAAATTTAAGTCAGTAAAGTATTGGTAACCAAAGTTGATGTTGCTTTTTTTACTGTATATTTAAGTCCCATAAAACCTAAACAGTCACTACTGAATTATTTACAGTAAAGTACTGGCAACCACGACTGATGTTTTTTTTTTTATTATTGTAAATTTAAGTCCTGTAAAACCTAAAAGGTTACTGCCATATATTTTTTACACAGTAAAATACTAGCAAACACAACTGCCGGGGTTTTTACTGTAAATCTGACAGTAAGTTGTACTCATTTTTTTTAATGCAGTTAATAGGATCTTCTGGCCTGCCAGTGGAGAATGTAGTTTTACTTTAAATATATTATAATGTAAAATAAATTATTGATCAGTTTATGTTTTTGGTGGCTGATTTTGATTTATATGTGAGAGATTGGGATTGTGTTGTGAAATTAAATGACGGTATGTTTTCTGGAAAGCCACACTTTTGTATGAGCAGCTTAAAATGGTGAACTACTTGCCAATAAGTTGTCAATTTGTAAGCAGAGGTGGACAGTAACTAAGCTCATTTCCTTGAGTACTGTACTTAAGTACACTTTTTGAGGATCTGTACTTTACTGGAGTATTATTTTTTCTGGAAACTTATGACTTTTAAAATATCGTACTTTTTACTCCACTACATTTCTATCGAGGTCGAAAGTCGTTTCTGTAGCAGCTCTGAAAGTCGGAGGATGATTTTTTCCTTCTTTAAAAGGTTTTTGTGTTGTTGTTGTTGCAGACAGTCTATCAGGAATCGCTCTTATAGGGTCATATACATTTGCCCAACTTATTTTGAACACTGATCTGTTCATAGCAAAATGGAAGAAGACGGTTCTTAGGCACAAGTGTGTGCACTCATAGCCATACTTTGAAAGTATGTTTCAGTTTAAAAAAAAATCAAGATTAGTTTAGTTGGCATACACTTGGTGCATGTCTTATAAAATATTAAAAATATAAATGTCTGGGAGAAAGAGAAGAGTAAAGTTGGGAGAATATCAGATGTGTATCAGTGTATTGGATCCGTGCATTCAGCCTTAAAGTGACAGCAGTGTTGTAACTTTTCTACAAGTATTTAAACGAGTTTAAGTTAGTCGTATGCTAGTATGTCAGATGGAGCATCACTGAATGGCTTAAACCATGATGACAGTGTGCATTTATACAATAATATTATTATTATTATTGTTGTATAAATGCACACTGTCATCATGGTTTAAGCCATTCAGTGATGCTCCATCTGACATACTAGCATATTGGCATTGGCAATAACAATAATGCGTTGGCACAAAAAAGGAAATTTACTTTCGATACTTAAGTACTTTCAAAAACAAATACTTCTGTACCTTTACTCAAGTAAAAATCTGTTTTTACAACTTTCATTTGTAACGGAGTAATATTTGACCAGTAGTACTTTTACTTTTACTCAAGTAATAGAGTTGTGTACTTTGTCCACCTCTGATTGTAAGTATTTACTTTATTGCTAAAAATAAGTATAATTATATTATATGGCATTAATATATTGCCCCTAGTATGACCACCCTACTTTGTATTGCCATTGCCATTTAAATAGCTGTATCGGCCGCTGTATCGGCCGCTTGTTGAGTTTGTGGTTTGTTATTTGGTCAGTGACTTGCTTTCAGCAAACAAGCACAGGTCCCTGTTTTTTCCTAAGAACTTACAAAAGACTTTGAAACTGTCCTCTTATATCTACCTAAATTGCTTTATACTTGGTAAGAATAATATTGAGACAGGGCTGATGTAAAATTGCAAAATGTTTCTCAAATAAAACGTTTTTTGAGGCTCTTAGCATGCTTAAAATTTCTTGAAACTTGACACACATCAGAATTGGCAGGTGTACGGCAAAGGCAAAACCTAAATGGAGCACACCCTTCTGACTAATGTGGTTAGTTATTACGGCATTCATCACACCATGTGACCCGTGATGTGACCTGTGCTGGAATGAGGTAAATGCTCACAGATAAAATAAAAAATATCATTTTTGGTCAAGTTTGAGGTTTTCAACAAAACAAAAAAATTCAATAAGCCCAAGTCTAGCGATCACAATAATCCATTAAAAGGTTTTCTAAATCTCTCCCCTGTTTTAATAATCCATATTATTTGTATTTGCGAACGCAACAGGCACCAACCATCTTCCCAAATTCGCATATTGATAAATTAGTGTTATGGTCTTCCTGTCTTTTCCCACCCAAATAAAAACTCAAATGTTTAACATTTGAAAGCAAAGATATTGAGACAACCATAAATGTTAGTGTTGTCATTTTACTATTGTTCAGTAAAATAAAGTGAGATATTGACATAGTTCTCTTATTTATCCATTTAAATCCATGTGCTCACTGTGCATTGTTTTTCTAGAGCCACCAATTTGGGATGGTGCCGTAGTGCTTGGCCCCGTCATCGCTGCATATTATATATTATATACTTACAATTAGCGGTCAGTCTAATTGTCATCTCTCTGTTGTTTTAAAGGAGGACACAGTCTCTTCATGGACCATGCCCTGTCACCACATTCGGGCCCAAAGCCTGCATGATGAAGAACCCTAAAGCTGTCATGTGAGTCATTTAACTACGGTTGCCTTTTACAACAGTAAGTTGCGAAGAGTTGTGAAGAGTGTTTATATATATATATATATATATATATATATACACATATACATATACATATATTTCATAGCACTGAGACTGTAGCACAGCACCAATGCAATGATTTCTCACGATATCACTAATGCTTTAATCATAACGAACAGAGTGTGAATAAGAGATTCATTGTGAAGTGTAAACCGCATCATTGATTATAATGGGGGTTTTGGTGAGAACTCGTCTGAACTGAAGTGCTCATTTCTACTAAGAGGAAGTTGACGGTTTAGTTACTGGCTTGTTTTGTGCCTGGTTACACAGATAAGCCTTAAGCCTAATATTGTGTTGCTGCCCTTTTGCTGCCAAAACAGCCCTGACCTGTTGAGGCATGGACTCCACTAGACTCTTTAAGGTGTGCTGTGGCACCAAGATGTTAGCAGCATATACATTAAGTCCTGTAAGTTCCGATGTGGGGCCTCCATGGATCGGACTTGTTTGTTCAGCACATCCCACAGATGATTGGATTGAGATCTGGGGAATTTGGAGGCCAAGTCAACGCCTCAAACTCGCTGTTGTGTTCCTCAAACCATTCCTGAAGCATTTGTGCTTTGTGTCAGGAGCATTATCCTGCTGGAAGAGCCACAGCAACCAGAATACCGTTTCCATGAAAGGCTGAACATGGTCTCAGCAATGCTTAGGTAGGTGGAGCGTGTCAAAGTAACATCCACATGGATGGAGGACCCAAGGTTTCCCAGCAGAACATTGGCCAAAGCATCACACTGCCTCCGCCGGCTCGCCTTCTTCCCATAGTGCATCCTGGGGCCATGTGTTCCTCAGGTAAGCGACGCATCCATGTGCCATACGCAGCAAAATGCGATGCTCTGTGTATTCTGACAGCTTTCTATCAGAACCAGCATTAACTTCTGGAGCAGTTTGAGCTCCAGTAGCTCGTCTGTTTGATCGGACCCCACGGGCCAGCCTTCGCTCCCCACGTGCATCAATGAGCCTTGGCCGCCCATGACCCTGTGGCCGGTTCTCCACTGTTCCTTCCTTGGAGCACTTTTGATAGAGACTGACCACTGCAGACCGGGAACAGCCCACAAGAGCTGCAGTTTTGGAGATGCTCTGACCCAGTCATCTAGCCGTCACAATTTGGCCCTTGTCAAACTCGCTCAAATCCTTACGCTTGCCCATTTCTCCTGCTTCTAACACATCAACTTTGAGGACAAAATGTTCACTTGCTGCCTAATATATCCCCCCCACTAACAGGAGCCGTGATGAAGCGATCATCAGTGTTATTCACTTCACCGGTCAGTGGTTATAATGTTATGCCTGATTGGTGTATTTACACCAGTAATGTTTAAGGCATGTTTATAAAAGCTACTTAAATGTTCTAATTTAACTAAGGCCTAATCCTGAGACATAATCTTTTTAAGCCTTGTCTGTTGAACCAGGTCATTGTGATGCTTCAACAGCATTAAATGATAATGTGACCAAGAGCATCTGACTGAGTCTTTGCTTATCAAAAATAACTGAGATTACACATTACAATGTTCCTTACATGTTGCAGCATTACTATCAGGACCATCTTTCTGTAAGAGTGTGTTCGCAAAGCCTATGCCAGATTGTGACTGGTTTACCAAAGAATCCACAGGGAAATGAACAGAACAAAAATATCCTGAGACTTTAGCATTGTTGAACATTAAACAGCAACTTTTCTAATTCTTTAGGATCCTTAATGTCATTGTAATGGCAGTGATTTAGATTGATAACTCTTTTTTCTGTCCTTATTACCACACTTATAATGCGATGATAGCTGTTACTCACTCTTTTACTGTGCAGGCTGATCTCTATTACCTCATTAAAAGACAAGGAAGTACAAAACAAGTCGACTTGGTATCAATAAAAGCTCTTGTTGGACTTACAAGGAAGTCTGGAAGTTTTTTTGGTGTGTGTTTTACAGCACAATGACCAGTTGTATGTCGAAAATTTGATTTCTCAACATGATTAGTTATTCTTTCATCACTCCAATGAACTGTAACACTTGTTTGACTCTTTTGTGCATTCAGGCATATACAGGATCCAGCGAGTCAGAGGTTGACATGGAACAAGCCACCCAAAAGTGTCCTTATTATAAAAAAAATCAGAGACGCCAGTCTGCTACAGCCTTTCAAAGAACTCTGTGTTTTTCTGACACAGGTGAGAATACAGAATATTAAGAAGAAATGTGAGCTGTGGCCGTTAGGAATGTGCATCTAAGGGAAAAGGATTGTGCCGATGATCAGTTCGCCCAGTGAATCTGTAAACCTCTCTCAGAACTGTTGCAACGGCGAGGACATTAAACATGAGGAGACTATATTCAAGCTCATTACGTGTGTAATATACTGTACAAATGCCGATTATAACTGGAAAATGATCACTGAAAAAGAGTGTGAACCCTGTTAACAAACACAGAATTTTCTATTATTTGTGAGAAAACCATAGATTGTAAACAAAACAAATATGGATGTAGTGTCCGTGACGTCCCCCATAGGATTCTGAAGAGCCGTTTTGAAGCGTAAAGTAGAGACGTGCTGGCTGCCGCCATCTTGGCAGCGAGTCATCGTGCGTCACTCCAAGATAACAGAAAATGGACAAAGAGGCGGGAAGTGGGCGGAGCTTAGGTGATGCAATGACTAGGCAATGGATAAATGGCTATCCACCTGTCACTCAAAGTAGCCACGCCTTTAAATATGCAGAACTTTAAGGCTTTATATAATGTAAAAGAACGAGTTATAGAAAATCCCCCATCATTAGTAGACACGCCCCTTACAGCTGATTGGCTCTCTCTTCTCCCCATCATTAGTAGACACGCCCCTTACCTGCTGATTGGCTCTCTCTTCTCCCCATCATTAGTAGACACGCCCCTTACTGCTGATTGGCTCTCTCTTCTCCCCATCATTAGTAGACACGCCCCTTACTGCTGATTGGCTCTCTCTTCTCCCCATCATTAGTAGACACGCCCCTTACTGCTGATTGGCTCACTCTTCTCCCCATCATTAGTAGACACGCCCCTTACCTGCTGATTGGCTCTCTCTTCTCCCCATCATTAGTAGACACGCCCCTTACTGCAGATTGGCTCACTCTCTCTTCTCCCCATCATTAGTAGACACGCCCCTTACTGCAGATTGGCTCACTCTCTCTTCTCACCGTCATTGGTAGACACGCCCCTTACTGCTGATTGGCTCACTCTTTCTTCTCACCATCATTAGTAGACTTGCCCCTTACTGCTGATTGACTCTCTTCTCCCCATCATTAGTAGACACGCCCCTTACTGCTGATTGGCTCTCTCTCTTCTCCCCATCATTAGTAGACACGCCCCTTACTGCAGATTGGCTCACTCTCTCTTCTCCCCATCATTAGTAGACACGCCCCTTACTGCTGATTGCCTCACTCTCTCTTCTCCCCATCATTAGAAGACACGCCCCTTACTGCAGATTGGCTCACTCTCTCTTCTCCCCATCATTAGTAGACACGCCCCTTACTGCTGATTGCCTCACTCTCTCTTCTCCCCATCATTAGTAGACACGCCCCTTACTGCAGATTGGCTCACTCTCTCTTCTCACCGTCATTGGTAGACACGCCCCTTACTGCTGATTGGCTCACTCTTTCTTCTCACCATCATTAGTAGACTTGCCCCTTACTGCTGATTGACTCTCTTCTCCCCATCATTAGTAGACACGCCCCTTACTGCTGATTGGCTCTCTCTCTTCTCCCCATCATTAGTAGACACGCCCCTTACTGCAGATTGGCTCACTCTCTCTTCTCCCCATCATTAGTAGACACGCCCCTTACTGCTGATTGCCTCACTCTCTCTTCTCCCCATCATTAGTAGACACGCCCCTTACTGCAGATTGGCTCACTCTCTCTTCTCCCCATCATTAGTAGACACGCCCCTTACTGCTGATTGCCTCACTCTCTCTTCTCCCCATCATTAGTAGACACGCCCCTTACTGCAGATTGGCTCACTCTCTCTTCTCCCCATCATTAGTAGACACGCCCCTTACTGCTGATTGGCTCACTCTCTCTTCTCACCGTCATTGGTAGACACGCCCCTTACTGCTGATTGGCTCACTCTCTCTCCTCTGAACATGTCCAAACCACCTCAGCCTGGCCTCTCTAACTTTGTCTCTAAAGCATCTCACATGTGCTGTCCCTCTGATGTACTCATTCCTGATCCTATCATCCTCGTCACTCCCTAAATTGAGACCAGTACACCACCGGATGAGCCGGTGTGATATGCACATTCTTAAGGCCACATCCGTTGAATGTGAATTGTTGGTATGTCACTGATTGCATTAGCATGCTTCTTTATAGTTTTTAATTCAAATCAGTTTAGTAAAAGCATAATGTTTCCTGAGATCTGTTCATATTTGCTCTTTTTTTCATGCTGTGTTTGTTCTCTGCATCAATGGCTTCTAGCAAAAAAATATGATTGTTTATGTGGAGAGAAAAGTCATTGAAGATCCAGCCATTGCTAATGAGAGCTTTATCTCCGTCAAGAAGAACTTTTGCACTTTTAGAGAAGGTGAGGCATTGTCCCAGAGTGTGTGTGTGTGTGTGTGTGTGTGTGTGTGTGTGTGTGTGTGTGTGTGTGTGTGTGTGTGTGTGTGTGTGTGTGTGTGTGTGTGTGTGTGTGTGTGTGTGTGTGTGAGTGAGTGTGTGTGAGAGTGTGTGCGAGAGTGCGTGTGCGAGAGTGCGTGTGCGAGAGAGTGTGTGATTTATAAAATCATTATAATTGTGAGATGAAATGTGTAAAACTGACATGCTGACCTGTGTTTCATAGATTATGATGATATTTCCAATTGTGTGGACTTCATCATTTGCTTGGGAGGAGACGGGACTCTGCTGTATGCTTCCTCTCTCTTCCAGGTTTGAACATCTCATCTAAAATGATTTGATATTGACAGAATAATTAAAATATAAGTGCACTGACAAAGAAATAACAATACAAAAATCTGTTTTGTTACATTTTCTGTAGTATTATTGTTAGACAGCCATGTGAGTTCCGCACAAAAAATATATAACTAAATAAAATATATAATATATAAATATATTAATTTCTTTGATGTTGGCAAAGGTCCGGGTGCAGTGTTTACTGAGTGTGTGTGGTCGCTGCAATGTTTTCCTTTACAAAGGCTTCACATCATTTATGGAGTTTGTAATGCAGTATATTTTGATATCAGTGACTGACAGGTGCGTGCGTGCGTGCGTGCGTGCGTGTGTGTGTGAGCATGCGTGTGTGTGTGAGCATGCGTGTGTGTGTATGTGTGTGTGTGTGTGTGTAAATTAGACTCATTAACTGGTCGCTTTTCACTTACAGAACTTACATACATACTATCCAGAGATGCCCAGTAATGTTAGAACTGTTTGCTCTTTCCAGTGTTCATGACAGCAGTTTATCGGCTTATTATGGTCATATGATGGGGAAGAACAATATAAACTGCCATTTGTCCACTTCTATCATAACTGTCATAAATGTGTGTGTGTGTGTGTGTGTGTGTGTGTGTGTGTGTGTGTGTGTGTGTGTGTGTGTGTAGGAGAGTGTGCCTCCTGTCATGGCCTTCCACCTGGGTTCTCTGGGCTTCCTTACACCGTTTAACTTCGACACATACCAATCTCAGGTCAACCAGGTTATAGAAGGTAAGTCTTCACAGTGAGAGCACATCTGACTTCTCTTGAGTTTATATTTGTGACGCTTTTCTCAGATTTCAGGTTTTCATCAGTTTTTTTTCATAAATCTTTACACTTCCTCAGCTTTATTGTGCTTCAAATATCGATTTATAGGAATGCTAGTGCTCTTGCGTCACAGTAGAGAGGTAAAAGACAGAAAGATCTGATGCATCGCTTTATGAGAACTGCTTTGGCAACAATAGACATCAGATCAATCCAGGGCTCCAGACGAACATCAGAGCAGAGGCACTGGACGGAAATATATCAGAGTTCATTTAATCATAAAATTACCATTGTTTTGTTAATAAGTGCAGTTACTAATAATATTACGTTTGTTTATTGTAAATTAAACAGTGAAGCACTGAGCTTAAATATGCAGTTAAAATGTAGTTTTATTAACAACAGTAATGTGCAAAAAGCTGATTTTTACGGGGAACATTTAAATATTCTGCTCTTATTTAATGTCTCGTTGTTCTTCTATAGTCTCACACTGAACCGATCGACAGCTCCAGTGATTATAAAAGGAGCTCTTTACTTGTTTTCTGTGTAATTCAGTCACAATTTGAAGAAAAGTCTTTGTTTTTCTTGAGACTTTGTGACTTCCTACTTTTTCCATATATTAATTATTTTCCCGACAGCGTTTTAAAAAAAAAAAAGTTGCCAACCACCGCCAGAGTTTTTGACCATTTTCACAAAACTGTAATAGCCCATAGAATATTTAGTTTTTATAAATATATCTAAACATGCAATATATCAAAAGAAAGAGCAGTACTTCAGTACTCATTCAGAAGATGTGTAATAGCGCCCCCTAGCGGCTGACAGTAAAAACACGGAAATGCCGTTTTCGACCAGGAAGTGTTTTCTCACAAATAACGGAAAATGTTGTGTTTGGCAGGGAAAGAGTTAAAGCCGCACTTGGCTACTTTTGCTCTCGGGGTCCCCCTACAGTTTGCAAAAAATAATGTCCTCAACTACTGTCGTAAGATCTGTCATCCTACAACAGGGGATCCCATCGCGCGTGAATTTGTTGACATGACTGCCCTGATAGCCCTGAACTAGTGATGCGTGGGTCGTCTCATATCCCGCGGACCCCGTATGTCTATTTAATGGTCGCGGGTGCGCGGCGGGTTGTAAAAATATATACAGTGGTGCGGTGCGGGCCAAATAACTTCATAAAAGTGGCGCCGCGGGTCAGTCCAGCACTAACAGTTCCCCTGAACACTGCAGGAGGAGTTCAGAGTTCTTCTGGCGGCGCGTGTGAAATGTCTTCATCCCAGGTAACGTTACAGTCAGTGGCATATGCTTCAGCATGTCATATGAATATAATTTCATGGGTTTTATTTTTTTCAAACGCCAAATAATCACGATGCTCACGTTTACAAGCCAGCGTCATTATAGTAGTCTATTGGTTAGCGTTTTACAGAATCTATATGATACTTCAGTTCAGTGTTTGAGTGGTCGGTAATCACCGTAACAAGCAGGACAGCATCGGTCGGGCACGCCTCCTTCAGCTCACGCCGACGAGCAAACGCTGGTCACATGTTGATCCTCATCCTGCCTTTAATCCATCACTTTTTCGTTTCCTCTTATTGCTTTCCTCCAACAAAACCTTTTCTTTCTTATTTGTCTGTGCTGCTTCAGACATGACTATATTATCCGACGAACAAAGTTGGGCTCGCACGTCCGAATGTAAGGAAGTGTGTGTGTTGGTGGAAGTGACGTATATGCCGTAAAGCAGTCGAATTTTGTAGTTCTTTTTGTTCTCGGGTTACTACCCGAAACCCGAAGTTTAAAAGTACGATTAAAAACGATACAGACCCCATCAGGTTATGGCAGACGTGTCATTCAACCTATTGTAAGTCGATGTATCATCACAAGAGTCTTAAAACATATATAGGTTAAAGGAGTCTTAAATAAATATATATATATTAAGGTTGAAAAGGTACCTAGTGCTGCTTTAAGGAATGGAAATGGCTAATTAGTCAATATGTGCTCCTCTGTTGCCATCTACTGGTTATAGTGGCCATTTCATGTCTTTTTAAAATAAAAGTGCCTATTTGCCAAAAAGTGGCCTACAACTTTAAACTTCTAGTTTCACAAATCATTACATTAAAAATAACATTAATATTGAATCATATTTAGCATTTTTAAATGTTAAAAAAGTATGAATGCCTTTGAAAAAACTATTTCTTCCATAATACCATGTGGTTTTACCAGGGCTGGACTGGTAATCTGGCATACTGGGCATTTTCCCGGTGGGCCGACGCACTGGGGCTGATACAGGTTTTTTAAAATGTTATTATTATTATTATTATTATTATTATTATTTAAGCGCTTGCCGTATGGAACTGCAAAAGGTGAATATCCGCACACGCAGCCGCTGACGAACGGATGCTGCGTTTCTGCGGCTCTATAAAGTGATGAACGGCACTTTGACTCTGAATTTTGTTTTATACAATTGAGTGAAATGGGAACATTATAGGTTCTGTGGGGAATCAGCTGAAAACAACCGCGAGTAGCCTATTTAAAATGTGGAAAACAGCAATAGGCTTCACTACAAACATGTCACTTTAGCAAAGCCACAATGTGCAGCTAACAGGGAAGAAATATGGTGTTTTGGAAGAAACGTATTTATTAAAAATGTTGCTATTATTACTTACATTAATATTGTAGAATATAAATCACTTTTATAGAGGCCCTTTTCGTATTTTCTACATATATTTACAATATTTTTTATTACAAATTCAATAGTTTATTATATATGGTTTATATATTGTAGAAGCTATATAGCCATGGTAATGAGGAGCAAGGTTTTACCTGTGACTACCATGCTCTTACAGTTAAACTCAGTTAAAATCTCATTATAATTCAATAAATAAGCTTTAAAGCCTGAATCCCACAAATCAAGGACAAAGCTTTTTTCTCTTTAAATGTTTTATGAACTTTTTAATATATCTAATGACATTTAACTAAACCTCTTGAAAGATACATATCACTGTCTTACATAAATTAGGTGTTAACTTTAGAAAAATATGATTGTTTTTAAAGAGGTAGTTCAACCCAATGTGACCATTTACTCACCCGAATGTCATTCCAAACCTAAATGAATTTATTTCTGTGTAACATAAAAAATAAAATAATTCAAGTCTGTTTTTTTGTCCATATAATATTCAATGGTAGCCTAACCAAAATGGCTTGGTTTCCAACATTCTTCAAAATATCTTCTTTTGTGTTTCAGGGAAGAGAGAAAGTCATAGAGGTTTGGAAGGACATGAGATTAAGTAAATGATGACAGTATTTATTTAAAAGCAGTAAATTTACTGCATCCTAGCTCAAAATCAGTGCTTTACTGTCAAGTGCATTTCTGTGTGACAAATGTGCAATATTAAGTTTGTTATCTGCATTAAATTCTATATATTAATAATTTTTTGTCCCTGTCCTAGTTTTATTTATTTGCTCGAAATTAAGGCCCTAATCCCAGCAAAAACATTCACAGGAAACTCATGGGGCGGATGTGCTGGGTTTGCCAGGGCCGAATTAGCCCCAGTCCAGCCCTGTGTGTTACTACAGCACATTTGTGAAGTGAAACCCCTAAACTTCTCCAGTTTCCACTTCAGCGCTGTTTGATCGGACATCTGTGGTTTATAACGGAGAATTCTGCGCCGAACCCTTCCTCTAGATCTCACAGTAGTGATGTTATTAGTCCTGTGGTGAATTCAAACTCTTTCTCACTGGATCTCCAGTGCTGTGTAACGGTGTCGAATGATCGAGATCGGCCCGTGTATGAGCTGGCTCTGTCTATTATTGCTCTGAGCTGATGAACGGTCCGCCCAATGCAGATCAAACGAGAAGCGCAGTTACATTTTGTTTCATTTGCCATTGCCGTTTCTCATATTTAACAGAAATAGCAGCTCTTATAAGTTGGGCACCGTGGCAAAGACTCCAGTGAGAAAAAAGATCGCAATGCCACCATTCGGTCCCAGTCTGTAGCCCTGCAAACTAATAGATTTTAGAGGGTGCTAAAACAATTTGTCTGAAGTTCAGCATGTAAGATCAACACTTTTTATTTCCTCTTTAGACATTCTCCTGACTATTAGTAACTACATGTCAACTTATTCTAACCATAACCCTGACCTAACGGTCTACTAATACTCAGCTGTGTTTCAAAATATATTCTAGTTAGCACATGTAAGTGATTGTGTGTGTAGAGGATTTATGCAGTATTTTCTCGTTCTGTTTGTAGGAAATGCTGCGATCATCTTACGCAGTCGTCTGGAGGTGAAGGTAGTGAAAGAGTGCAGAGAGAAGGGACCTGCGGAGGAAACGAGTTTAATCATCACTAACGGAGACGCTGAACCCAAACACAAAACTATGCAGTATCAAGTGAGTGCCACATTTCCTGCAACGGTACAGGGAATTACATTTAATATCATACTGTTCAGTAGCTACGTGCATTACTTATTGGATTTCAATAAAGTGTGTTTCAGTTTAAATGTCACAACCAAATTCAAATAAGTGTCCTTTTAATATGTTAGCATGTGTGTCGTTTAGCAAACCATTTAACAAGGTCATAACATGGATTTTTGTATTATTTTAATTAGGGATGTAATGAGAACTGATGCTTCGGTACCAAATCTGTACTATCAACATTCACTTTTTTTTTCTTCTGTGGTATCAATTTTGGTATTGAGTATTATGTACTTTTGGTTGTATCGGTACAGACTACTAAATTTTGGTATTGTGACATCCCTAATTTTAATTTTTATAAGGTTCACTAATGCACAAAAAAAAAGAAAAATCATCCCTCATTCTGAAATGATCAGTTTTTGAGGTGCGGCTCCTTTAAGTAAACGGACACTGTTGTGATTGGCTAATGTCATTGCACATGAAACGCCCACTCACTAATAAATTACTCACAATGCTCTGTCATTTACAGACATTATTTACGGTTTATGATGCAGTACAGTCACTGCTTTATCTGTCAAATAAAGTTTCCTTGTGAACTCCCCATTATATTGTGCCTTGTATGGAAGTAAAACTGTGCCACTGGATTTTGAATTCTAATTTTTAGCACTGAATTTTTTTACATCGAATTTTTAACACTGAATTTTATTTTGCATCTAAATCAGACTTTGAATTTTAAAAGCCATCGAATTTCTAGCTCTGTTTTTTTTTGACTATGACATTTTTTCAATGTTTTAAAAAAATTCAGTGTAAAAAGAAATTCAACGTCTCAAAAAATTCAGTGTAAAAAAATTCAACGTCTCAAAAGATTCAGTGTAAAATAATTCAACGTCTCAAAAAATTCAGTGTAAAAATATTCAGAGTCAACATCCGGGTAACCAAGGAGAAGCAATCGATCCCTGTATCAAATCATCCAACATCCAGCCAATCATTTACGCTCCATTGGTCATGAGTAAACTCACTGAAGCGCCATCGTGTGTGTTCTGAGCCATGCTGCTGAGCTCTGGAGCTCACCTGAAGTGAACTTCCCCGCCAGTGCCGTTTCTAGTCATAGGCAAACTAGGCGGTCGCCTAGGGCGCCAACAGCTGGGGGGCGTCAATGAGCCCCCGCCCCAACAAGATTTTTTAGTTATTTCATATATATTTTATTATTAATATTTCGTACTTTTTCTATTTCAAGGCATTATGATTAGTTGCGATTATTGGAGTGAAGTCGCCATGGTGATAGTGGAGCTGCTGTAATGAAATGAGATCATGTAGAGGGCGGCAGGGAACGTCGCCATCCGTGGCGTTGTAACACTTGTGTCCGAGTGAAAAATGCGGATAGCTCACTTAATGTAACTGTAGTGGATGCAAACACGGAGGCGATTAACATCAAACAGATCGCACTTTATTCCCCGCTGAACTCTCATCACAAACTCCCTTTCCATCCACAGCATTACTTAATAAAACAAAATAACTGTTAGCAACAGAAAACAGAAAATAATCCCCACACATGGGAGCTCAAGACTCAGTGCGCACATACACAAAATGCAGACTTCGTTTGCAGGGAGCGCTCGCAACTCTTAAAGGGGCCACACTATATTTCTACTCGTTACAGCGTGCTTTAGTTTCATCATCATGAAAAGGTCAAAGCCATCAGGGGCTCAGTATCGTAAAAAGAAAGCGAAATATACAGGTATAGCCTACTTATTGGTTACTTGTTCTCTACTAAGCTGGTCCCTCTATCATAATGTTGAGCAAAACATTACACTGAATATTAGTACTGGACGGACCACACGCCATGCTCATTTCAGGTGCAGAACATTATAGCAGTTAATTTGAATAATTTTTTTTTTACATCAGAGATAGCTGTTTAGTGTAAATTGATCAAGTAGGCTAATACTGTCATAACCATGGGCGTCACTAGGCCCTTTTTTATGAACTTATGCATCAGCCCCCCCTAAAAAAATATGTGATTAACCTTTAAAACATGAAACTGGCGCAAGGCTTCGGCTACTGCTTCGTCCCGTCTTTTATTCTTTGATTCACTGTGTTCTTCAATCCGCAGCGGCGCCGAGTGACATGGTTTTCAAGCTATTGTTATCTAATTTTTTGGCCTTCAGAACATCTTAAAATACACATATGTAGATCATAGAAATCAAATTTTTCTCGGGGGAGCATGCCCCCGAACCCCCCAACATCTGTGATCTCAGAGATAATAAACCTAGCTACATTATTCGATTAATGCATGTACAATATGCCCATGAAATAAGGAAGTCATATTTACTTAATAAGTTGAAGTAAAAAAAAAAAAAAAAAGGGGGGGGGGGGGGTGCAACATATGAATCTCGCCTAGGGTGCCAGAAAGGCTAGAAACGGCCCTGTTCCCCGCCTTCCTGTTTCAGCATCACATGACCAATGGAGCGTAAATGATTGGCTGGATGTTGGATGATTTGATACAGGGATCGATTGCTTCTCCTTGGTTACCCGGATGTTGACTCTGAATATTTTTACACTGAATTTTTTGAGACGTTGAATTTTTTTACACTGAATTTTTTGAGACGTTGAATTTCTTTTTACACTGAATTTTTTTAAAACATTGAAAAAATGTCATAGTCAAAAAAAAACAGAGCTAGAAATTCGATGGCTTTTAAAATTCAAAGTCTGATTTAGATGCAAAATAAAATTCAGTGTTAAAAATTCGATGTAAAAAAATTCAGTGCTAAAAATTAGAATTCAAAATCCAGTGGCACAGTTTTACTTCCATAGCCTTGCTGACAAAATAATATGCTCAGAACAAACATATAATCAAGACATGCACCGATTGCAATTTTCTTGGCCAAGTGTGACCAGCCCATTCCTGTTTTCTTTCAAAGAACTATAATTGACAGCATATCCAAACAAAAATCTACTTTTCTGCAATGCAAATTTTTACTTTCATAAAATATAACAAAAACTAAGAAACAAAATTATTTTAAACAAGTGAGGAATGCTGTGCGCTGTATGTGCAAAACCTGTTCTCTGTCCTGCATGTAAGACATGGCCTAGTGCTCCTCGATGGTGTCTCATATAACATGTCAAACGTTGAGATTGCTTCCTTTAATAATCAGCGACTCTGTCTCCGCTGCAAACAGGACATGTTGCTACACTTACATTGCAGACATAATGTCAGCGCAATAAAGCATGCTTTCAAACCATTTCTGAGCATAAAAGCAGTAGCCTACTTTTGTAACAAAGTCAATGCAGTAGTTTGCAATGTGCAGTTCTTTTTTTCTTATGCAGAAATGATGTGTGTATGGACTGATAGTATCATGCAATGAAAGCATATTTTCTTGTTGAATATCTGTCAGAAGGAAGTGTAACAACTACAGTAAATGTCTCCATTATTGAGGAGCTGCATTAAGCGTGAATGTCACTGAGAAATGCCTGGTATAGATGACCCTAAATTATAAATGGCCCTCTCTGTAATTACTTGTCTTTCAGGCATCTGACTGACTAATTGATTTTAAAGAAGACCCAGAAGTCTCAGGTGTCCCCAGCATGTGTCTGTGAATTTTCAGCTCAAAATACCCCACAGATTTTTTATTAAAAGCCTAAAATGGTAGCCTGATAAGCCAGACCCACATCAAGATGTTTGGTCTGGAAACTCACCATAGACAGCTCAATCCGAGGGGCGGATAAACGGTTGTCTTTCAAACTCCCTCTGCACGCGATAGGATAGCGCTACAACCAACCAGAGCAGCGAAAGTGAAGCAGAGCTCGTTGATAGATTAAACATTCGCCGTATCCGGTCGGCAAAACTACGAACACATCTTCCCTTCTTAAGAATGACTTCAGTGCCGTTCTTTGTTCTTTTCTCAGAGAAAAGCTCAACTCCAAGTCTTCCAGAGTCACGATCAAAGCCGATTCGAAAGACGCCGTTCGCCAGTTTCTGTGTTTACTAGAAGCACGCAAACGCAACTCGGCCATCATTATATTAAGCCCCGCCCACCGACTCTATACACGATGTGATTGGCCCAGCAAGAGTTTGGCAATTACAGCTCAGAAGGGTATTGAGAGTTGCTCGACGACACTCGTGGGCAGATTAGATTTGCAGCCGCTAGGGTGCATCTAGATTTCTAGGCTACTAAAATGGCCCTCTTTTGGTGGAAACAGAAACACTGTTTTGTGCGTGTATCTTTAAATGCAAATGAGCTGCTGCTCCCCACTCCCTTTCCTGAAGAGGGCGGGGCCTTTACAGCTCATGCCTCGGATACTTTTTTTCCTGTTTTGCCAGAGTATGAGGCCGTTTCCACCGATCACGTTTTTGCATTCCACTTTCTGCTTTTGTCTGCTTTTATTTACACTTGTAAACGCGCACTAGATGAACCTTGCTGGGTTATTCTGGATGCAGGCAGACCATAAGAACAAAAATAGACAAGCAGTGGGATGGACTAACGTGTTCTGTGTGCATTGATACAGGATAGCGTGATGATACAATCTATAGAAAATATGAACGCCTCATTTTGAGGCACTGTTAATGATTTATGGGGAATATAAAAAAGGAAAGGGTGGATTTTTACCATTATTATAGGGTGTTTTTTTTACACTGTTGACAAGTTCATGTTCAAACAGCATGTAAAAGTGAATTTTACATAATAGGTCTCCTTTAAAAATACGTAGTTTGTTCATCCTTTAAGGTGCACTATGTAACTTTTTCGTCCGCTAGAGGTCGCCCATTCAAAACAAAGGGGTAGTTTGATGAGGCCAAGTTTGAGCGCAGCATCTCAGGACGTGTTCTTCACCTCACAGCCGGTGGGAAAGAATCGGGATAGGAGTCGAGCAGAAGTCCTATGTGTTGATGGATGTGATGGATGTGAGTGTTGAGGAGCTGAGCGAGGCCGCTGGAGCGATTGCACAGCGGCGGGACTTTTATTATGCCACAGTCACCGGTGTTATGATAAATCCTGTCCCCCTGTGAAATAGTGCCCGCTTAGGACCCCAGAGCGATTCTATTGGCTGAAAAAAATGTAATAGGTAATTTGTTCAGAGCCTGATTACAATTCTTACAAAGTCACGTTTAGATTTTTGTTGAAAGCTCCACTGTGTGATATTTTCCCCCATCTAGCGGTGTAAAGGTATCTGACCATCCAGTGAATATTAGTTTCTGTTCCTCTCAATTCTGATTTCGTTTTAACTCCTACGGTGGCCGATTTAGTCCAAGATTAACATGGCAATCCCCCCTCTTCACATTCGACACGGTGCCATCGAGTGTTAAAACGCGAAAGGCGAAGCTTGAATTTACGGGTATGTCCCTCTTTGGCTAACGTACTTTCAAGATGGAGGGGTAACATGGCGACCGGCATCCGAACCCCTCACCCGTATGTGTTTTTAATGGTATATTATAAATTTACGAGAATACTTTATTACTTGAAAGAAGTAAATATACATTAATGAGCACATATATTTGAAAGAACTAAGTGTTTTTAGCTAAGAATAAACTAAAAAAGTTACACAGTGTGGCTTTAAATTGTTAAAATTGTTTTTAACCTCTTGCAAATCATGTTTCATAGACTAGTATATAACTGAAACTATAAGTTGTGAAATCTTAGTGTGTTTAAAATGATGTTATGACATTACTCTGTGTGTTCGCTCAGCGACTGCAGTGAGTAAAGCATTTCTGCAGAATTAAACTGAGGGTAACGCAGATATGACGCAATTGACAGGCGACTCGCTCACACGTCCCGGTTCATTGGTTAAAATAGCTATTTTCTCACAATTTACAAATAGTTGGAAATATTTGGGATATTGTGAGTACTCAACTGAACAAAATATATAACACTGGCCTAGTGGTTTTTGGATATATTTTTCCTAAAAATTTTTACATAGTGCACCATTAATCTGTTATTATGTTAATACATTTACTTCTGAATGTTTACGTTTTTTTTCCGATCACTAAATGGTGTTTTATTTGTTGCTTTCAGTTGGTCCACGTGTAAAGCTGTTCTTATTTTCTGTAAATAATATATCTGTGTGTGTGTTTCTCTGGCAGGTGCTGAATGAAGTTGTTGTAGACAGAGGGCCGTCGTCCTACCTCTCTAATTTGGACTTGTTTCTGGATGGTCACCTGATCACCACCGTTCAGGGAGACGGTTAGTGTGAGACGATCCAGTGAATTACTCATGTCGTCACATCTAATTTTTTGGGGGGCTTTTCTATTAAAAATACCTACATCCTTAATGGATTTATTTATGTTTGAAGTGCCTTTATTAAGCTATTTTAGTTTTGAAGTTTCCTACAAGTGATCAAAAACACTTTAATTTTCTCATAATACCCATTGCAGCATCAGCTCTTTTACTCACAGTGTCTAAAAAGGACACATTCCTGTCAGATATCACACACTTCAGTAAGCCGACAGAAAGCATGCCAGGCGATGCCAGGGGTATGGTGGCAAAAATCTAGCTGTGTTGATCAGTTTATGCTTAAGCCATTTATGACTCATTTACATGACCACATGCAAAAACCACGTACCAAACCCCCAGTGATGCGCGGGGTCAATGTATAAACAACCCGCACCCGACCGACACTTTTAACTAACCCTCCCGCAACTTGGGCCGCAAAAAAAAGAAGAAAATATGGTACCCGACCGCTTCCTGACCCGTATTTTTTTAAAGTAGTAAATGGTCATCGCAGCGTCAATTTATTCATTTATTTCCTTTCATTTTCTTTACAATTAAGATGCTGCATGTGTTTATCCAGTCTAATCGGAGTGTGCGTCTTCCCCCGACTTTCCCAACAAAAATCCTGCCCTCTCTCAGAAAATACATAAAACTGACATTACTGAGCTATATGCGTTTAAAGGTAGCCTGTTCAAATGGTCCAATGGCATTGCTCAGTTCAGCGTGTTGGGAAATCGCCAGTCGGCCATTTTGTCCCGCGTCAGGAAAGGGCTATAAGGTGCCGTTGTTGGCCTTAAACAGAAGATTAGCTTCTTATATTTAGCTTTCCTCGCGCTGTGTAGAAATAATATTGAATCAGCCGTCCCTGGGTTGAGCCGGGTTAATTTTTGCCTGTATGACTCGACCTGCGGAGCTGAATGTGCGCTCACTGCTGGACCGCAGAGGATCCTCCTGGCCAATGGGTTTCATAGGAAACTGTGTCTAGTACTATATCAATTACAAAGGTTTAATTGGCATCTTTATTTCAAATGACCCGACTGACCGCGACCTGAATATCATTAATAATATTTTTGGATTACTCGTAATCGGGGGTAACCGCTCATTTTGGATCAACCCGCGCGTCACTGATATATATATAACTATGATCGCTCGCCGGTTTTTGACCCTACTCGACAGAAGTAATGGCGTTAGAAATACTAGATGAGATTCGTCTGATATGAGGTAAAAAAATAACAATGGATAAACCCGCGCATCACTTCAAACCATCATCATCTGTTTAGATATTTTTACTAAAAAAGACATAATACTGATGATGAAATTCAAGGGAAGGGTTTTGTCCGATGCCTACATTCCCAGTCTTTTTTTATATATTTAAGTATACTTTAAACTTTTAATAAATTGTTCAATTTAAAGAATAATAATTTTTTAAAAATCAATAAAAAGGCATTATTTAATGTCATCACTGACGTTTTGTGGCTTTTTTTTAAAAAAAAGTATCGGTTCAGGCACCATTTTAGAAGTACCGGTTTGGCACCGGAATCATAAAAACCCAAACGATACCCAACCCTAGTTTAGATATTTTTACTAAAAAAGACATAATACTGATGATGAAATTCAAGGGAAGTGTTTTGTCCGATGCCTTTCTAAACATTCCCAGTGTTTTGAGAAGAAGAAGCATCACTGGCCTGTCTTCCTGCTCTCTCTGCCCCGTCTCAGGTGTGATCGTGTCGACTCCCACAGGAAGCACCGCATACGCAGTAGCAGCAGGAGCCTCCATGATCCATCCAAACGTCCCGGCCATCATGATCACTCCCATCTGCCCACACTCGCTGTCCTTCAGACCCATCGTGGTGCCTGCCGGGGTCAAGCTCAAGGTGAATGCACTAGATGCATTAGATCAGGGGTGCCCAAACTTTTTCCTATATAGGGCCAAATCAAACTTGATTGAGAGCTGTGGCCGGTGGGCCGAAAGTAATTTTTAATCATAAATCAAACTATATTACAGTAAAGTTGCTATGGGTTTATTTATTTCATAATGTTTAAAATAAATATAAAACAACTTTAATCTGATTGACTAATTCAGTTTTATTTGTAAAGTGTTGCATTTTAATGAACAATTAAATGGGCAACAATCCCCAAGTGTTCAATGTAAAATACAGTTCAATGCCAAATACACAATGATACCATAATGACGACGGATATTATACTCTTTTAAAAAAGGACCGAACTGTTTGCAAACTAGACACACTGCCTTTGATTGGACTTCTGTGAATAACAACTCATCTTGCCAAGCTTTTTTAAAATGTCTGTTCTGTGTGCCACGGCCTTGGTTTCTCCATTATTGCATTTCATTTGTTGACGTTTATTGACCTCGTGTCGCAAACCATGCAGTGCTGCACCTTGAATTGCGCATTTAAAATATTTTTTTTAAATTAATTTACATTAAATGTAAACATTTAATTTCAGTTAAATGTTGTAGAATTTCATTCTCTGTTGTAGTTTAACAATAAAGCAAACAAAATTATGTCATATTAGAAATGACAATCTGTGTCGAAGGTATCTCTCTTTCTCTCTCTCTCTCTCTCTCTCTCTCTCTCTCTCTCTCTCTCTCTCTCTCTCTTTCTCTCTTTCTCTCTCTCTCTCTCTCTCTCTCTCTCTCTCTCTCTCTCTCTCTCTCTCTCTCTCTCTCTCTCTCTCTCTCTCTCTCTCTCTCTCTCTCTCTCTCCTCGGACGGGAATGACGAAAGAGAACGAGACAAAGAGAGCAAAACACCCAAGTGCTTGACACTGCAATAACTAATAAGCATACATCTTTGGCTGTAGTTACAGCCTCTGCTCGTGGGCTCCGACTGCATGAGGACACTCACTGACCCCTGATGTGATTTCAGATTATGCTGACCCGTGATGCCAGAAACACGGCCTGGGTGTCTCTCGATGGCAGGAAACGGCAGGAGATCGCGTATGGGGACAGGTACAGGACTTCAGCTTCAATATTAAATGCTAAACTTTCAACACATGTTGCACATCCCACAATAGGTTGTGATCAATAAAAATATTCCTATTTGCATCTCTAATGGGCTCATTATCAATCCGGATGCACGAGTAGTTGCTCACTGACTTAAGGCTCTTTCACACCGGACGCGTAATGGAAAAGCGAAGCGAATAAGCAAATATTTTGCATGCGAATACGCGACACGAATTTGCGACGAATCAGAGCTCCGACATTCAAAAACATTTGCGGTGACCGCTGAGAAAACACAGACACTTCCTCATTCAGTGAAGTCGAGTTTTTCATTTTATAAGACCGAAAAGATGGTTTTGGGTGCAGCCAGTCTTAAGAACAGACAGTCTGAAGGGGAGTCTGCTAATCTTGTACAGGAGCTGAAACTTTATCATGGCTGGTTCTGCACTTACTTTATAAAGTCTGTGGGACAATTTGAGGAGCTCCTCCAGAGACAGAAGCACATCTGACGAAACTAACACACACTTCTAGTCTGGATGCCAGCCGAACTTAGCCCCGCCCACAACATTTTTAGGTCGGGCGGTTCGGTCTGGCCTCGATCCATAGAGGAGTAATTATCCCCGAATATAAGCTGTTCGGACCAATGAAATCATCAGGGCGGGCTTTAGCCGATGACGGACAGATGATCAACAGTAACGTAATCATCACGTCATCAAAGAGGCTTGGATTATATTTGTTCTAATCCTAAACGGAGAGCTTGTTTGTATCTGCATCACCTTCACTATTTCTCTCAGAAATGATGATCATGTTGGGTAAGTACTCTTGTGTATCAATAAATGATTTAATTTTTTTACAACACCGGCAAAGATCGTGTATTCCAGCGCGCGTGCAGACAGGGTTGCCAAGTTTTTACAACAAAACCCACCAACTACTAGCCCTAAACAATAGCTTTGGGGGTTCTCCAGGAAAAATGGTGTTTGGAGGGTAAAATGTGTGTTATTTTGGCAAGGTTGCTGCTAAAATTCGCACTCATGGGTCTATATATCACATAATAGTCGCTTCAACCCGCGGACATATAAAACAGCCAGCGGGGGGGAAAAACGCGGACTTGGCAACACAGTGCAGTTGAACTCTGTTGACGTCGCCTCGTTGCTCTGATTGGTTGTTGGTCTGTCCAATTGAGGTCTTTCCTGGTTGGGTTGAAACACGCCCCATAATCACAGCCCAATGAGCATCAGACTCATATTCTGACGAGAGTAGTAGTGGGAAGTTCGGATCCTTTTACTGACTCGGATCTTTGAGTCTCGTTCAGCAAAATGAACGAATCTTTTTCCGAGTCATTTCGATCATTTCACCAAAATGACATGTTAAATAGCCCAACACATCTAGTACTTATGAAAATGTTGATTACATTTTAAAACTACATAAAAATAAACTATAGGGTACTGCAACCAAAGCCAAATGATAAGAAACTGAAATGTTTAATGAATTGATTAGTTGTTGGGTCAGGCTATTGCAGTCTCTGTTTGTTCACCTCACCTCCTGATCCAAATCATTCTTTCTTTTGCAACTTCATATTTATCACGTTTGTTCTCCGCCTCTCGTGTCTTCGAGCTCCTCGAGACGTTAGCTGTCGACTCGTCTGTGTCTGACTCTGATCAGATCTGGGGGCTGGGCCGCCCGGATCGTGCGCGACACAGGTCCGGAAACAAAAATGATTAGTTCTTACGAGTCTTTCGGGTTTGAGTCTTTCATTCTTCCTGTTAGTCCCATAGAGTCTATGCTGTCAATAACGGAAGCAGAAAAGATTAGTTCTTTTGATCGAGTCTCGGGTTTGAGTCGTTCGTTCTTTTGTCACGTGACTTGTCGCCGTATAGAACACTAGTTCACAACCTTTTTAGTAAAAAGCACGTAGTTATTATTATTATTTTTTTTATACTATTCTCAGTTAATATCAGACATAGGCTATACAAATATGGGAAATATATTGACTATTCAAGTCTAACATCACAAATTCAATTAGACTAATTTTGAATCAACTGTATATATATATATATATATATATATATATATATATATATATATATATACACACACACACAGCATGGGACTGACAGCAAGAACGAAAGACTCAAACCCGAGACTCAAAAGAACTAATCATTCGGAGATTCAGAGCTGATTGAGCCCATATGTTTCGTAATGCGCATGCGCGGTCAACACAAAATGAACGGATCACTATCTGAGACAACTCTGTAGTCCCGAGTCATAATAAAGATTCGTTCAAAATGAACGAATCGTTCATGAACGACACATCACTAGACGAGAGCTGAGTATGACCACGGCAGGCTAACACACTTCAGGAACCAATCGATCCGGAGCAGATGTTTCCAGTCGAGTTACAATGTAAACATTTTAGTGCCACAGACGTACTGATTGCAACACGTTCACTTTCCATAATCGCGGATGCAAGGTTTAGAAAAAAAAATCAACAATTTATAAAAGGTTAAGTTTTGCTGTCTGTAGCATACAGTTGTAAACACAGCTGCAGGTGCACAGCTCTGACTAGACCTACAGCTGTAATCTCATGAGAAACGCCACACCTGGCCAAGGTTAATGCTGAGTGATTAGCTCGTGACATCAACTGGACATTTCGTCACCTTTGTTTTCTTGTATGTGATTGGTTAAAGCCGTTTCTGTCACCGCTAGAGTAAAAAAAATCGTCATCGAAATTAATAAAATGTCATTTTTTCACCGCAACAAAAAAGCACTCATTACACAAACAGCTGATCAAAAAATAAAACCATCTTTAGGATCAAAACCATTGATCGGTTGAGCCGTTCTGAAGCGCAAAGTAGAGACGAGCTGGGCGTCGCCATCTTGTGAGCGCGTCATCACGTGTCACTCCCGGATAACAGAAAATGGGCAAAAGGCGGGATGTGGGCGGAGCTTAGGTGACGCAATGACTATAGACGGCCAATGGCCAATAAATGGCTGTATTGGCTTCAAGAGAGATCGCGGGAGGTTGCCGCTTGGACTGTACAGAGCCCCGCACATGACATGCATATATACTGTGTCTACGAATTAAGAATTAGCTCCCACAACTGTTATAAATTTTATTACATTGTGGTCACGTTGAACTAAGTTTTGATTAGTTTTGGATTATTACACCATGGCCACGATTTAGTCAAATGAGAGAACAAATGATTATATTGTGTCCACAATTTACAATGATCCAATTGTTGTTTAACGATATGTGATCTGGCATTATCGAGTGTGTTCCTCACTTTACATAAACACACCTGTAGAGCGCACGCATACACTCCGTGATGTAGTCTAGTGGGTTAGACTAGTGCACTTGAGCATTTATAGTGCACACTTTCACTGCGTGATTTACTCTATTAAAATACATTTATAATCAATAATCAAGATGAGGGGTCCAAAACGTTTTTTATATATATTTATATCATTTAATATACACTGCTCAAATAAATGAGGGGAACACTTAAATCACACATCGATTCAGAGTGAATGAAATATTCCATTTAAAAAAAAATCTTTATCTATATACATTCTATAATTTGCTACAGCACCTGTAGCCCAACCCAAAAACTGAGCTGCATTCTTGGTGAAGAAGCCAAATGCTCAAATAAAGCTGCAAGATTTGTAGCCTCTTGCCATCTCCTGAGGGACGAGCAAACACACAGCCCATAAACACACACTCTCTCACAGCCAATACACACACCCAATAGACCTGCACCCATGTATATAGTGTGTATATGTTCAGTTGTTATATGTTTTCTATATTAACATTAGTTTGATTTTCTTAAAGGGGGGGTGAAACACTCAGTTTCAGTCAGTGTCATGTCAATCTTGAGTACCTATAGAGTAGCATTGCATCCTGCATATCTCCGAAAAGTCTTTATTTTTTTTATAATTATATAAGAAAGATGCGCTGTTCCGAGTCTTTCCGAAAAAAGCCGAGCGGGTGGGGGCGTATCGTGTGAGCGGAGCTAAATAATGACGTGTGCAGCAGCGCGCCGCTGTTTTGTGTTGAGTCGAGTGCGTCGTAAAGCTGTGTCATCCCTAACAGCGGGAAAAAACTTTATTCAAAATAAAAATATGGCTTTTAATCAGATACAGCCATACATCTATGATCCGGAATCAGACCCAGAGGCTGCAGTTGAACAGGAGCAGCAGCAAAAACGACTAGAGCAGGACGTCTCTATGTGGTACAAGTTATACACTAACTATATAATATGCTTAGCGGCTTGTGTTATTTACATATTTATACTTGAATTATATCGTCGTATTTTTGTCTTTGAAGGTGTACATGTGGGAAGTGCAGTTGTGCACGTGTGTTTGTGTGTTTACGCGTGGTTTGTGTAGACAAGTAAGCGGACTGGTTTTGCACGGCAGGCTAAGTTAGTGTTTACATAGAAAGACACGGAATAGTAGCGCATTTGAATGAAGAAGCGCGCTTATTTAGTTCAACATATTTCCCCACTCTTTGTGTATTGTTGTTTGGAGTGCTTTTACAATACACAAACATAAAGTTACACATATAGTGGCCAGCTAAACAAATGTACACGCACTACACATCGCATGCTCCATTGATCAATTAACTATACGTGATCATGTTTGGGCTACTTGATGAGCATAGGCAATAACACAGACATTTGAAGCAGTCTAACTCACCGCCCGCGGTTCTAACGTTGGGACCTTTATCGTTGGGACTGCTCCATCCTTCAGCATTAGGCGATCGGAAAAGCCGGCGTCGAGCTGGGCCTTGTTTATGAAACAGTCGGCACCGAAATGCAGCGAACAGATATAAACATTCGCGCAACTCAGTTGCTGATCCGGAAAAGCAAATTACATCCACTGTTGCCTTAACGCGGGGTTTTGGAGAATCAGTGCAGGACTGTCTTGGTCTGGCAACCAAAAACGCACTTTTTTGGTGACATTGTTATGTGCACATCACCTGTCCAGCAGCCTACAAGCCAGCGCTTTGATGGGCGTAGCCAGTTACTTTCGCTCTCTCCCTCTCTCTCTCTCCCTCTCTCTCTCTCACGTGCTTCCGGTAGAATTGTCCGTAAGGCCCATACAAGGAAATTCCGCCCCCATTAACGTCAAAGGGGACGCATGATCTCAAAAAACTTGCCGAAACTTATGACTAACCGGAAGTAGTATTTTTAACACAGAAATACTCCCATCAAACGTCCACCTTAACTTTTGAAACTTTGTCTATGTTTAGTATGGGATTCCAAGTCTTTAACAGTGTAAAAAGATCAGTACGCATGAAACAGCATTTCACCCCCCCCTATAACAAAAAATAACCCAATAAAGCTTCTTGAATAGAGAGAGAGAGAGAGAGAGAGAGAGAGAGAGAGAGACAGAGACAGAGACAGAGACAGAGACAGAGACAGAGACAGAGACAGAGACAGAGAGAGAGAGAGAGAGAGAGAGAGAGAGAGAGAGAGAGAGAGAGAGAGAGAGAGAGAGAGATTAGGCTACCTCTGTGCTTCCCTTTATGTTGTTGTTTTTTTTAGTCCTGTAAGTTTCAGTTATTACAGTTAACTATGCGGAGGGATAAGGAACTGTAATGCGGTCAAGAGTGCTGCCTGCCAAATAATGGCACACCTCAGAAAGTTCATCAGCCAATCAGTTTCAAGTATTCAACGGCCAGTAATATAAATTGATTAAATGTAAGATTTGACACAAAAGATGATGCATGCATTTAGACAGGTTAAATGTGTCACACCTGGTTGAGACGTGGTGTAAACTTGATGCATGACGTATGCTTTTCTTCTCTGCTTTCTAGTATTACCATCACGTCGTCATGCTTTCCTGTCCCTTCCATCTGTTTCCGTGACCCGGTGAACGACTGGTTCGAGAGTCTGTCCCAATGTTTACACTGGAATGTCAGGAAGAGACAGAGCCATCTGAGCTCTGAGGAGGACGAGTTCTGAACACATTTCCAACACTCAACATGTCCTTTAACAGTGAATCTCATCTAAATAAACCACTCTCACTTCAGCTCATCACAAAGTTTGATTTTGCTTTAAAAAAACATTAACGGGTTAGTTCACCCAAAAATGAAATGTCTGTCATTAACTCCTCTCCCTAATGTCGTTCCTCACCCGTAAGACCTCCGTTCATCTTCACACACAGTTTAAGATATTTTATATTTAGTCCGAGAGCGTATGCAAGTGTATGCACACTATACTGTCCATGTCCAGAAAGGGAATAAAAACATCATCACAGTAGTCCATATGTGACATCAGTGGGTTAATTAGAGTCTCTTGAAGCATCCAAAATACATTTGGGTCCAAAAATAACAAAAACTACGACTTTATTCAGCATTGTCTTCTCTTCCGCGTTTGTTTTCAATCCTCAAATAAAGATTAGAACGTTATGAATCAGCGAATTGATTCATGATTCAGATCACCAATGTCACGTGATCTCAGCAGTTTGACACTTCTCATCGCGAAGAGAAGCCAATGCTGAATAAAGTCGTAGTTTTTGTTATTTTTGGACCCAAATGTATTTTGGATGCTTCAAGAGACTCTAATTAACCCACTGATGTCACATATGGACTACTGTGATGATGTTTTTATTCCCTTTCTGGACATGGACAGTATAGTGTGCATACACTTGCATACGCTCTCGGACTAAATATAAAATATCTTAAACTGTGTGTGAAGATGAACGGAGGTCTTACGGGTGTGGAACGACATTAGGGGGAGGAGTTAATGACATCAGTTGCATTTTTGGGTGAACTAACCCTTTAAAGCTTTTTGCCCCATTCTGAGTTGTCATTATATTCTCAGTACTGTAATAGTCATTATTATTGTGTGACGGTAAAAAAAGTGACTGCAAAACAATGATTATGTTATTTAAATATGCATAAATGAAAGATAGTACAGCCATGATGTATAAATAATTTTTGGGGGGTAACTTTTACCCCTTTTTTTGCATTATGATAATGAGAATTTTCGGGGAAACTGAATTCTACAAATTTTGGGTGACCACAATATGCGCTGCCACGTTTTCTTGGCACGTTCCGTGAAAAATGACTTTTTTAATCAGTTCATTCCATTGTAACTTTGTGTGAAGTATCATGTATTGTTAGTTTTTGGCTGACAAGGTCATTTAAAGCAATAACTGAATTGTAATAGATTATATTGTGCCTTATAGAGCATTGCATCAAAGTCAGACATTTGGGGGAAATGTATTTATGGCATATTTAGAATGTATCATACATTTTGGTTATCAATATTTTACGTGTTTGAGCTTTTTTCCATTGGATTATAGTCTTAATTCAACAACGAGTCTCTCAGAAATCACCCTGGAAAAGTGAACACTACATTGTGTGTTTTAAGTAAGTTCAGTCGTGTTTTTTTTCAGTTCTGTTATGAAGTTATTTAAAGATGAAATGAAGCAAATCGAAAACCATATACTTATCAAGGGACCTGAGAATCATTCAAGTTAATGTTCGCAATTTTTTCTTCTTCTTCTGTAGTCTATTAAATTTGAAATGTTAGCTTTTTATGAGATTTTGTAACAGCTTCACAAATGTATCATTGACCTTTAACTCGGTTTACATCATATCTGACCTCTGCTTCTGTGTTTTATGACATCCTGTCAGAAGCCAGGTTTTACTTACTGTCAGAACTTTTTATTATTATTAAAAAGAACATTTTCATAGCAAAAGAAATGTTTATCCTTCTCGTCTCTTTCTGATTTCACAGGTTAGTATTATAGCTGGAAAATGTGCATTTGCCATTATATTTTGTAACTGACAATAATATATTTTTAATGAACCTAAAACATAACTACTTCTTCATCCATTCATATTTAATTATTTGACTTTCCTGTTTTTACACATTTAGAGTGATATTGTGGTTGATTTCTTTTGCTCTTTTATTGTGATGCCATTAAACTCAATCTATTTTATGGATCATTATTTTTTCATATTTCACGTAACTACATTCATAGCAAAGACGATAAAACACCTTATTGCTGGCTTTCTCTTAGTGTTCAATTCAAAAGGGTGGTTGATTATGAGTTTACTTCTTGTGTAACTTTAGTGAGTGTGTAATGTCGCTGTTTGAGCATAAATAACATCTGCAAAGTTACGACGCTCAAAGTTCAGAGCAAAGGGAGATATTTTCTTTTACAGAAAACAGTTTTTATAGACTACACAAACGGCTGGTAGGGACTACAATGAGCTTCTTCACGGGTTTGTGACATCACTAACCCTACAATTTACATAAACCCCGCCCCCGGGAACATGTGGAGAAGAGGAAGAGTTGCTGTAGTCGAGCACATTTGGGAGTCGCTCAAGCTGTCGTCCGTCTTTGACATTTATTGATACAGTACGAACACAAATGCAATAGCATGACAAAAAGCAAGTCAACTTTAAACATATAGGGCCCTATTTTAACGATCTGAAACGCAAGTGGCAAAGCGCAAAGCGCAAGTAACTTTGTGGGCGGGTCTTGGCGCTGTTGCTATTTTCCCGGCGGGATAAATGGCTCTTGCGCACGGCGCAAATCTAAAATGGGTTGGTCTGAAGTAGCTTCATTATTCATAGGTGTGGTTTGGGCGTAACGTGAATAAACCAATCAGAGCGGCATCCAACATCCCCTTTAAAAGCAGCTGCGCAAGATCCATTATGGGTCGCTATTATTATGGCGTATTTACCAGGCGCACGCCAGGAGCGGTTCACAGCCGAGGAGACTGATGTTCTTGAAGAGCAGTGAAAGACAGAGGAGTTGTGTTGTATGGGGATGGGAGAAACCCACCCAAAATAGCGTCGGTTAAACAGTTTTTTCAGTTTTTCAGTCGATTTTTTTTCCTGGTTCTTGACGGACAAACCAATTTGTCAGATGTCCTTATATTCATATATGTCTTGCCACTATTGGGCAAACAGGTTTGATCCTTAATTACTACAATTAGCCTGAATAATTTGTAAGCTAGATTTATGCCTATTTTTCCACATCTTCGTGGCACACCACAATGATTTCCGTCATCTCATGTGTTAATATTTTTTTAGTGTAACAATTTATAATTTGCAAAAATAGCTGTTGCATCTGTGTAGATTACATGAGCAAAGTGTATGCGCGTTGTGCACGCTGTACATTATGGTCATGCATGCGCCCTTAAAATAGCATAATGAACAACGCGCAGCGCGCCGCTGACTTTAGAGGAGGTTTTTTCTGGTCAGTGGCGCAACTGTTTAATGGAACAGCAAAATAGCTCCAGGGATTGTTTGCGCCGGAACACGCCTCCTTTTTTGCGCTGAACCGCCCAGGGAGCGCAAGTTCATTCACTAGTTTAGCGACGAGCATCTGTGGAGGGAAAAGTGCGCTTTGCGCCGGTGCAAAATAGGAATGACACGCGTCGGTGTACAAAGTCAATTGTGCTGGGTGCAAGATAGCGCCCATACAATGTAGTTTACAAACAGCAAAACTGTGGCCCTTTAAAATGCTGAGTGGCTAACTTTGGAAAACCAATAGCCACAGTGGCTGGTGAGCAAAAATATTAATGTCAAGCCCTGAACTCAGAGTATGTGATTTCAGACGCAGCCATTAAAGGTGTCATGAACTGGCTTTTAAATTTTTTTATGCTGTTGTCTGAGGTCAACTAAAGACATTTGTGTGGTTTTTACATTCAAAAACATCATAACTAATCAGTAATAGGCTATTTTCTACACTGGGTTTGAGGCTCTCTCCTGAACACTGGGGTTTGATGGGCGTGTCACTGGAGACTTGGAAGTAAACGCCCACGGCTAGGATTGGATAAGATTTGCATATTTAATGAGCTTCAGCTCCGCTGTCAGTTCACATGAGGGAGAGATTGTTTTGAAAGCAGCAACCGGAATGACAAAATCAAGGGGCCGAGGGTCTGTACATATAAACTTCCCTCACTAACTTGACAAAGGTGAACATACTTCAAAATGGCGGCGGCGGGGATTCCCCCCGAGGGGAAGTGCTTAGGGAAGAAACAGAAGAAAGCTTAAGGGAGGCTGTACTCAGATTAAACATTACACTGCTTTATTACGTAATCCTGAGGTATAGGGGTTTTACACTGAGCTTCCTCATGTAACTTTCCTCTGTTCTCTCTGGAAGCACCAGATGAGCTGGGAGTTTTCTCTGGTCTAATAAAGAAACATAAGCCAGCAGGAAGTCTGGGGACAGTTAATACAAACATAACTACATAAGCTGGATGACAATTATTTCTACTGTAATATCGACTAAATAAACGCCATGGTATTAAAAACCCAAATGTCCCATCTGATTTCTCAACGTTACACTGCGACGCAGATCCTAAATCACTTCTGTTGAAACAACATCGTACATTAAAAAAGATAAAAACGATCAAATAAAGTCCTGAAGCAAAGTTTCCAAATGGATTCTGGTAAATTACATGCAATAATAAACTATAAAATGACCACATGGTCACAATTCATTCAGTTACACTGTATTATAGTATATTTGCTGTTGATTATTTTTCATGATTTGTTTATTTTTCATGATTAGATTATTTTAAACAGTAGAAAAACAGATACATTTAGTCAAAATACACAAAAAATACCTTTCAGATTATTCTGTATAAATGTAGGGCTTTTATTAAAACTGCTCTATACAGTAATTTACTTTTAAAATAGCCTATTCTTTCATGTACAGTAACTAAAATCATTTTGTAGAATGTCTCGAATGTACATTTCCTGAAGAAAATGTGAGTGGTGCTTGAGGTGTTCTGGGTGGTTGCTAGGCAGTTGCTAGGATGTTCTGGGTGGTTGCTAAGCAGTTGCTAGGGTGTTTCTAGGTGGTTGCTAGGGTGCTCTGAGTTGTTAGGCGGTTGCTAGGGTGTTCTGGTTGGCTGCTAGGCAGTTGCTAGGGTGTTCTGGGTGGTTGCTAGGGTGTTCTAGGTGATTACTAGGTGGTTGCTAGGGTGCTCAGAGTTGTTAGGCAGTTGATAGGGTGTTCTGGTTGGCTACTTGGCAGTTGCCAGGGTGTTCTGGGTGGTTGCTAGGGTTTCTCTAGGTGGTTGCTAGGGTGTTCTTGGTGGTTGTTAGGCAATTGTTAGGCGGTTGTTAGGGTGTTCTGGGTGGTTGCTGTGGTGTTGCTAGGATATTGCTAAGGTGTTCTGAGTTGTTGCTGGGGTGTTCTGGGTGGTTGCTTAGGAGTTGATAGGGTGTTCTGGACGGTTGTCGGGCTGTTCTGGGTGGTTGCTATGGTGTTGCTAGGTGGTTCCTAGGGTGTTGCTAGCTGGTTGCTATGGTGTTGCTATGTGATTGCTAATGTGTTCTGGGTGGTTGCTATGGTGTTCTGGGTGGTTGTTCAGACGTTGCTAGGTTGTTGCTAAGGTATTGTTAAGGTGACGTTAAGTTCTAAAAGTTATATTTGGTCTTCCTCCGCATTCTAAGAGTGTTTGTGATCGAGATAGCCAATCAAATCAAACAAGACAGGGCTTACAGTTAACAGAAAACGAGTGTGACGCTTTAGTTTGAATGTGGTAGATATCATATAAGTAGCTAAGCTTTTGACAATTGTTTTATAATACAAAATGTTCAATGTTCAAACCGACAGTAAAATCCATTGATGCAAACTACTCAACTGCTTTATCAAAAGTTTAAAATATGCTATAATTTATATGAGTCATAAAAATAATAATAATTGAATGTGATGACGTCTACGTTTTTGAGATACTAGACAGACTGAATGAGCATTATTGGCAAATAATTTAAATAGATTATTTCACAACTACAGTTAAACGTTTTTATCTATTTATGATTCACTTAAATCCATTGGACATAAATTGTTTTATTTAAATAAATTAACAAATAAGGTTTTAAAATTTGAACTCAGCCGCATCTCACATCCTCCAGTCCGGCATGTGGCGCTAATGCACCTTTGATCTGGTTGACATCTGGTTCTTCAGAAGAAGAGTTCCTGCAGTCCTCAAACAAACATGGCGGCGCCAATGCCGGAGGATTCAGCGAGGAAACACGTGGAGAAAAAGAACAAGAAAAAGGTAAACATTATCAATCCCTGCTCTGCCTACAACATTAGTCTGTTCTCACAGCGTGGTATAAGTGTCTGTGTTGATATCGGACTCTCTTAGTAAACATGAGGCGTTGTCATCATCGCTCAACTTTTAACTGATTTATAAAAGTATTCTCGGCATTTTTTCTTGAGCTTTTTGGTATAATGTAAGAGTAAATCTGTCGTTTGAAAAGTATACCTTTTGGTTGTAGTAAAATCACGGTACTCTTGATATACTATAGTACTGAATAAATATAACTATACTATATTATTTACAAACACCTCTTCTTTAATGAGCATGATTTGAATTAATATATATTACGAAAAAGTTATTGAAGAGAGAATCTTATGAAGTTTAAAATAATCTCTTATTATTTGCTAGAAAAAAATATCTTAGTGATTTTTCTTTGGTTACACTCCCACATGAATAAATGCTATAGTATATAATAGTAAAATTACTGTAGTAAATACTTAAGTGTTTTTGAACCATACTATAGTAAATATTCTACAGTAAATTAACAAAGTGTAGTAAATACTGTAATATAATAGAATCGACTGTAGTATATTTACTAAAGTATAGTTCAAAAACACTAGTATTTACTACAGTAATTTTACTATAATATACTATAGTATTTTTTCATGTGGGCTTTATTTTAAGGTGTCTGTGTTACAGTGTAATTATACATTTTATGACTGAGTAATAATAATGAAATTACTTAATATGTACTATAGGATTAATTGCATGTAATTATGCATTATCTATAGATCTTATATGTAATGTATAACAAGAGCAGTGAAAAATAAAGTTATGTATTCTGGACAGTCTTATAATTTACCCACTAATGTAAATATTGTTGACCGTTCACTTCAGGGACATTTGTTGTCATGGTCATCTGTATTTGTTTCCGATGGAAATCATTTGTCCCTGATTTAAATTGTAAAAAAATGAAAACCTTTATGAATGTGTTTGTCTTGTCCTCACTCAGCCTGCGAAACGCTATTGGGACGCCTCAGAAAACACACACCAGAGACCTGAGGAAGAACAGAGTAAAGATGTGCAGAGCCAGAATAAACCAACGGGAAAAGAAACGCCACTAAAGGGGAATAAAGATGAAAGTGTCCCTTTAGAGGTAAGAGTTTGTTTTTCCATTCTGTGACTGTGTGCTATGAATATTAATCAGGTCAATGCCTCTAATGCTTGAAGGGTTACTTCTCCCAAAAATGAAAATTAGCCGATGATTTACTCATCCTAGGTGTTTTTATAATGTATAATTTAACTCTGATTGTATTGGTCTGAAAGAAGAAAGTAATATACACCTAGGATGAGTAAATCATGGGCTGATTTTCATTTTTGGGTGAACTAAACCTTTAAGATTGTTTTAGTTTAGATTTGAGAGTTT
This sequence comes from Pseudorasbora parva, assembly GCF_024679245.1. Classification (NCBI taxonomy): domain Eukaryota; kingdom Metazoa; phylum Chordata; class Actinopteri; order Cypriniformes; family Gobionidae; genus Pseudorasbora; species Pseudorasbora parva. The sequence goes on from NC_090184.1 coordinate 3,485,074, forward strand.
GTTGCACCTCTTTGACTTTATACCGTCAGCACTTTATGGAGCGTCACACAAATACTAGTTCTGATGTCCCAAACAATCCTTTGGATGAATTAATTTGCTGTTATTTCTTTAGAAGAACTTAAACTAGGGATGTTTAATTATTTTTATGCATTTTTAAGCTTTGCATTTTATTTATTTTTTTATTTTTTTATCCAAAAGAATCCAACTATTAAATAACGAGCAAAGGAAACTAAAAAAGTTGTTTTCTGAAAATAACATTCTTAAGCCTCGTGCACACGTCTTTGTGTTCGACTGCAAAGAACTGAAATTTTTGTACTTCTTTTACTCCTATTAATAAAATATTTCTAGAGTGCATACCTTCTTCAAATTTTTGAATACACTGATCAGGCATAACATTATGACCACTGACAGGTGAAGTAAATACCACTGATGATCTCTTCATCCCGGCTCCTGTTAGTGGGTGGGATATATTAGGAAGCAAGTGAACATTTCGTCCTCAAAGTTGATAGAAGCAGGAAAAATAGGCAAGCGTAAGGATTTGAGCGAGTTTTGACAAGGGCCAAATTGTGATGGCTAGACGACTGGGTCAGAGCATCTCCAAAACTGCAGCTCTTGTGGACTGTTCCCGGTCTGCAGTGGTCAGTATCTATCACCGCACACCTTCAGGGGTCTAGTGGAGTCCATGCCACGTCGGGTCAGGGCTGTTTTAGCAGCAAAAGGGGAGCAGCACAATATTAGTTAAAATGTTATGCCTGATCAGTGTAGGTCTAAGCTGGAAGAGCGGTGAGTGCTTTGATTGGAGCCTTGCGGTTTAAAAAAAGTGATTTTTAAACCGCAAAAATGCATGACAACCCTAAGCTTTCAAGATGGCACAGAACGACAGCGTCACGTGAGCAAAACCACTATAGAAACGATTGTACAAAACCTCTATCGGCTTACAAATTTCTAGTGGTTAATCATGTTTTCCGGTATATCTCCCATCCCTACTCTCAAATAATCAGTGATTTAACAATCACCAACATCCTAACTTTAAGCACACCCTTATTGTTTTAACTGCACATGTAAACTCAATGATGTCCTAATTTGAGCAAAATCAGAGTCAATATTTCAGCAGCTTCTCATCCGATCATGTTGTTTATTCAGAAAAAGGACCCTTTTCCTGGTGAGGCTCCTATACCAAAAGAACGGCTCCAGAAGTTTCAGAGAGGAGAAAAACGCAAAGCGGTGAGTCCAGCTTCTGCAGTCACAGAGACTTGCCCAAATGCATTCCTGTATATTTATTGTTTCGAGTCTATCAGCATATAATGGATGCAAGTCACTGTTGCGGGTGGGTAATATGATCAAATATGTCTTTTGCTGGAAGTAATATTTTTATCATACCAAAATTATAGATCCCAGTGAAATCTTATACATCTTAACACAGAAATAAGATATTTACCTCGAAATATACTGATAACCATCAGAAAATGTTACACAAAACACCCAAATGGACATTACTGATAACAAAAATATTACATTTCAATGAAATATAATCATGTGAGATCATGCGTGGACTTATGGGAATGTCCTTTGATTGATTTTCACTGTAAATTATACAACCCCAAATCAGAAAAAGTTGGGACAGTTTGGAAAACGCAAATAAAAAAAGAAAGTAGCGATTTCTAAATTTACTTTGACTTGTATTTCATTGCAGACAATATTAACACAAAATATTTCATGTTTTGTCTGGTCAACTTCATGTCATTTGTAAATATGCATCCTTTCCTGTCATTCAGACCTGCAACACATTTCAAAAAAAGTTGGGACAGGAGCAATTTAGGGCTAGTAATGAGGTAAAAGGGTTAAATAATGATGTGATTTGAAACAGGTGATGTCAACAGGTGATTGAAATTATGATTTGGTACAAGAGCAGCATCCAAGAAAGATCTAATCCTTTAGGAGCAAAGATGGGCCGAGGATCGCCAGTTTGCCAACAAATACGTGAGAAAATTATTGAAATGTTTAAAAACAATGCTCCTCAAAGAAAGATAGGAAGAGATTTGGATATTTCACATTCAACAGTGCATAACATAATTACAAGATTCAAGGAATCTGGAGGAATTTCAGTGCGTAAAGGACAAGGCCGCAAGCCTAAGCTGAACAACCGTGATCTCCGATCCCTCAGGCGGCACTGCATCAAGAATCGTCATTCATCTATAAGCGATATCACCACATGGGCTCAGGACTACTTTGGCAAACCTTTGTCAAGTACCACAATACGTAGTTACATCCACAAATGCCAGTTAAAACTGTACTGTGCCAAAAGGAAGCCTTATGTTAACAGTGTCCAGAAGCGCTGTCGACTTCTCTGGGCTCGGAGGCCTCTGGGATGGACCATCACACAGTGGAAATGTGTACTGTGGTCAGATGAATCAGTATTTCAGGTATTTTTTGGGAGGAATGGACGCCGTGTGCTCCGGACCAAAGAAGAAAAGGATCATCCAGACTGTTACCAGCAACAAGTCCAAAAGCCAGGGTCTGTCATGGTATGGGGTTGTGTCAGTGCCCTTGGCAAAGGTAACTTGCACTTCTGTGAAGGCACCATTAATGCTGAAAAGTACATAGAGATTTTGGAGCATAATATGCTGCCTTCAAGAAGATATCTTTTCCAGGGACGTCCATGCATATTTCAACAAGACCATGCAAAACCACATTCTGCACACATTACAAAGTCCTGGCTGCGGAGGAAGAGGGTACGGGTACTTGACTGGCCTGCCTGCAGTCCTGACCTGTCTCCAATAGAGAATGTGTGGCGCATTTTGAAGCGCAAAATGCGACAACGAAGACCCCGTACTGTTGCCCACCTTAAGACTTGTTTGCAGGAAGAATGGGACAAAATTACACCTGAAACACTTCATCACTTGGTGTCTTCAGTCCCTAAACGTCTTTTAAGTGTTGTGAAAAGGAATGGCAACATTACAAAGTGGTAAATGCTTTACTGTCCCAACTTTTTTTGAAATGTGTTGCAGGTCTGAATGACAGTAAAGGATGCATATTTACAAATGACATGAAGTTGACCAGACAAAACATGAAATATTTTGTGTTCATATTGTCTGCAATGAAATACAAGTCAAAGTAAATTTAGAAATCACTTCTTTTTTTCTTTTTTTGCACATTCCATACTGTCCCAACCTTTTCTGATTTGGGGTTGTATATCGCCGTCAATTTGTTCGGTCACATCAGTGTTTCGTTCACCAAATGTTGTATGAGGACTGGATTTCACGCTCTTTCTCTCTCATGTGTCAGCCCGCAGGAGCCCGGAGGACGCTTAAAGAGACCATTGTGTTCTCCGAGTCCGTGTCTGCACTCGCTCAGAAACAGGCCGCACGATTTGACCTCCTACTCCCAGAGGATGCTGGGTAATGTAGTCCACACATTGTGACAACGACAGATGACAAGAATATAACCCCCAGAAATATGATTAAAAGAATAGCTCAATGTAAATGTTTCCAAAAGAGGGCTAAAAAATATTGAGAGGTTGATTAAGTTAGAAATAGAAATATTTGCCATCACTCCTCCTTTGTTGTGTTAGAGAAACTCACACAGCAGTGTTAACTAGTTTTCTGAAATGTAATGGCAAGGTAAGCAAACATATACTGTTTTAAATGTTAATATCTGTGAAAACACATCATCACAGTCTGTGAAAAGAGTCCATTATCCACCAGTCCATTTAATCCTAAATAAAGTAAACTGTGAATGTGTAAGACTTACGATTCATTAGTCAAGGTCAGTAAACTGTAAAATGATAATAAAATATTATAACACATGCCAGTTTGAAATATGAAGCGGCATAATGGACTGTTTTTGTTTGGCTAAAATCATTGCACATTTAAGTTAAAATGGATCAGTAAATAACTAAAAGATGGATCATGTTTTAGGGCTAGTTCACTTCAATGTAGAGCTGCACGATTAATCGTTAAAAAAATGTGATCTCTGAATCACAGCGAACATTCAGATCTGTGTTCTGATCTAAAGAGAGCCGTTGTCATGTATAGATCAGGGATGGCGAAAACTAAACATTTTCTTGACCGACCACCGAGCCTCATTAGCCGGTTGAAACCGGTTAACCGATTAGTTTAAAATATGCTGCGCTATTTGAAATAACAGCCGCAAGCCGCGCCTGCAATTTCGCAACTCTGTCGCATCTCTTTATAATCTCTCAGCCGCTCTCTCTCACACACACACACACACACTCACTGTCCCGGCGCTGCCGCCTCCCTTCCACTCACGTAAATTTTTTAAAATCCCCTACAGCGCCTAACATGAGTCCTGCAAACGCGGCGCCAAGGAGCATGTTTGTAATCGATAAACAAATGGCTCCTTAATTTCGAAATGGTTTGGGTACAAGGGGATGGCGTTGAAAATAAAGGCATTTGTCTAGCGTTATGAGCTCATTTGAAACATTGCCGTGGCTCGTTTAAGAAAATGACAGCTCCGAAGAGGCCGCTTTAGTTTGAGGTAGTGCTAACAATAATAAAGAAAGACGATGATCAACACCTAATGTGTTACCACTAAAAAATGTAGATGTAATATATTTCCAAATGTAAGCCCATCTTATGCGGAATGACGCTTCATACTGCCGTCTGCCCTGGCTCTAACCTCGAGTGTTTACTTTTTGCAAACCTTGTGAGTGCGCGAACCCAAACGCTGTGACCTTGCGCCAAAGGTTTTTATTGGTTTATTAAGTACAAACAGGCGAGTTATGAAAAATTGAGTGTGAGGGATTTGTTCACTTCACACAAAAAGATTTTGTAATGAGACGGCTAACTGTGGTAGCGTTTAGTCCACTGTCTATAATAGCCTAATTTAGAGATCACTTTTTTTTTTAACGGACAACTTTGATCGGTTAGCGTTGATACGGTCAACCATCGGTCAAACGGTCATCGGTTAACATCCCTAGTAGGGCTGTTTCGAATGCCATTTTTTGAGCTTCGAAGCTTAGGTGTCAATCAATATCGAATATTCGAAGCTTCGGTGGGTGGGGCTAAATATATAATAATAGTGTCGGTATGCATTTGTATCATCTTTCATGACTTCACGTTTCACTCTTCAGCATCGTAAATGTGTTGCGGCAGACCCAGTGGAGTGCAGTGTTGCATTTGGTGCAATATGATCAGGTGGCACACATTCTTTAAATATTAATAAACATTTAATAATCTTTTAAATAGAACAGTTTCCGGTACGCATTACACGGTCAGGTTTATGCCCCGAAAACGGACAGTGCACAAGTGATACAAAACACAAAGTCTGTTGAGAGCAAGAACTTTAATAAGGTATTAATAACGAACCTTTCTTTAAAACAAATGAATCCCAAAACAGAAATTAAATTAGTAACACCCAGTGATTTCAACGAACTGTAATAAATAAAGAACACGGTAGCATGCTTATAAACAGTTGAATAAGAATAAATGAATTGTTTTTAAAATGACACAAAATGTAATATCTATTACAATTAGTTTTATTCTATATAAGGGATTTATTTTGTCTTATTCTGACTTTTTGTTAATTTAAATCTTTAAAATGCACGATGCTTTTATTGAAAGCATGTTGCGGTGCTTTTTATTTATTTATTATTATTTCAAGCATGAGTGAGAGAATGAGTCCGCGACGGAAGTCACGTGTTGAAAAAAAAAAGAATATTCGAATCTCAAAACTGAAAATCGAATGCCACCTCACCGAACGAATATTCAAATATTCGATTGTTCTAGTACAGCCCTAATCCCTAGTATAGATAGCTTCACAAAGTGTCTTTTTAACCACACGGGATCATTATTTCTGTCTTACAAACATTCAGATCATCACAGAAGTACTGGGATAAAAGTTTATAGTTTGGATATAAAAACTGACATCGAGCAAAATAGAGCAAATCACATTTAGAGAGTCATTGAATCATTCACGCAAGAGATTCATTCAAAAACACTGATTCATCCAGTAATGAAACCATGAAGTCTTTATGAGCGAGTCATTGAATCATTAAAGATATTCCTTAAAAAACACTGATTCATCCAGTAATGAAACCATGAAGTCTTTATGAGCGAGTCATTGAATCATTAAAGATATTCCTTAAAAAACACTGATTCATCCAGTAATGAAACCATGAAGTCTTTATGAGCGAGTCATTGAATCATTAAAGATATTCCTTAAAAAACACTGATTCATCCAGTAATGAAACCAGTGAAGTCTTTATGAGCGAGTCATTGAATCATTCACTTAAACAATTTTTTTTTCATAACTCATTCACCTTTTTTTAAATAGACTGCAGCAATGAACATTGTGTCAGAACTTCTAGTAAATGACATGTTATTTTGTTTCGTTGTCTGTTCAGAATCGTGGGAGAATTGTGATCTGTTTGAAACAAAGAAATTGTGATTGTCAATTTTATCCAGAATCGTGCAGCTCTACAGTCAGTGCATGCGTTCCCTGACGTCTGACAGATATACAACAAATGTGGAAGCACAAAATAAACTTGTTCAGCTTTATTTTTTCAAACACAGACTGTTTGTTCAGTCAGTTTTTAACTTATATATTTATCATCAAACAAGCTATTAAAAAATGATTACACAACCAGCCAGTGATATGCACTAATAATGTAAATCACCATTAAACAAAAGTACTGTAGTATGGCACGCTGGAACCAATAAGTGAGTGAACCATAAGTAAGAAAGGTTTGGGTTAATCAACCGAGAGTCTGAAGTTAACCCCTCTTTCAGGAATTTCTCCCAGAAGCCTCAAACATTCAGTTTTCAAATGTCAGTGTCAGCTCTTAGGTTTGGATAGAAAAGAGTAGCTTGGACATTTGGTTAAACTACTGCTTGTGTGTTTTTGGTGAACTCTTCTTCATATATGAATCACATTAATTAAATGTACACACACATTAATTAAATGTACACACACATTGAGCTCATGTCTGTCTGCCTGTCTTCAGCTTCCTGGAAGGAGACGAGGATGAAGACACATGTACAATCTCTCAAGATGACATAGCAGATGCGGTTGACATCACTTCTGGATCAAAGGTGAATTATTTTAGAAACGGCAGCAAGGCCAATAATAAACAGAGCTTGTTGATTAGTTAAGCAAGAATGTGATGCCAGTAGGCACTTTCACACAAACAGCCTTTACTCATGTGATCTAGGGCTGGGCGATATGGCCAAAAAATCATACCTCGGTATTTTTTGGTTGAATAGCGATGCACGGTATATATCACGGTATTTTCTATCTATATGGATTTTTTTTTTAAAACTGTATTTAATTTAATAATTATTTCACATCCTGCCCAGTGATGTCCTAAAAACAATGTTGATATTGAAGGCTATAAACAAATACAGTGAATGTAATGTAGGCTATGCAATATATTGTGTGCAATACATTTGCCCGGTTTAGTTTGAAATGCTTTCTTGCACCTTCTGAGTTGGTTTGTTTGAGTGATCGGAATTAAATACGTCTCGAAAGACTCTCGGAAGGCATTTAGGCCTACTCCTGGTCATTTCGCAATCAGATAGATACCTGGTCAGAGAAAACGAATGAAGGAACCAGTTGTAAAAAGGCCATAACAAATACAGTGATAAAGGCCATAAATAAAGGCCATATAAACAAATACAGTGAATGTAATGTAGGCTATGCATATATTGTGTGCAAAAAGCGGGGGGTTTAAAAATTCATAATTTTTTTTAATTCACTAAACTAAAAATAAAAACAATAGCATATTAGCCTATATTTGATTACTCCATTATAATGGTCACTTTCTTAAAAATATACATACTTGTAGGTTTAAATTTCCACATATGGCACATTTATTGTCCAACAATAAATATTTTAGCAATATGTATATTTTAGTCTGAATCTGTTTGCCGCGCATATATAAGAATAGTCCACCTGGTCATTTTACATCCAATTTACCATGTTTAATGTGTAAAGGGGGTAATAATGAACTTCATTGATGGAGGATTTCGCTGTTGATTTGGGGTTAATATAATTAATGTAGAAATATATATTAATAGCTTCAGCATTACACTGCTGGAATAAGATTTCTTTACAAGTCTTTTATGCTGCATTTGTGTCCTCAGACTGAAGCCTTTCATAAGCGTGTCAAATCGGCCCCTCATCCCAATTAATTTATATTCAGAAGCACAGATGAAAGCTTGAACATGAATGCTCTTTTCTGCTCAGATGTTCCAGTGATAGATGTGCTGTATTATGTGTTGTCCAGGAAACTCTTCTTCTGTTGTTGGTTTGATCCAGATAACGCCACATGCAGCAGTGTTGCGAAATTACCAAAAGAGAAATGATTCAAATTAAATGTATTACTTCTTTGGACATCAAGGAATAATTGAGTGTTTCTGCTTTGCAATTACACATTTGTTAAATATGACATTTATAAAGTGAGCAAGCATGTGTAAATGGTAGTGTAAAATAGACCAAGCACCGTTCTCATGTCTCGCTGCAGTCGGAGATTCGCTGTATTTGGTCTGTTCTAGTACACTTTAAAAAATATTGTTGGTTTAACTTATGAGTTTATTGAGTTTATTGAAATTAAAAATGTGAGATGATACAATGAAGGAAATTGGTTTAATAAATAGAAACTCAAAATATTATTAGATCTGAACCATCAAAAATGTGGTAAATCAATTTGGCATGTTTCACTGCGTCATCACAAATAAAACACAATTACCCAATATGCTTACAAAATTTGAATAAAGGTTGGTAATTCTCAAAAATGTTCATTGTATAAACTCAAATTTAAAATTTTAGTGAACTCAAAAATGTAAGGCAACCAGGTAACTTATTTTTTAAAATATTTTTTTACAGTGTAGGTTTTTCTTTTTCTCTCCCCACAGTACTTCAACTTGCATCTCTCCCAGTTTGGGCCGTACAGGCTTGACTACAGCAGAAATGGACGGTATGTGCTAAAGGATTAATGCATGTATTCTAGTTCAGAGCTCAGAGTTGATGTACTTTTATTAGCCTGACGTGGTCATCCTCAGCTCTAGTCAGAATATGAGTCTGATGCTCCATTGGGCTGTGATTATGGGGCGTGTTTCAACCCAACCAGGAAAGACATCAATTGGACAGACCTACAACCAATCAGAGCAATGAAGTGACGCATTATCGAATGTCAACAGAGCTCAACTGCACTGTGTTGCCAAATCTGCCAAGTTTTCAATGTATGCAGGTTAAAGCGACTATTTGATATATAGACCCATGAGTGCGAATTTTAGCAGGCAACCTTGCCAAAATAACACCCATTCTACCCCCAAAACGGCATTTTTTTCCCGGAGAACAAGTTAGCCTGGCATCCAGGCTAATGCTTCATATTAAAAGGGTCAGTAACAACTAAGTGTCTGATAATAAAAAGAAACCCTTAGAAATCAATTTTTCAACCCGTGTCAAATTAACTTGTTTATTAATAAATGTTGAGGGAAACCACTCTCATGCACTAAAAAAAAATTAAAATCCCGTTATTTAAAAGTGGAGCACCTGGTCTGTCATTCATAGCAATGTTAATATCGCACGCAGGTAAAGGCCCTCATGCAAATGTTCCAAAAAATGACAAATGAGCTGTTTGTTTTTTTTAAACTTTTTATTGATCAATGAATCCTGAAAGTATCACAGGTTCCAAAAAATATTATGCATTATAAATGTTTCCAAAATTGATATTAATTCATCATATGAGTGATCATGTGACACTGAAGTCTGGAGTAATGATGATAAATTCAGCTTTGATCACAGGAATGAATCACACTTTACTATATTCAAATAGAAAAGTTATTTTAAATTGTTAAAATGTTTCACAATCTAACAGTTTTTGCTGTATTTAGGATCAAATAAATGCAACCTCAGTGAGCAGAAGAGACTTCTTTCAAAAAGAACCAAAATAATACAGTTTCCATATCAGTTTCCTAGGGATTCTTACCATTTAAATACCATAAATAATCTTAATAATCAAAGTCAGAATAAAATTATCAGATTTGAAAGGAAAACAAGTCATTAGCATGCTCTCTGTTCTTTTTCTTTATGATCTCAGGACATTTACATCAAGAAATTGAAAATATGTTAATTATAGAGGTAAATTGCATTTTGATATATTTATATATAACAATATTTGTCTGCAACAGGCATCTGCTATTGGGTGGAAAGAAGGGTCATGTGGCCTGCATCGACTGGCAGTCCAAAGACCTGATGTGTGAGATGAACGTCATGGAAACGGTCAATGACGTCAAGTGAGTGCACTTTCATTAAGACGCATCTCTTGATTTTAGGGCTGTCACTAACGATTATTTTGGTAATCAACTAATCTATCGATTGTTCTTACGATTAATCGAGTAAGCTGATATTTCTTGTGGTAATAAAGATAGAACTAAGCAAACAATAGACTTTAAAATGACTTATAAACTAATATTACAACAACAAGGCAATAATATTTGGTTCATATAAAATATCAAAAACAAGTAATCTGATGTTTTATATAACAACCTGCATGATATAATATACATTATAAACTCTTGGCTTATTATAACAAATGCCTGCAGAGGGCGCCAGCGGGCTGGTGTTAGACTTTACAGCAGATCAAATCCTGGTTTAATATGGGCTGGTTGTGTGTTTTAGTTTTTCTGGTAATCAAATGAAGGCAGTAACACCACGGGAGTGTGTGTGTGTGGTGAATGAAACCGCATGTCTGCCCTATTTATTCATTCACACAGAAACACACAACTTGTAGGATTCATATTCAAATGGTCTTATTGCTGTTTAATATTCACAGACACTAGCCCATATCGCGATGTGATTTAAAGGAACACGCTGACTTTTGGGGACTTAAGCTTATTCACCCTATCCCCCGAGTTAGGGCTGCTTTCACATCTCTAGTTTGGTTCATTTGGTCCGAACCAAGGGCAAACAATTATACATTGTTGCATTTTTCAGCTTTTTTGGTTCCTTTTCACACCACACTGATTGCTTTGGTCCGAACCAGTCGAAACGAACCAAAATGCAGGCACGTGACAACATCCACATCACTCATTGGCCATGGCGTATTTACTAAACTGCTTTTCGATTGGTCAGAATTTACGTGTGGGAAAATTCCAACAGAAGAGGCAAAGCCAGCAAACTATAATAACACTATGGAGAGACGACTGCGGGCTGGTTTTGTCCCTGACCATAATCTACTACACTGTGTGTATTTACCACAGTATCAGGGTATCCGCGGGGTCTTGAAAAGTCTTAAAAGGTGATAAATCAATTTTGGGAAAATTAAGACCCTTATAAAGTATTAAAAAGTCTTATCACGGCTTTATAAAGTCTTAAATTTTGAAAGTATTTTGTTCAAGCTTTGTCAAAAGAGATTGACTCCAAAGAGTATTTATGAATGAATATATTTATTTTCATCCCCATAAGTATTAAAAAACAACGGGGCTCTCAGTCTGAGATCGGCTCGGAGCGCGCGTCAGGGATGGAAATTAGCACCGCCACCAGCCAAATGCAGCTGAATTTGAGTTGTGGCGGGTAAACTCGCTTCACCTAACAAGCTGTTTCACCTCTTTGTAAACTTTGTTCAGTGCATGCGAGTGCATTTTCTCCGTCATCGCTTGCGTGAAGACGCGCTGTGAGACTCGCGCGCTCTGTGTGAAAATCTGACGCTGTGCATCATCCGAGAGCGCGCGCTCGTCTCACAACGCGCAAATATTGAGTTCTCATTCAAGTCTTGCGCTTAAACGGACAAACACAAGAAGTATGTCAACATGTCCATCTTGATGAGTATCCTAGCAGACATAGTCTGAATATGGCTCAAGTGAACTGTATAGTATGCACAGTCGAGAAAGACGATCATATCCCTGCCTCAGGTCTTAAAGGCGCAGTAGCCTTTACTGCTGCCGGAGTGATGTCCTTATATTTAGTTTGACATTAAACAATGCTCTTGATTGAATAGCTTTTGTAAGTTTAATAAGGATGAATATTTCATTTAAACAGTTAAATATGCTAAATATGTTATTTTTTGATTACTTTATTCAATTTCTGTACCTTTCTCCAGGCCAGTAGGCATGTGCATTATTATTTAATGTACACGAGTGAGGTCGAGTTAAACATTTTAGTTTGAATTTAATTTTTCGGTTTTCGGCTTTGGTTTCTTCTTTTTTGGTTTCGGCCAAGAATTTTGATTTCGGTGCTTCCCAATCCCTACTGACAATGTTCTGCTCAGTATGTTGCAACACACTTCAAAGATGCCAAAACGAATAGTTTCATTCTTGGGACTAAAAACCATAAAACTGGAAGCCATAAAAGACCACAAATCATTGTGAAAATGTCAAAATGAAACTTCAAAATTTCATTGAGACTTGAGATTAAATAAACTGCCGAAGTATTGTAGAGCTTGTAGTATTAATTTTCACATTGTCAGTTAAAAAAAAAAAGTGGCTGGTAAAAACATTGAGTGGTAGACTTTGAAAAAAGTTAATTTCTATCCCTGGCGAGCGCTGTCTACAGGTGACGTCATGTATTTTGCAAAATGCGCAGTTAGGTGATGTGTCGCCCTCCATATGCCGCAAAACAGATATGCAATATAAGCGATACAAAATTGGCCTACGATAGAGATTTTAAGTCTTCATCCGACTACAAATGTTTATTAAAGGTTTGTTGCCGATTAGAACTTGAAGTGCGATGAGGTCTTAAATATTTTGAGAAGTCTTTAAAAAGTCTTAAAAAGGTATTGAAATTAACTTCAGGATTCCTGCATATACCCTGAGTATGCAAATACCTTTCTATAATGAAGCGCGGATGCGGCATGAAAACAATGCACTGCAGACGGCGAGCGCGCATCGCTCGTCACTTCAAGAGGAGGCGTGCATTAATTATTAACTCTTGACATGCTCATCGTCCGAAAATATTGCCAACGATCTATCAGGTAATAATATCATGCACACAATGTCAGCGCAGCTAACTACGGCAGCTGGTTCAGTCCAAAAATGATCAGTACTTTTGCAGTTGGTTCTGGTCGAGGTCTGATCACGTTCTCATCACAAACGAACCGCTCCAGAGTTCGTTTGAAATCGTACCGAGACCACCTCTTCAAGGAGGTCTCGGTACGCTTGTGTGGTCCGCTTTTGGTGCGCACCCGAGTGCGATCGCTGCTTTCAGACCTGACCAAACGAACCGCACCAAAGAGGGAAACGAACTCTTGTACGATTCAACCAAACTAAATGAGGCAGGTGTGAAAGCACCCTTAGATAAGTCCATACACACTATTCACTTAAAGCTTTTACTCTTAAACACAATGCAAACGGTTGATTGCAAAATTTGCATTTGACTTTTTTCCCATTTTCTATTTTTAAAAAACTGCCGAAGTCTTTGTTGACATGGTAGTAGAGGACTATGAAAACGCTCTCAAAATTAAATAAATAATATACTGCAAACAAATTATCCTTCATCTATCTCTCTCTTCTCCAGTGGTTTGGGCTAATCCAAAAGAAGTGAAAACAAGGGGGGTGTTCTGAAGAGACCCCCGTTAGGAATTAGTGCTTTCCACCTGATTACAAATTAACACGGCAAAAAATCGACCAGTCAGAATTTTGGTCGAGCCAGAACGTATCGACTGGGACTAACTAGTAGGGCTGGGTGTCGATTCAGATGTTTCGATTCAATTAGATTTCGATTTTCAGTTCTCGATTCAACTCAAATGAATATAGATTTAATACAAATACTATAGGTATTTATAAAAAAGAACAGTGAACATAAGTGGGTAATTAAAAAGAAATGAAGAGCCATAAACCTGTATGTTAAACTTTTTATTTTAGGTACACTTGAGTACATTAAAACAGAACGCATCTCTATATTTCAAATCTATAAAATTTTTATTCAACTTTATTCTAAAAAACTTATCTGAGAAGTATTTTATGGATGTTTTGATATATTTATTCTAAAACATAAAAAGGATATTGGATGATTTTTTTTAGCAATTTTCAGTACACGACAAGCTCTTCTTGCGATTTTGCCGCTTGCATTGTGTGCATTTACTTTTCATACGTGAGAAACTCGTTCATTATTTTTTTACAGTCGATGGTTAAAGGGTTAGTTCACCCAAAAATGAAAATTATGTCATTAATTACTCACCCTCATGTCGTTGGACACCAGTAACACCTTCGTTCATCTTTGGAACACAAATGAAGATATTTTTGTTGAAAGCTGATGGCTGAGAAAGGCTTCAGAAAGGCCTCCATTGGGATTCAGTACATTCCCACTGACCCACTCACACGACCCATAAAGGCCCTAAAGACTTCGTTACAAAGTCCATCTCACTACAGGGGCTGTACAATAATTTTACAATGCGACGAAAATAGTTATTGTGCGCACAAAAATCAAAATAACGATATAATCCACCAAATTATTGACGTGAACTCGACGCATGCGCGAGAATATGACGCAGCTCCGCCGTTCGAATCATACCCTGCGTCCCAATTCGCATACTATCCATCCTAAATAGTATTCGAAAATAGAATTAGTATGTCCCAAATCGTAGTATGTTGAAAAGAGTATTCCAAAGATTCCCGGATGGTTTGCTATTTCCGGTCCGAATTCACAGTATGGATCGATGGGCACTCTAACGGCTGATATTGCCCACAACCCATTGCGAGTTGGACGAGGATTCGATTAGAACTACAAACGCGGATAAAAAGCGTTAAAAAACTACAAACATGACGGATGTGCGAGTTCGACGGTTAAGTAGAAAAGTTTAGATAAAGGGGTTTGAGTGACCAACTATCAATATTTAACCTGACAAAAATATATTTATTCAGTGTTGTCACATTATATTTCACCCGCAGCAGCATTGAGAACTTTTGTAATGACATGTTTGGCCATTAACTTTTAAATGCATCATTATATTTAAACTGTAAACACATGAGGAGAGTCTCTGCATTAAAGACCCACAAACGGCAGATCAACGAGCGGCTACATTTCTCTCCGATACGGTAGGAGATTAAACTGAATGTGGAGGATTTGAACTGTGACGAATCTGACGATGATTGACAGGGCAGATAAACGGTGACGGGATGCACGTAACTAAGCGACAGAGTCCGTTAAAGATGGCGAAGTAGTATGTCCCGAAGCTTGCATACTTTTCTGCTACACACTCAAAAGTATATACTTTTTCTTCACAAAAAGAGTACATACTTTTAGGACGTAGTATAAGTAGGCGAATTGGGACGCAGCAATAGCGAATACATGACCCGGAAGAGGAGGAGCGCCGCTATTGCGCGAGTTCACGTCCGAGACCTACACGGACG
The DNA here is from genome assembly GCF_024679245.1 of Pseudorasbora parva. Classification (NCBI taxonomy): domain Eukaryota; kingdom Metazoa; phylum Chordata; class Actinopteri; order Cypriniformes; family Gobionidae; genus Pseudorasbora; species Pseudorasbora parva. The sequence continues at coordinate 3,500,382 of NC_090184.1, forward strand.
ACAATATCTTGGCAGATAAAGTCATTATTTCGATTTTTTTTGCGCACAAAATCTGTTCTCGCCGCTTGGTACAATTATTGTACAGCCACTGTAGTGAGATGGACTTTGTAACGAAGTCTTTAGGGCCTTTATGGGTCGTGTGAGTGGGTCAGATGAAATGTACTGAATCCCAATGGAGGCCTTTCTGAAGCCTTTCTCAGCCATCAGCTTTCAACAAAAATATCTTCATTTGTGTTCTGAAGATGAACAAAGGTGTTACTGGTGTCCAACGACATGAGGGTGAGTAATTAATGACATCACTAACCCTTTAATTCCTGGACATGAGTAGTTGCCGTGCTAACGGACAACAATACCTTAACATGCTGACTTAAGTTGACTGTGGACTAACTATTATTTGAGGAAATCTCTTTATAATATAAGCTATTAGGCTTTGAATTATTGATCCTGCGCTGTATATGGACTATAATTTGAATATGTCTATAATGGCTAACTCAAGTTTGATCCTAATGCAAGGCAAGCATTCGCATGTGTGTGATCTATTTTTAGCAGTTGTGTCCTCGGCCGTGTGTGTGTGTGTGTGTGGTCACATCAAATGGTTCTGCAGATTTTTAGTATTACTACAGCGTTTCACCTCAGCATTATAAAAGGCGACAATGCCTAAACACTGAATGGATAAATGATGTGTGCCTCTTGCTCCTTTGTAAGATCACCCACGGCAAATGGGTGACATCTAGTGGAGAAGACTAGTAATTAGATTTACGTTAATCTTATGTTCAATGTTAGCGGAAATAAATATGGAAAAAATCGATTCGTGGCCTTTGAGAATCGATTCTGAAATGCCCAGATATTAAAAACCGATTAATCAAAAAATCGATTTTTTTGCCCAGCCCTACTAACTAGTAACTATACACATCGCATGTAAATGGGAAAATGTTGGTGTTATTTTGTCACTTATTGAGCAGTTGTCTAGATGGAGCCATTTACCTCCAGTCTTTGTGCCAAGCTATAGCGGTGGGTGTGTCAGACAGAGTTATGGGATTCACTGAGATGAAAGCGGTTTGTATGGACTAGAGATGCAACAATACAGTTAAGGGGGTCGCACACCCCACGCGGAGCTCGGCGCCGCGTCTCAGGTATCGCACACCGGAGGCGCACATTCTATACGCAGTAATGTGTATAACCTGGTAAATCCAGTAGGTGGCAGCACAAGACTGAACGTAATCAAGAGAGGCAAACGCTACATTTACCTGCGCTTTATTATTTTGCTTCACTGGGGTTATTGTGTGGAAATATGGCACAACAGAGCCAAAAAAAATATTTAAAAAGGCTACGTTTATTAAACATTTCCCCCAAAAATGTTTAGACTTTATTCAAGCTGTTGAACTCAGAACTCAGTGTCTTGTAGTAGAGGGTGAAATCAGTATACCTCAACGATTTGAGGGAAATATAATAAATAAATAAATAAATAAATATAATATACTTTTAATATAAAACCTTGTAATGGCGCTCTGTGGCATGGCAGGATTTAGAAAAAACTTCCTGAGTCGCCGCGGACAAGCGCCGAATGCCGCCACCGGTGTGAAAACAATGTGTTCGAATTTTAAAGAAGTGGCGCGCCGCCGAGCTCCGCATCCGGTGTGGGACCCCCCCTTTAGTCCACGGTTCAATACATACCTCGGTTTTTAACCACGTTTTTTTCGGTTCGTTTTTTTTTCTATTCTATTCTTAGGCGACAGGAACAGAAAAAGGTTAAGGAGAAAAGGTTTTTATTGCAATACTCTTTCTTTATTTGACTTAAAAGACATGAAAACCCTTACTTAAACTTAAAATTTTACCTAAAAACGCTTGTACACATTCCTAGTGTATTGTATAATATAAAATCAATATATATAAAGATTTACAGTGGCAGCTCAGAGATGTACAGTTGCATTTAAGTATGAAATTGAATATAAATGTAGGCTAAAATTAAAACTACATAGTCTTCAATATACAACATTTAATGTTGTCTTTTTTATTAACATCATTTTAGAGGTGAACTGTCCCTTTAAGGACACGTGTTCACTAGGCTGCTGCTGTCAATTGAAGACCTGCTCACATCTCATAAATAGACGCACGCGATTTTACTTTCACTTTAGACATAACCGACTGTGTTTATATGTTAACCTTGTGTGTATTTGACAGTATTAGAGCAGTGAGACTGTCCCGTAATCACGTGTGTTTGACAGACGTTTAGTGTGCGCGCTCAATGCAAAACAGTGCATGCATTGAACAGTCCTTGCCTTGCCAGTTAAACATTTAGTTTTTGCGTGCGTGTGTGCGAATGCAATGTTTAACCGGCAAGGCTTTAAAACGCGGCTAACACCCCCTAACTTTAGTGCATATGATTGGATATTTGCTCATATCAGCGCGTAGACTCACAGACACACTTAAACAGAGCCGCAATAAACTTGAGAGGGATATCTCAAACGGAGGGGAATGGAAATAATTAATTAAATGCAAAACCGGAAAAAATTCACCAGCGCATATTAAACCGTGAATGCCGTACCGAACGGTTCAATATTATATTGAGTATTGTGACATCCCTAATATGGACTTATCTAACTCTGGGGATACGGTGAATAAGCTAAAGTCCCAAAAAGTCGGCATGTTCCTTTAATACTGACCCTGTTTTGTTTTTTTGTTAGCGATTCAGTTTTTATCACTATACCCCTGTGCTTTAGTAATGGTCTCGCTGTCTGTGCTCCTGCAGGTGGCTTCATACGGAGGCCATGTTTGCTGTGGCTCAGAACCGATGGCTCTACATCTATGACTCTAAAGGTGTGGAGCTGCACTGCGTGAAGAAATTCAACGATGTCTTAAAGATGCAGTTTCTGCCCTACCACTTCCTGCTCGCCACTGCGGTGCGTCAGCAAGTGCTTTTGGCACAACATTGAGCTCCATAAAGGCTTGGCAGCCAATTACAAATCGAAATTACGGTGCACTGTTATTTTGAAAGCTATTAAAAAGTTGTTTGTTTAGTGTCAGTGTACAGCTTTTTCATTTTAGGATTTTCCAGAGTTTAGGAGCCGAGTGTGAGAAAGCTCTCCTTCACTAGACTTAGATCTCAAAAGTCTAGAGTTTTATGTTCTTAAAGAGCAAGATTGGTTAAATACAAGGAAGCTAGATCATCTAGGCTAGTAGCAATATTTATAATCGATATGGGATGTAACAGGTAGTCAATGTAGAGATATGATTATATATCCTTGACCAGCATTTTTAGACTAAATGTAGTGTTTTATCGAAGATGCGACTACCTCCTTTAGTGCATTACAATAATCCACTCTTGAGGACCAGTTGCTGTCATATATTGTACCCTGATCTTTAAAGAGGACCTGTGCTGTTTTACAAAGTCTTTGATTGTTTTTAGGCCATACTAGAGCAGGTTTTCCTGATTGAATATTGATTATTTCCTCATATTCCCCATTGTTGCAGCTCCTCTCTTCCCAGTCTGTCAGTAACTCTGTTTAGTTCCTGTCTCTAATGAAGCCCCGCCTTCTGAAGCACACTGTGCTCTGATTGGTCAGCTGGAGCAGTGTGTTGTGATTGGTGTTTGGGAAATGTCCCGCCCCTCACCATAACCACCAGTTTCAACACACTACTAACTAAAAGTAGCGCCCCTTTATTTTGCATATTAATTATTTTAATGAGGGATATGACCCGGAAGAATACTCAAGACTAGGCGTTTCAGGGAGTTTCAGACAATCCAAGTGTGTATGTGTGTGTATAAAAGAGATCTTTCTAGTTTGTATTTAATGCTTACATGTTTTCCATATGTGTATATGTTTTCTCCTTTTCAGAGTGCCACAGGGTTTCTGCAGTATCTGGATGTGTCAGTGGGTAAAGAGATCGCAGCCATCTGCACAAAAATGGGGAGACTGGATGTGATGGCGCAGAACCCGTATAATGCAGTGGTTCATCTGGGTCACCCAAACGGGACCGTCAGTCTGTGGTCGCCCAATCAGAAAGAGCCGCTTGTGAAAATGTTGTGTCATCGGGGGGCTGTGCGTTCCTTAACTGTGGATAAAACTGGCACGTGAGTATTATTATTATTATTATTAGGGGTGACCCTGAATAGTTGAAGATGCGATGCATCGATATGTGAAACCGAATTCGACCACCGATCCCTCAGTCGAAACTTCACGGTTGTTATGATACTAGGAAACGAGGAGCATACCATTTTGGCAATATGGGGGGTGCTCAATATTTTAAAGCTGAGCTTCAGTCCGGTGTGAGACCCCCTTTAGGCACAATCGGCTTAAAGCCCATCTTTCAAGTTGAAGATCACTGTGAATGAACGTGTAGATAAATAGTATAGGAACTCGACTTGTGTGAAGAAATTAATCATAAATGTGCATTAAAACAGTTTTTTAGAAGAAATTGTGAGTAAAATTACTTCCGTTGTGAAAAACGCTCTGATTGGAAGTGACGCAACGGCCGGTAAACATCGTCTCTTTGTAATGGAGTCAGACAGCGAAGAGGTTGCAGTTGGGATAAATGTCAACTCTTACGATGAGCTATTGCCGTATAATTACGAGCCGCCTAGGAGAGAGGGGGGTCAGGGAAAGTTAACGGGAAGGGTAAATGGACAGAGGAGAGAGATAGAGTTGTGGTGTGAGGAGAATCGGTTGAGAATTGGGCAGGTGTCTGGCAGGTGTCACACTGCGATTCCGGCAAATACACGGATAATGCGACCCGGCATTTGTTCCCGGGCCGCTAGATTTGGTCCATTCACACTGCCAGCGAAATACCGTAATATGTGCGCTTTCACACACAACCCGTAACGGTCCGGGATCGAGTTGACACGTGACATTCGGATGTGCCGTATAATGTTGAGCGATCTCAGCTTCAGCGACGAGCTCTTCTGGCACTGCAGGGTTGTATTTTTGAAAAAACAAGCTCTAGGAGTCGCGCGATAACTACTTACACGTTGCGGCATTAGTTTCGGCTTTTGTTCACACAGCGCTCGTCCCGGGTCGAATACCGCAATGTTACTAGGTCCCTGACCCGGGTTCAATTCGGTAATCAATTCCGGGACGTGGTTGCTTTCACACAGAAGGCGACCCGGCAATGCTCCGGGAATATTGCGGGTCCGACGTGCAGTGTGAAAGGGGCTTTGGTGAGTGACCACAGCGTATAGCTAATTGTGGCTAACGTTGTCTCCATGTTTATCACATTGCAGTATCTTTAATAAATCATATTTATCAATATTGCTTTCGACTTTGTTGTTTTTCAAGCATCCATTTAGATTGTCACCATCTATGCCAGCAATATGTGTCTTAAAATAATTAATTTAGATCCCAGATTTTAAATGAATGTTGTAGGATGTAGGCTATAGCTTACACATGTGACGGTCCGATAGGGATAGACATTCTGTGCCTTTCTACACAACATAGTTTATCGTAAAATTTTGTAGAAATTGCTAGCTGATGTTTAATCAGCAGCTGCTTTTAGACCTAGGTGTCCGCATGTTCTGCTTCTGCAGATGTCAAGCGTTTGGGCCGTATATCTGAACAACATAACCGGACAGCTGGAATGCCAAGCTTAGTCGGCTGTTATACTACTCACCTCTTAGTATTTCCGACAGACATAATGTAAATGAGCTCACATGTACTGTGGAGTACGTGTATGAAAGCAGTTAGTCTTTCGGCTAGGACGGGAATATGCTGTTCATGTAAATACAGTCATTGTAACAAGGATCTTTTATTGATTCACCATTGTGACAACAGAATTCACCATTGTGACAACTCAAACCTACTATAACTATAATTACGATAATGAAAATCTCTATTTTCTGTTTCCACCTCTCAGACTACGTAAACCCACACTGAGAGCCAGGGCTGCAGCGCCTATGTTTGCCTGTCGTTGCGTCATATGACCCGTTCTCTAGGAAAAGGCGGGTTTTTGGAGCGTAGCTTAGAACAGGCACTTTTTTTCTTAATTTCTGCCCGTGGGTGTTGTAAAACATATGTATTCTTATGTATGTCTTTTTAAACTTACATTTTCATACAATATTCTGTATAAATTAAGTTATAAAATTAAATTGAAAGATGGCCTTTAAGAACGTGCATACAAACACACTCAAAGTGTTCTTTTCCTCTCTAGGCAGGTATTTTTTTTAGGGGTTTATTTATGAAAATGTTATTTTATATATTTGTGTGATGTTCTGTATTTCGATCTCGGCTTTACCATGTTATGAGAAACCGTTTCACGAATGTTTATCCCCCACATTACCTTTTATTAAACCTAAATAAGAAAGCCATTGTCAGTTCGTCCGTCAGTTGGCAGGCAGTTTTGGTCGCTTTATTAAAAGTTGTTGCTGTGTGCAGTGTGTAAAGAAAAATAAAATAGTTTTACCCTCCTGCTGACTAGTGTCGTGCCCCTCCAACCCGTTCACACACACACTGATGATTCGACTATCAGTCGACCAAAGAGAGATTCGACAATTCTGATTCGATTGTGTTAATCCTTAGTCGAGGACAGCCCTAATTATTATATGTGGTGTGAAATAAAACAATCTGAAAGCCTGAAGGTGGCGCTGTTGTTTGTTCGACAGGCTCACACAATCAATGCATATCGCATTTATGTCAGCGATTGCTTATGAACTAATGCTGATCAATTATGACAATGTTTACTGTATGGGGTTTATATTGTAATATGTATATTCATAAATATGTAATATGTAAACATGACAATGTTTACTGTATGGGGTTTATATTGTAATAAGAATGCATATTTTATGTCCCTCATCTGAATTTGAGTCAGCTGGTGCAATAATAAAGCATAATCATTACAAAATAAGAGTCCCGGTGTATTTCGGGCTTGTTTATTAATTGCGTGTCCAAAACCACAAACAAAATCTCTGGCAGAGTGTTCCATCTGTGGACTCGTTCCTCCAGCTCAGGCCATCTTGCTTTCAGTCCACGATTAGCTTTCTTTGCTTTCTTCATTACAGTTAAAGTAACCTCTGCTTTTCGCCAGTCCCTAACAAGTTTCTCACCCACTCCAAACTTTCTTTCAGCTGCTCGATTGCTGTTTTCTAACATGTTCTAATAATTTTACTAACGTTACCTGCAGTTTGTAATTTGCAGAATAGGATTTTCTTCTTGGGGGGCTTTTTGTTTGCGTTAGTCTTTCTCAGTTGTTTTTAAGGTAATATTTCAGTTAACAGGTTTTCAGTTTTCAGTTAAAGGTAGGGTAGGTAAGAATTGGTTAAAAAACGTATTTTCCAAATTTGTTTAAACGTTCTTTATATATCAATACATAATTAAATTGTAAGTACTCTAAAAAAGAAAGTATAACATGATTGTCTGTAGACCTCTCACGACTGTTTTAAAGACAGCTCATTATTTCTATTCACTCCACCTTCTCCATTCTGGGCTCTTTCCAAAGCCACACCCCCAAAATGCATGAACGCGCCTCACCGACCAATCAGCTGGAAGACGCTTTATTGACCTGAGACGAGCGGTGTGTATGTAGTCACGTCAGAATCACATGTAATAAAACATCTAACTTTATCAGTATGAATATAAACTAATAAGATGTCTTTAGTACTCACTATCAAGCTAGAATACCCATACTGGTAAAGTTTAAAATATATTTTTGTTTGATTTGGTAACGAGCTAGTTATATTTATAAGGCAAAGACAACGGGTAGCATCATGTTTTTCCCCCAATAACATCAGTTATACTGTGATGAAGATGAATTTCGTGTAAGATTCATAACATATACTGTGTTTTGCATGTAAGAGTTTCCATGATGAAAGCATTGTTGATTAGCAGCAGCTAAAGCTAACTTAGCTCTAAAAAAAGTTCCTGGATGCGGTGTACTAGCTTTTACACATGCATTGTGTTATCTAAAGTTACATTTTGTGCAATTCAACACGACAGCGATCAACTTGAGCTAAGCATATTGAGTATTTATCATCTCTACTAATGGCTAAGTGTATAATATTGTAACTTTATGCTAAGTAATGTTATGTTAGCTATATTAGGCAGCTTCATGTGCTAGTGATACATGCTTCATAAAAACATAAACCAAAAAAATATATAATCAAAATGAAAGATGACCTGTCCAACAGAAATACAGCAGCAATGAGTCGTTTTTCAGGTCCCTCAGTTCTTACCATCATTGGAAAGCCACGCCCATATTTACTCGCGTTTGATTTCTTTGTTTATCCAAAGACTTCTTGTGCATTGCCTATACATGTAGGCCTACTGTCTTCCCTATTTTTGTATTGTTTGCCTTCGCTGACTGCAAAACCCGGCACCGTGCATTTTGAATGCTTTTGCTCTTCCTAGGGGTGCGCGCATGTGTGGGCGGATCCTGTAGCGAAAGCGGTGGTTGCCATGGTAGCGGGAGAGCGTGACAGTCGCCCCAGCCAATCATTTGTTTCGTCCCCGAACGAAAATAATGAGCAGTGTTTATTGCAGATTACAAAGTCTAAAGTCACTTGATTTTTATACTCTCCTTTTCAGAGTACTTACATTTTAATTATGTATTGACAAATAAATAAAGTTCCAACAAATTTGGACAAAAGTGTTTTAGATCAGTCCTACCTACCCTACCTTTAATTTTTTCAGGGGTAGGCTACAGGAGCAGCATAGAGCGCCCTCTCATGGCTGTAGACGTAGCTAAATGTTTATTCTTGTCAGTCAGTATGAATTAATTTTAATATGTAGGTCGCACCTGACTATAAGTCGCAGGACCAGCCAAACTATGAAAAAAAGTGAGTTAGTCCGTAAAATACGGTATTTAGTGTCTTTAAAGGGGTACTTCAGCGCTGGGAAGATGAATGTGTATTTAAAATGGGTCATTAATGCAGTAGAAATGTGAAATTATTTTTGAATTTGGTGCCTTCTAGACTGAGAAAAGACAGAAAATGTATTTTTGTCTCATGTGGATTAAAGACAACAACTCCCAGAATGCAGTTGCTTCTCTGCCCTTCGAGGCGAGGGGGGAAAGTGCAATAATGGGAATATACTACCGGGTTTCTACTGATTCAAAGCCTAATGCATAATCGCTGAAGTAACCCTTTAACTTGATGTACCAAACTAAAACTGAAATTAAAATTAATTTAAAAAAAATACATTTTTAAAAGCTAAAACAGGACAGAATTACTAAACCTTCAAATGAAAGCAGAATTAAATCAAATTCTAAATATTAACATACTAAAGTAACACTAGTATGGCAAAATCTGTTTATTACAGTGTGTTTTATATTTTTATATATATATTAGGGCCGGGACTTTAACGCGTTAATTAAGATTAATTAATTACGTAACTTTAACGCGTTAATTAATTACGCAAAAAAAAAAACACATTTTAACCACACTTATTTTTGCACCGCGGAACGTTTTTCAATGAATGAGTTTCGACGGACTGATTATACTGCAACACCAACTAGCGCTCAGAAGTCACGACAACAACAAACCATGAGTGAACATGAACGAAGAAGCTGATGAGATCGTTTTGCTTGGCCCTGTGGATGGGAAATTTTGTTTTAAAAAACGAAAGGATGGAAGCGTCGACAAGAGCACGGTTGTGTGCAAGCTATACAACAAGGAATTTGCGTATCACCGCAGCACATCAAGCCTCAAATATCACAAATATGCTTTTGCTAAACTTAATGGCAAACATTGCGCTGGTCTGCTGGACTGAAATAAATAAACTATATTTTGTTGATTAAGCTTATGTATTCACTCATTATTCAATGGTATACTCAACATCCATGTGAAAAATTACTTCTCACTGTTCTCAGGTCAAATATTTATATGCAATTAAAATGCGATTAATTACGATTAATTCATTACAAGGCCTCTAATTAATTAGATTAATTTTTTTAATCGGGTCCCGGCCCTAATATATATATATATATATATATATATATATATATATATAATGCAGAAATATTGTTAGTTGCGCCCCTAAAGTTTCTAAATGCGCTCCTAAATTTTTCACCTTAGGAGCGCGGGTCCACGTTGGGAAAACATAAGCGTCAAGCCCTGCAAGCTTGTGGTAGTTCTTGTGCCTTCTATGTGTATTGAAAAGTCAATGGCGATATTATATATATTCTTCAGATAAACTGGATCGTGGACTTGGATCATCTTGGGTTGTGAACATTTCCTGCAGCATCTCATTCTGTGTCTTTGCTATTTTTCAGATACGTTTTGTCTATATGCGCTCTTCACTGTAAAGTGACGTGACTATCGGGTGCTTTCTGTGTCAAATATGTTCAGTACGGCTGTGCGATATTGAAGAAAAATGTGATATGCGATATCTTGTTAAATAATGCAATATTCGATATGTGATACGATATTGCAATTAGTGTGTAAAATCTATTTAAATTATATTTTTAAAAATATTTAAAAACTGAGAATTAAACCATTTGTGACCCGTCACGGAAACCAGTGACACAAGTCGGCAGACTGGCCTTTGTTATTGCCCCGCCCTCCAAGAGACGCGTGGCTAATTATTCATGCAGCGCTCTGGCCGGCTGTAGAGATGATCTAAGCGACGATGAAAGCGGCATAATAAGACTGAATAATATCCCTAATCTACAACTAAGCGAAGATGAAGAAGAGGAAGAATGTATCAGACAGGCGTCAGACGAGTTGGACCGTAAGAAATCAGAGGCTATATCGATAGTAACATTTGAGGGGGATAAACGCATAGAAATGGCTCAACTCTGTAACCGTGGCTGTAGTGTAGGGGTAAGGCGCATGTCATCAAGTTTTGACGCAACTCGATCAGAGGTTCGAATCCGCCTTTTGCCACACACTCTCTACTCCCTTTTCCCATCACATATCAGATCGGAAAGGCATTTATTTTCAAAAAGAATTGAGAAAATGTTAGTGGAAATAAAGCATCTAACATGTTTGTTAATAAGTGTTTCTCGGTTAGAGTGTGTGGGAAAAGGCAGATTCGAACCACTGATCGGGTTGCAACCAAAACTTAATGACATGCGGTGACGGACTTTACCCATTTCTCTGTCTTTATCTCCTTCAAACAGACGCACAGTACATCCACTAAGAAGACCCCGGCAAACAGAAAGTGTGCCCGAACGAATAAGTGTGCCTTATTTCATTCGAGGCAACAACATTTGCAAGAACACTTTTCTGTTTCTTATGGAGTGTGTTTCCATAAACACCTACGTTTGTCGTTTTGTGTTCATTCTAAGAACACACACACGTCATCTCATGTTTAGACCTTCCCATACCTACCTATTGTTCTTAACTGTCGTTTTAATTGTAATCGTTAGCATCGTGTCACTTGCCAAAAAAAACCATTACTATAATGGGCTTTTAGATTGTAATGTTAGCATCTTTATTATTAGTAGTATGCGGTCCGATTTTTCCCGTTGCGTCTGTCGTTACTAGCAACCATGCAGCTTTACAAGGGGTGTGGCTTATCTAAATGAGATGTAAATGAGCCCTATTGTCACTCCCAGCAGGTGAGAACAGGTGAGAACTGCTAAACTTTAGAGGCTGTTTTCTCTCGTTTACACTTTTCTAAAGGCATACATTCAGATGGCCACAACTTTTCCAAATATTATCAGATTTCCATGTGTTACACATCGTTGGAAAGCTTGGAGACTACACTTTCAGAATCTGTGAATAACTCAAAATGCCCCAGAACCGACTTGTCCCTACTTTCCGTGACTGGTCACATTTCACATTCTTTTTTGGGAAAAGAAAGCAGCGCTACAGCTTTTGATAGTGACCAGCTGTGTGTGTGTGTGTGTGTGTGTGTGTGTGTGTGTGTGTGTGTGTGTGTGTGTGTGTGTGTGTCAGACAGTGCGAGACTGCAAGTTGTTGTTTTGCACAAATGATTGCATTTGATAACTCTTTAACGTCAAGCATGTCCTATAAGTAACAGTCGTGTACCCAGTTTATTCTCTCGAAGGCGTCGACCTAAGACGGACACTTTTCCCAATTTGAAGTAGCCTATTAAAAACATTCAGAAATTGCATGCCGTTGTGATTTGCATATTGCAGTATGTACATTTGCAATATTTCCATAATTTCAATATATGGCACAGCCCTAATACTCAGTGTTGATTATTATTGGTTTAGTTGTTGCTGCCCTGGACCATACCTTACAAGACCCTTCTTGTAAACCAATGAAATGTTGTATTTGTTTCGTGCAGGTACATGGTGACGTCAGGTCTGGACAGGAAGCTAAAGGTGTACGACATCAGAGCGTTTAAACCTCTTCACTCCTGCTTTCTCCCTGCCGGAGCCTCTTGTCTGTCTCTGAGCCAGAGAGGACTGCTTAGTGCTGCTACTGGAGATATTGTTCAGGTAACGTACTGTTAAACTTCCTAGACAACATCAACAGTCCTCACCCATATTCAATTGCAATTGTAACAAAACAAATCAAGCTCAAGTCGCCTTTATATATATAGTGTTTTATACAGTACATATTGTTTCAAAGCAGCTTGACAACAATAAACAGGAAAATCATGGAATTTGTCATATTTTGTGTGAATAAATCAAAAGTAGGCCAGAACACTTAAAGGGATAGTTCACCCAAGAAGGACCATCCTGTCATCATTAACTTGCCCTAATGTCGTTCCAAACCCGTCAGACTTTCCTTCATCATATTACGCCACAGAGTCTCTTCAAAAAATCTGGAATAATCTGCTCAATCTCTATGGATTACAGACATCTTTCTGAAGCGTCAGTGGAAGTTGCTTAGACTGTCAATGGAAGGACTGAAATCTCTCAGAAGAAGAAAGTCTTCTTTTTAATTATGAATGGAAGTCATCAATTGAAATTACCTTTTAAATAATAGAATAAACTATAAAACAAAAAATAAATGTTTCATAGGGTCCATACATTTAATTGCATGCACTGCAAAAAAAAAATGAGGGGGGGGGGGGGGGGGGGGGTCTTGAAGCACACAGACAGCGTCAACTGAGCTCGCCTTTGAATTAGTGATCGACCGATATTGATTTTTTTTTTACCAATACCGATTATTTGTATGTTTATGTGCCGATAACTGATATAGAACCGATATTTACTTAGTGTTATTTCTGTTTTTTACAATTACAGCAACAGCAACTGAACTGAGCTTTTTAAACACTGTAATTTTTGCAGTTTCACTTACATACAGAACAATTTACATCAATAAATAGTCAGAATTGTTTTTTTTTAATACAGTGCAAAGTCTTTTTAACATTAATGCTGTTTTACCTTTCTATTTATAAATACAGCCTTATTAACAACAGGCAAAATATATTTATAAAGTCTAATGTTTTCAAATGGAGAATATAAATGAGAGATGAGTCTATCAACTCCCCATAACTATGAGCATAAATATAAGCATTCATTTTAAACTTCAGTTTAAAAGTGTTTAATAGACTAAAGAGTGAATATTCTCTGGATTATGCAAACATTGTAAAAGCTGATGTATTCGCCGGTTTGTTTATGTCAATCTCATCTAGAACGGTATCAAAATGAATGTTTGTGTCAGTCTCTGAATTATGCTGGTGACAGGTTTTCATCTCTGCGTTTAAGACTCGTTTCGCGGAGATTGGCTTAATAATTCATTTTCAAGGAGCTGTAATTAATTCGATGTTTATTATAAAACAACGAATTGTTATATAATGTTAAATGTCATATAGCAGATGTTAATATAATGTAAGGAGTTTTAAACGAGTCGGTCTTGTTTACATGTACAGTGACTAGCCTATGCTGGAACAACAACTCGGTGAGAGAACGGCTGAACGCGACTGAGCATAAACACAGAGAGAGAAAGAGTTTGGTGCTTTTATTTCTAACATGCTCTCATTTGTGGCGTAATAATTAATTTTCACGGAGGTGTAATTAATTAGATGTTTATTATATAAATGTTATATAGTAGACGTTAATATAATTTAAGGAGTTTTAAACGAGTCGGTCTTGTTTACATGGTGATCTAGCCTATATGCTGGAGCAACAACCCGGTGAGAGAACGGCTGAATGCGACTGAGAATAAACACAAAGAGAGAAATAAGTTTGGCGCATTTATTTCCAACATGCTCTCATTCATGGCTGTTTTATTTCATTCATGTGAAGTTGCATCTTTATTGTGACATGATGACGGGTTACCTGATTGACTCCGTCAGTGAGTTCGTCTCTAGCGCCAAGTTTAAACTACCTATACATATCAACATCTTATTTGAGGTTATCTCAATTTTGCATAACTGTTATGTTAAACAAAGTTGATTAATTAAGGGATGCAGGTTATTTTACCTCTCAACACAGCTGTTGATAATCTCCCTTCAGACGCAGTTCTTAAAACGTCCACAAGATGCCGACATTTATCAGAAAATCCGATATTTACATTTACATTTAATCATTTATCAGACGCTTTTATCCAAAGCGACTTACAAAAAAGGGGAGAGCAATAGAAGCAAGGAAACAAAAGGTAAGAGCTGTAAGAAGTCTCAGTTAATTAGCACAGTACACAATTATTATTTTTTTGGGACAAAAACAAAAATTAATGGATAGTTAAGTGCTAATGATATTACAAAACCGATCCCTGACTATGGGAAAATGCTTAAATATCGGGAATCGGATTTTTCGGTCGATCACTTCTTTGAATGAGTCGCCTCGCAAGTACCATGCGAGTCTGACGGATGGAAGGAAGCAAGCTTAGTGTTCAATTCAAGCATGGGTGTAGATTACGGGGGGGACGTGTCCCCCGCACTTTTAATAAAGTGTATTTTCATCCCCCGCACGTTTACTGGGTCTCCCCAATCCTAATCTACCCGATCCTAGTCGACCCGCTCCGAGCGGGATTCGAACCGGCGTTACCTGCGCAGCGGCGGGCAAGTTAACAGGGACGCAATACACATACATTTTAAATTCTGTTATCATTTACACACCCTCGTGTACAGTAACGCTAAAGACAGCTTTCTCTAACCTAGGTTGATTGCGTGCTTCTTGAGGTCACAGGCAAGTGTATTTATACATAGAAACCAACATGAATACATCAAGATTTAAATTCAGAGACAAATATAATCTATGCATGACCTGTCATTTTATTCGAATCTAAATATGAGGAGGGCGCTCTCACAGAAAGTCCAAAAGGGGATTCGTAGAAACTTACTGTCACGCTGGAGCTGCAGCTGAAGGAAAACAATCGTTATGAGCTGAAACGTAACGACGACAATCAGACGATTGCGACAATATGCTTTGTGTGTTTTTCAATGTAGGCTATTTATTGATAATAAAGTATATCATATGAATAATGCAGTGCCAACTTACAGCTTTTTAAATGTTTATCTTCTGCTTACCAAAGCTGCATTTACTTAATGAAACATACAGTTAAAACAGTAATATTGTGAAATACCATTACAAATGAAAACAGCCTTTTTCTATGTGAATATAGTAAAGTGTGATTTATTCCTGTGATCAAAGCTGAATTTATCATCATTACTCCAGTCTTCAGTGTCACATGATCCTTCACTAATCACTCTCAGATGAGGATTTTATAATCAAGAAACATTTATGATTATTATCAGTGTTGAAAATAGTTGTGCTGCTTTAAAAGTGTTGTGGAAACCATGATATATTGTTAAAATCTGTATTGCTAACCCCTCCATGTTGCAGTTGTTTTTGGCACATGCCTACCGACTCCCGTAGAAACCAGATATTTTCGGAGAACTAAAGAGTGCCACGGGGACACAGATCAG
Source organism: Pseudorasbora parva (assembly GCF_024679245.1). Lineage (NCBI taxonomy): Eukaryota > Metazoa > Chordata > Actinopteri > Cypriniformes > Gobionidae > Pseudorasbora > Pseudorasbora parva. The sequence goes on from NC_090184.1 coordinate 3,516,098, forward strand.
ATTTAAACCGTTGCGATGATAATTTAAATCCGATTTGGACTGACAGTGTGAATGTTGTCTGTATGCATCCACAGGTTTATCAGAACGTTTGTGGAAGCAGTCCTTTATCCAAACCCTACATGGCTCACCGGCTGCGAGGGCAAGTCTGCGGGGTTGGGTTCTGCCCCTTTGAGGATGTTCTGGGAATCGGACATGGACAGGGCTTCACCAGCATGATCGTTCCAGGTAAGACACGCATGCATCACAGTACACACAAAGGACAAGCTCACGCCTTCATACCTGGGGTCTTGCATGTATAGTCAGCTGTGTTAATTTTTTTATATATATATATATATATATATATATATATATATATATATATATATATATAGTAGTAGGGGTGTAACGGTACACGTATTCGCACCGAACCGTGTCAATACAGGGCTTTCGGCTCTGTGCACGTGTGTACCGAATAGCTCCGAATGCGATCTTTAACAGTTAGTCGGCTTGTTTTAAGCGCAAAAAACACACTTCAATCCGAGTTCCCACACGAACATATTAAGTATTCAGTCCATTTTATCTCAAAATTCAAACATAAATGCTGTTTTGACGCTTTTAATGTGACGTGACTGATCACTGTATAGGCGCGTCAGTTCAAGCATTTAATGCAATCATCTTTTCCTAAAGAATAAACATGAATATCTCAGAACAAATACATAAATAAATAAATCAAATGCCCAAATCCACTTGTATTTCAAATAAATGTGCAAAATAAAATTATTTTTCCGTTTGGATGATAAAGGAGGCTTAAAATCCACCGTGTGTCTGGGTGTGTCTGGGGGATACCTTAATTCTGGATAGGTGCACCTGCAGTTATACAACGATTATTACACTAAAACACTGAAATATGGCAATTCTAATATGTTCATATAGCCTTCTCATAAGAGACGGGGCAGCCTAACGCAGACGAGTTAGCTTACTGTTTTTAGGTGACATGTTTGTCGTCCAGCTGTGATATGCAAACTGAAGCTTGCAAAATTTGCATTCGACTTTTTTCCCATTTTATATTTTAAGAAAATGCTGCCACACTTCTGATTTCTTTGTTGACATGGTAGAAGAGGACTGACTATGAAAACGCTCTCACAATTAAATAATTAAATAAACAGCAAAGTATATTTCTTCAATCTGTCTCTTCTCCGGTGGGTTGGGCTAATCCAAAAGAAGTGAAAACAAGGGGGGTGTTACCTGTGAATCGGGGTTGCTCTGAACACACCCCCATTAGCAATTAGTGCTTTCCACCTGAACATGGCAAAACTGATGAAAAGATTAAATGAACACGGTAAAAAATCTCATGAACATCTTGGTGCCAGATACCACAGCGCACCTTCTGGAGAAGTCCATGCCTCGAGGGGTCAGGGCTGTTTTGGCAGCAAAAGGGGGACCAACACAATATAAGGATACATGCCTGAATATATGGATTATGCATGACGGGTGTATGTTGGTGTATAAATATAAATGTTATCTAAGATGGCATACTGGCACTATATGCATCGTGGGAATTAGTCAAATCTATCATGGTTTCTTTCAGTATATGGCAGAGCTGCATGGCTGAATGTCACAAAAAATGTACAGGTCACATTTCTTTAATGCGAAATCTTAAATGTGTCTCTCCAGGTGCAGGAGAACCGAATTTTGATGCCCTTGATACCAACCCGTACCGCAGCTCTAAGCAGCGACAGGAGTGGGAGGTCAAGGCTCTGCTGGAGAAGGTGCAGCCTGAGCTGATCGGCTTGGACCCGGGACAGCTGGGTAAAGTGGACAAGGCCAGCTTTGAGCAGAGGCACAAGGAGCGGGTTGAGGCATTGGTAAGTTCAGCACTGGTGACGCTCAAGAGCAAAAAGAGAGACCCTGTTTGATGTCGTTGGTTCTGATTTTGTCTTGTTTTGTTTCAGGGTTTTGATCCATTGGCAATAGAGAAATTTAAGCCCAGGAAAAAGAAGAAAGGAAGAAGCTCTGCTGGTGCCGTGGAGAAAAGGAAGAGGAAAGTCGCCCATGAGGATCAGAGGGTAAATCATTTTTACTTCCTGTTTTTGTCTCTGTCTGTAGTCTTTTAATGTATTTGCATTTTCAAGCTCACGAGCACCTGAGAATGTTTGTATTAGTGATATATGATACTGATAATATGTTTGAGATTTTTTAAAACCATATTATTACACTGGTATATATATAGCCTACCATATCTAGAGGGCAGAATATCATAGACTTTTGCTGTCAAAATCCCTGAAGTGTGTTTTAAACTTGCGCACAATCCTCTCTGTATGTTTCTCTCTTGCTGTATTTTGTTCACATCACTTCCTCTCTTTTGTGATTCTGCAGGACATCATTCGACAATCTATACAAGAGAAAATGGAAAGAAAGAAAGAGCTGAAAGAGAAGTCCACAGAGAAGAAAGACTCGGGAATGAAGACGACTCTTGACCGTTTCAAGAAGTAGAGCGAAGATCCCCGACCGCTGCGAACATGAGGACCGCCTCAATGGAGAATCGAGTATTCATACAGACATTTTTATAACCAGCCTCTGGATATCATTTCTATTGTCCCTTGATTGTGTACAAAACAAAGGTGTTTGCTTGTTTAATAAAGTACATAGACTATCTACATTGTCAAGACATTGCACATGTTTTAATCTCTAAACGGGACCCATTATGCAAAATTCAATATGATATAGTTTTTAAACACATTTTGGTGTCGGCAGTGTGTGTACACAACCACCCAATTGTGGTAAAAATCCATCCACGGCGTTTATTTTCCCCATAAATCTGAAAACTGTCTCCAAATGAGCCGTTAACACTGTTATCAGGCCACGCCCATGACTGCTGACAGACCCCGCCCTATTAGTTAAACTCCGCCCCTCAGTGATCTGTACACAGTCCATCATGTTTATCTCCTCGCCAGAGCATTGAAGTCAGAAATGTGTTCGTATTAAAGCTACTAAAGTGATGCAGTCGAGAGCAGTTAGTGAGTTTCTGTTTGATTCATATTAACAGCAGATATAGCAGTAGATACTGTATATTATGCTGCTGTTACTTTAATACACACGTTTACGTTCACAGATGTAACCGACTGTTTATGTGAACTGTGTGTGTTTCGGACATAACCTTGTGTGTGTTTGACAGTTTAAGCGCAATATGAGAACGGAGTTTGATACTCACGGGACGCTCCATCTGACACACAGCTTTCTGTGTGTGTGCTCGGGTGTGTGTGTGTCTGTGTGTGTGTGTGCTCTGAAAACCAAATATCAGAAGTTTAGACTGATACGGCTTTCAGGGTGTCCGCGGGGTTTTAAAAAGTATTAAAAAGTGATAAATCAAAATTGTCAAATTTAAGGCCATTAAAAGTGTTAAATGTGGTCTCAGAGGTATAATTTTTTTCAAATTAGGTATTATTTTTTCAGACTATCAGGTGTCCTATTCTGATTGAAATTCTATCTGCGTTCACGTTAGTTCGTTTAAATATGGGCTTTAGCATATCTGGGCACATAATCAAAGATCTTTCATCTCCGTCTCGGCGTATGTTTGATGCTGACGTCATATTCAGTGGTCGTTCGGCATCATCTCAGAACACTGCGCGCTCAACAGAAGTGGCTGGCTTACGGTTTATTTTAGACTTGCTTCAAGGCATATCTTCAACGACTATCCTCATAAGAGCAATCTTAAATGATTTATATAAAGTCTAAAATAAACAAAAAGAGTTGTGAGAGAATGAGGCGCGATCCATAGACGGTATATAAACAGTGAGATCCGCGTGTCTGTCTGCTCTTAAAGGGGCAGCAGCCAATAAAGCTTCCTGTCAGTAAAGTTAAAGAACAAAGGGAACAGAGAAAAGGACTCGCTGCTCTTGACTAAATAACTTTTGTAGCTTTAATAAGGATTAACTATTTAATTAATAGTTTATGCAGTGCAGACTGCATATAACTTTGATAACTTTATTAAATGTCTGTATATTTTCTAACTGTTAAAACAGGAAGGGCAGGAGTAAACATATTATGGGTTTATGTTAGCATTGTTTTAAGTTTACTTAAATTAAAAACTGTTAAAAAATGTAATGAATGTATAAAAAAAATCAGTAGCTGTATTAATATCAGTAATACTGACCTTCATTCATAAAAAGATGCCATTTAAACAAGTATTTAAAATATACTGTCTTTATGTTGTTTCTACATTAATTTGATTAACTGTGAAATTATTATATTAAAAAATATATTAAAAACGTACAAAAACATTTCTTTTTTATTGTGATTAATCACAGAAAAAATGTGTGATTAATCTTGTTAAAGTTTTTAATCGATTGACAGCTCTAGTTTTTAGTATTTTGTTAAATTAAACAACTTATCACAGCTATAGAAATGTAATATTTGGCTATGGTTTTATTGTTGGAAGAAAAAAAAAACTAAATAATTTAATTGCTGAATTACCAATTATTAATTGAAATCAGATGTGTATGCAGTAATGCTTCTCCTTAACCAACCTTTGTGAATGTTGAGATCTATTTTACTGTGTCTGAATGATAACTTAATACAGATTTCCTCCTGGTGTCGATTCTAAATCTATTCTTTTTTTGTATGTTATATATGTCAAAATCTGTGTAAATAATAGGCCGCTGATTAACACTTGCAATTCAGTGTTGTGATGGTTTTAAAAAATATTCTGAAGGTAGTAAAAAAGGTATTAAAAAGTAGTAAATTTAACTTAAGGATTGCTGTATATACCCTGGGCTTTAAAACCCATGCAGATCATAAACTCTCATGAAGATAAAGAACTGCAATGTCACGATAGAGATGATCATCAAAACCAAACAGATGTTTTAGTGTTTGGCAGAGTATCAGAAACGTGAGGGGTTTTCTGGTAAGGGGGCGTGGGGCAGCAACTCATTTGCATTTAAAGATACAGGCACAAAAACAGCATTTGTTATTATTATTATATTCACAGAGTTACTCTAGGCTTTTCCACAAATATTTATTTAAATTTAATTTATTAATTAATGTATTTACTTTTTACATTTGTATAGTGCTAATTTACCATTCAAACATTTATTTATTTTTATTTAATTCTTACTTTTTTCTACACTTTTAAGAACTTTTATAAATAAGAAATTAATTAAATAAGCATATCTATTTTATTATTTATTCTTGTGCATGATTTATTTGTTAATTTAACATTTAATCACTTTTTTTTTTTTTACAAAATGTCATGCTACTCTTTTCCCTGGACCTCAGTTTGAAAACCCAGAGTGTACAGTATATAATAAGCTATAATATAATAGACTATAGTATATAATATAATACCTCCTAATTCCAGGAGGTATTACTTTGACAAATTGACTTAAATAGTGTTTACTCCCACGAGTATATATAACATTCCCACAAATTGATATCTCATGACCACAACATATCACATTCCCATGAGTTAATATGACGTGGCCACGACGACAAAACTTAACCGAACATGTCCCCTCCCGCTCACCGTAATAATCTGCCAATGAAATCTCTTCTTAAACACTAGAGGGAGCCTCCGTTATCTGTGAGGCCGGGCTGGGCGAGGCCGTGGCTCTTCAGAGCTGAAGATGACTTTCAACAAATGCTTTTAAATGCTTTGCATACAGCTGTATTAGTAACACTGTATTTTACAGTGTCCTTGTTACATAGTAATAACTATAAATTATGCATAATTACATGCAACTAACCCTAATTCTAACCTTAATGTTATGTAGGTGTATTACTCAGAACAGAAATGTATAATTACAATGTAACGAGGACAGCTTAAAATAAAGTGTATTCACTCGACACAATATCAGTTGAGCCCAAATGAAAAAGCTTTACATTTTTACAGTGAAGGGTTTTATGAGAAAATACCATTTCAAATGTTCACATTTCTTTTTAATTGTTTGTGTGTTGTTTCTTCACTACAGTTGGTGGAACAGCACAACATAAGCTAGCTCATAATGATTGACTTGCTATAAATATATAAAACACAGCATTATATTCTGAGGACAGCAGATGTTCTGTGTTGGCAGCCTATCACAAATGACTTCCTTTGCAGACTAATGACCTTTGATCCATAATAAGTCGATTGAGATGCAAACCCCTCCCCCTGAAACCAATACACATCCAGAGCTCCACAAGGCCTTCAGAACAGGTCCAGGAAGAAAACAAAGGAAGAAAACTCGCACCACAATGTGCCGTACCATCAGGGCCGTCCTGACTCACAAAAATGATATGTTGGATTTACTTCACTTTTTTATGTCAACTGGTTCCACGTTATTGGGTTATGTTAAATTTAATTAACATTGTTTATTTCAGTAAACGTAAAACAATTTGTAAGGTTTTTTTTTCCAATGCCATTTATTTAAATCAGGTTAACAATCTTATTTTTGTCGAAAACTATTTAGTTAAATTTTTCTAAAATGATTATCAAACAAAAAACATAAGTTATCCAGTGTAATTATACATTTACAAATGTTATCTAACAAGAAAACCTTTTACAATATCTTATTGGCTAATCAGAAGATGCTTTTGTTACATTCATGGCATGCCCAAAGTAGCTTTTTCTTTATTATTAAATCAACTTTAATTATTATTAGCAGGTCCTGACCCCAAGCCCATGCTCTACACTTCACCACAATGATCAACCTCTAAAATCACTAACATAACACACACTTTTAAATACCAACATAACATTAAACATTAAAAAGTCTCTCTATTGTCTCATCTTGTTAAAAATGCATAAAATAGCACCTTATTTACTCTCTGATATTCAGCCCCTTTGCAAAGCATGATGGGAAGTGAACGTCCTTTTACTTGATTAAAACATGTTATTTGAAAATAAAAACATCAAGTTATGTCAAAGAGTAACGGTTTTAAGTCAATATAACATGAAGCAATTCTGAACCAGAAACCTGATATAATGGTGTCAAATCGAGATGAGTTACTTAAATAAAGTGAACAGCATCATGCAATCCTTTTTGAGTGGGGCGGGTTCCCGATTTAGAGAATAAACTATATCTGTGCAGAGAGCCACACTGTAAAAAATTATTTAGAAAAAAAGTTTCAGTGCGTCATCACAAATAAAACACACACAATTACCCAATATGCTTACAAAATCTTTTAATAATATTTTAATAAAGGCTGTAAATGTTCATTGTATCGAAATTTTAATTTCAATGAACTCAAAATTTTAAGGCAACCCAACCCGATCACACATAAATGCGTATCAATAGTACGAGTGTGCAATGTCGTGGAATGTATACGCCAAAACTCATTTTGGCGTGCATATGATACGCTGTTTTTTGCGTGCATATGATACGTATTTTAATAGCGTATTATACATACGAACCCCCCACCCCACTACCCTAAACCTACCCAAGAGAGCGTGTCATATATACGCCATAAAGTGCGTATCATATGCACACGAAAACCAGCGTATCATTTCATGACATTGCACACTCGTACTATTGATACGCATTTATGTGTGATCGGGTTGCGCCTTACAATTTTGAGTTCATTGAAATTAAAATTTTGATACAATTAACATTTTTTGAGATTCGACAACCTTTATTAAAATATTATTAAAAGATTGTGTAAGCATATTGGGTAATTGTGTGTGTTTTATTTGTGATGACGCAGTGAAACCAAATAGTGCTATTTTCATGATTTATAAAAAATGAATGTGGTTCAGATACAATAATATTTTGAGTTTCTATTCATTAAACAAATGCATTGTATCAACTCAATTTTTTTATTTCAATAAACTCAAAATTTGAAGACAACCAGGTTTTACTTTTTAAGTTAAACCAACAAAAACCAACAAAAATGTTTACAGTGCAGTGGATACTCTGTGGCTGTGAGGCCTAAATCTGTGCTCTGTGTTAGTCTCCAGGGTCTCATCAGCATCGACTGCATGCGGAGGGGGTGGGACAGTCCACTTTCATCTCCATCAGAGCTCATATCCTGCCAGCGCTTCCCTAGAGAGACTGTGAGACTCCATCAGATGTGGGCCACTTTAAACCAGCTCAACCCCCACAGCTGTGTCTCCGCATAACTCATACCACATAATGCACACTGACCACTGACGCCAGCATGGCAAGGGCTGCTTCTTTTGCTTCTCTCACTTATTCCAGCTCATCAGAAGAGAGCTGAATATGAAAGGTGACGCTGTGGACGATTGACTTACATGTCAATGATTTACTTCAATAGAGGTGCATTCCTCATACATATGCAAATCCCCCTCCTGCCATCTTGAGCCTCACTACAGCTGTTGAGAAAAGCCTCCTAATCTCCATCTGCCCACTGCTGTATTGATTACTATTTGAGGATCTTTCTGTGGGATCCAAAACCTAAATGGCTAACATTAGCAAGCACTGTTCACTACATAGTAAGCTGCCTACCAATACAGCATTTTAAAGGATCATAGGTAGGCTCCCGAGGTTAAGTTAAAGGTAGATGGATGAATTATGCTGCCTTCTGAAATTATAAAGCCTGGAGATGGCAATGCCAGAATAAAATGACTATATATATGTTACAGTATATGATATAATAGACTGTAATATAAAAGGCCACAGTATGATATAATACAAACCCGATTCCAAATATGTTGGGACACTGTACAAATTGTGAATAAAAAAGGAATGCAATAATTTACAAATCTCATAAACTATCTTCACAATAGAATATAGATATATCAAATATTGAAAGTGAGACATTTTGAAATGTCCTGCCAAATATTGGCTCATTTTGGATTTCATGAGAGTTAAATGTAATGTAAATGTAAAAGTTAAATGTACATAAGGAACAGCTGGAGGACCAATTTGCAACTTATTAGGTCAATTAGCTGTGATTGGGTATAAAAAGAGCCTCTCAGAGTGGCAGTGTCTCTCAGAAGTCAAGATGGGCAGAGGATCACCAATTCCCCCAATGCTGCGGCGGACAATAGTGGAGCAATATCAGAAAGGAGTTTCTCAGAGAAAAACTGCGAAGAGTTTGAAGTTATCATCATCTACAGTGAGGCCAGCAGGGGGTGTTCATCCTGTGGTCTGTGTGGGTCCTAACACCCCAGTATAGTGATGGGACACTGTACTATCAAAGAGCACCGTCCTTCGTATGAGGCGTTAAACCGAGGTCCTGACTCTCTGTGGTCGTTAAAAATCCCAGGATGTCCTTCGGAAAAAGAGTAGGGGTGTAACCCCGGCATCCTGGCCAAATTTGCCCACTGGCCCCTGTCCTTCATGGCCTCCTAATAATCCCCATAAAATGATTGGCTTTATCACTCGGTCTCCTCTCCACCAATCCGCTGGTGTGTGGTGAGCGTTCTGGCGCAATATGGCTGCCGTCGCATCATCCAGGTGGTGCTGAACATTGGTGGTGGTTGAGGAGATTCCCCCTTGTATGTAAAGCGCTTTGAGTGCCTAGAAAAGCACTATATAAATGTAATGAATTATTATTATTACAGTGGATAATATCATCCAAAGATTCAGAGAATCTGGAACAATCTCTGTGCGTAAGGGTCAAGGCCAGAAAACCAAACTGGATGCCCGTGATCTTCAGCCCTTAGACGGCACTGCATCACATACAGGAATGATACTGTAATGGACATCACAACATCAGGAATACTTCCAGAAAACATTGGAGAACACAATCCACCGTGCCATTCGCCGTTGCCGGCTAAAACTCTATAGGTCAAAAAAGAAGCCATATCTAAACATGATCCAGAAGCTCAGGCGTTTTCTCTGGGCCAAGGCTCATTCAAAATGGACTGTGGCAAAGTGGAAAACTGTTCTATGGTCCGACGAATCAAAATTTGAAGATCTTTTTGGAAAACTGGGACGCCATGTCATCCGGACTAAAGAGGACAAGGACAACCCAAGTTTTTCTTAGCGCTCAGTTCAGAAGCTGCATCTCTGATGGTATGGGGTTCATGAGTGTGTGTGGCATGGGCAGCTTATCTGGAAAGGCACCATCAATGCTGAAAGCCAAAGGTGTATCCAAGTTCTAGAACAACATATGCTCCATCCAGACGTCGTCTCTTTCAGGGAAGACATTTTCCAACATGACAATGCCAGACCACATGCTGCATCATCAATCACAACATCATGGCTGCGTAGAAGAAGGATCCGGCACTGAAATGGCCAGCCTGCAGTCCAGATCTTTCACCATTAGAAAACATTTGGCGCATCATAAAGAGGAAGATGCAACAAAGAAGACCTAAGACAGTTGAGCAGCTAGAAGCCTGCATTAGACAAGAATGGGACCATATTCACAATATTATAGTTTTTATACTGTATTTTTGATCAAATAATGCAGTAGATGACACTTCTTTCAAAAACATTAAAATATCTCACCGACCCAAAACTTTTGAATGGGGATGTTTATTAGGCTACTGAAAAGTATCTATATCTCTATATTTATATGAATATTTTGTCAATTTCAAATAACAACAGTTAACAAGTCATTTGTGTGAAATGTAGTTTATGTGTATTACAGTATTACATTGTCAGCTTAGCAACATGCCGACATAAATCTCTAGGTTTTGAATCAGAGCTATTGTCTCATTCATAACAATCCCAGTCAAACACACGGGGCTTTTTGCTTTAAATCTTTGGACCTAACCTTGAATAATCGGGCAAAAGAACGAGCTGATTACAGCCAGTTTCCCCTGAGCTCTTTAAACTCATTTGCAGAATGTGAGCACTCCAGCTACTGCTGTATAAAGGGAGACTAATCTTGTGGCCACTTTTGTTCTGTGTAAGAAGCCTCGGTTCCAGCCGAGAACAGCTGACTATGGGAAGTGTTAAAGGGCTGTGACTCAGGCTCTGTGGGGGAAGGGCAGCTTCACTGTACAACAGACAGAGACCAACATGTTAAAGGAACAGATCCAGACTAATAAACAACATTAAGTGCATCTGACGCAGCAGTTTATGTAGCTAACACTGCAGAGTCGTACAGCGTTATATACAGAGCTGGATCCCTGATCATGCCATATTGATCGTGCGGATCATGATATCCTTTGGGATCTGGTGAATTTCCCATCTACAGCTGATGCTCACTGAGAAACAGCTGTTCATATGCAAGATATTCCACGCTGAGATCTTACCCCTGAGTAATGAAGTGCTGCAGACTAACACTGTCTGCTTTACCCAACACACACACACACACACACACACACACACACACACACACACACACACACACACAGCCCCTAAACCTACCCATCACAGGAAACATTTTGCATTTTTACTTTCTAAAAAAAACTCAATTTGTATGATTTATAAGCCTTTTGAAAAGTAGGGACATGGGTAATGTCCTCATATTTAACCCTCTCCTTGTAATACCCATGTCATTATACACATTTCATTTGTGTCCTGATATCTCACAAACACACGTGCACACACACACACACACCCTTTAGAGAGAGGTACCTCGTGGAACAACACTAATCTACTTATGATTTACGATTTTTATATGATTATTAGCCTTGTTAAAAAGTGTATTGAATTTGCACTTGTAGTGTAAACTTCAAATCTTAAAAGCAAAATAAAAAACTGTACTTGCAGATAATAAAATATTAATGAAATCAAAGGAGGGTTCACTTTCATGACTATTTCACACTTTTTTAAAGCGCAATTGGTAATGATGTCAAATTAAATATTTTACTTTAAAGTACATTTGAAATCATCCTGCTTTATTCATTCTTTGTACTGTTTTAAATGAGTGCACTTACTTGATGTGTTGACTAATATAACATATGTAAAATACTTGTATCTGTGTTGATATTAAATTTAAAGTTAATATAAATTTAAATATATTTAAACATATTACATTTCACCTTCATCATTATAAATGTGCAAATACATGTTTCAATAGAAATTATAATGAAGTACATTTTAGTTTACTATAAATACTAAGAATGTGTCTAATTATGTGTAGGTAAAAAAAATCAATCTTAAATTCAATCAATTTCATTTAATATACATTACCAGTAACTGTAAATGTCAATTTAATTAATTTAAGTTGCATTAGTCTTTTCTTCCCTATTGTGCCGTTTATGTGAGTGAAACTGCTTCACAAACAAGAACAAATGTAGGGCGGGGCTTGATTTAGTCTGAGGGGAATTGATTGGATGGTGGTGGTTTGCTATTGGTGGATCTCATGTGAGTGACAGGTGGCCCCGCCCTCATCATCAGAGAAGAGATGCAAGAGGGAGGGGAATATATTCAGGAACATGAAAAAAAATAATGACATGCATGTATAAATGATTTAGAATAAATACAAATAAAAAGAAATGTCATATTTGATTTCATGGTGACAGTTATTAACACACAGTAAAGTAATATCTGCTGTCCAATGCTAAATGCAAACACTAATGCTATGATTGATAGGTTTTGTTGCATCTAATAACCTTATGATAATGATAAGATAGATTTCCATAAGAGTGATGCTTAGCCTGATTTATCCTCCACCTGAGAAGTATAAATCATGCGTGTTTAGCATTAATAATGCACAGGGTGCACTAGCAGGACATGTGCTGAGTCAGGGACAGAGATGCTAGGCAAGGGCGTTGCAGACAATTCAATAAAACCAAACCTAGTCACTGATATATCCTCACACAGCTCTATATTGCGATTAAAATGCACAAACACAACAGTGTAACAACATAAATGTGCAGCTTCAGCTTGCCTGCAGCATTAATTATTCAGTTAGCAGGCAAACACAAACATTAGCTTTAGCAACAGCTGGATCAAAGGAGTGGTGAGAGAAGAAAAGACTTCATCCTTTTATTTATGACTTCCTCTTTTACACACCAGCATTCATGCCATTATGAAAAAGAAATGCACTTAACTGTATTGAGTGAGCACTTCTAGTGTACTCCAGATTTTATACAGATCATTTTAATGAAATAAAAGGCCAGTTAAGTGAACTTCAATAGAGTAGACTTTCATGACTGCTTCTAATAGTGTCAGATTAGACGGGTTATCTTCAGTTTAAATCATTATGTTTTAATAATCTTTCGTTGTTAATGTTGATGACGTACACAAGTTTTGATGTGTGGGACTATTAGAGAGGCGTGAAGAGAGACTGAGTGTGCCAAATTAATAAGTCTTTTATAATGTCATTTTCCACAACACTAAGACAGCCGCTGAGTTAAAGTCAATGTGGATCTCTGTTTGCAACCCATTTTACTTCTGTAACGTCATATACACCGATTAGGCATAACATTATGACAGGTGAAGTGAATAACACTGATGATCGCTTCATCATGCCTCCTGTTAGTGGGGGGGATATATTAGGCAGCAAGTGAACATTTTGTCCTCAGAGTTGATGTGTTAGAAGCAGGAGAAATGGGCAAGCGTAAGGATTTGAGCGAGTTTGACAAGGGCCAAATTGTGACGGCTAGACGACTGGGTCAGAGCATCTCCAAAACTGCAGCTCTTGAGGGCTGTTCTCGGCCTGCAGTGGTCAGTATCTATCAAAAGTGCTCCAAGGAAGGACCAGTGGAGAACCGGCCACAGGGTCATGGGCGGCCAAGGCTCATTGATGCACGTGAGGAGCGAAGGCTGGCCCGTGTGGTCCGATCAAACAGACGAGCTACTGGAGCTCAAACTGCTCCAGATGTTAATGCTGGTTCTGATAGAAAGGTGTGAGAATACACAGAGCATCTCAGTTTGTTGTGTATGGGGCGGCATAGCCGCTGACGAGTCAGGATGCCCGTGCTGACCCCTGACCCCGCCGAAAGCACCAACAGTGGCACGTGAGCATCAGAACTGGACCACGGAGCAATGGAAGAAGATGGCCTGGTCTGAGGAATCACGTTTTCTTTTACATCACGTGGATGGCCGGGTGTGTGCGTCGCTTACCTGGGGAACACATGGCCCCAGGATGCACTATGGGAAGAAGGCGAGCCGGCGGAGGCAGTGTGATGCTTTGGCCAATGTTCTGCCGGGAAACCTTGGGTCCTCCATCCATGTGGACAGTGGCGTGCACAGGCCTCCACGGGGGCAGGGTCAGTACCTATTGCGTTCGCGGGGGCACATTAGTGCGATCAAAAAGGGCACTTTCACTTTCAAAGGGGCAGGGGCTCAAGCCCAGGAATGGTTTAAGGAGCACAACAACGAGTTTGAGGCGCTGGCTTGGCCTCCAAATTCCCCAGATCTCAATCCAATCGAGCATCTGTGGGATGTGCTGAACAAAACAAGTCCGATCCATGGAGGCCCCACTTCGCAACTTACAGGACTTAGAGGATCTGCTGCTAACATCTTGGTGTCAGATACCACAGCACACCTTCAGGGGTCTAGTGGAGTCCATGCCTCGACGGGTCAGGGCTGGGATAGCAAGGGGGAGCAACACATTATAGGTCATGATGTTATGCCTGATGTATAACATGCTTTAACAAAATTAATATGGTTTACTTTCATGATGACTAGAATGTTGAATGAATACTGAGTCTGATATATTAGATCTCATAAATATATAAAAATATATCTATTTACAAATATGTATGCAGGTGACGTCTTTGTTTGACTCTGACCCAGTTCTCACTCTTCACCTCCGCCCTCTTTCACTCACACCTTCCCTGGGAAAGTGGCCCATCATATTTCTGACTGCATGTAATATTATATGCCTATTCCTCATTCTTTCATTTCAATGTGTTTGACATAAGAAACAAGTCACAGGAACAACAAGAGGGGCAATACATTTTGATCAAATTGCAAGCATACCTTATATTATATATAACTATTAAAACTGAAAGACCTTGATGAAACCACCATGACTCACCTAGTAATGCCATCTGTAAGTATTCACTGTAATTAACCTATTTCAATCGCTAAACAATGGGAGTACATGAGTAGCCTCACTTCAAATGATTTGAATCGCAAGCGCATTAGCGTGCCATCTGCTTCTGTAACATTATCTGCAGTCTTATCTGGCCAGCCCTCTGAAAACCCCGCAGGACTTTGCCCATGATACAGCAGCAGGACTGGGGCAAACCCTCATTCTCCAGGTTTAAGTCACAGCAACTGCGCTAAGGCAGATTGCATTACCATGCATTCCCTCTACAGATTAGTTTTTAATAATACAACTGCACCCAAACCAGAGATGTGTCTGCCTGTGAAACATGAAACCATAATACATTTCTCTTTTCTTCACTTCCACATACACATACACAAAAGACCCTTTAAAGGGACAGTTCACCCAAAAATTCTGACTTGAATTTCTCACCCTCATGTTGCTCCAAACCCGTAAGACCTTCGTTCATCTTCAAAACACAAGTGAAGATATTTCTGATTAAATCTGAGAGCGTTCTGAACCCATAGAATATTTTGTTTTATTAATATCTGAGCATGCAATACATCAAAATAAAGAGCTGACCCTTCTTTTAACTCCAGTGGTTCAACCTTAAATCAGCACTAGGTAACTTTTCAAACATCATAATATATTTTCAAGACTCTTGTGATGATAAATCGACTTACAATAGGTTGAATGACACGTCTGCCATAGCCTGACGGGGTCTGTATCGTTTTTAATCGTACTTTTAAACTTCGGGTTTCGGGTAGTAACCCGAGAACAAAAAGAACTACAAAATTCGACTGCTTTACGGCATATACGTCACTTCCACCAACACACACACTTCCTTACATTCGGACGTGCGAGCCCAACTATCGTTTGCTTGTCGGATGTTATAGTCATGTCCGAAGCAGCAGAGACAAATAAGAAAGAAAAGGTTTTGTTGGAGGAAAGCAATAAGAGGAAACGAGAAAGTGATGGATTAAAGGCAGGACGAGGATCAACATGTGACCAGCGTTTGCTCGTCGGCGTGAGCTGAAGGAGGCGTGCCCGACCGATGCTGTCCTGCTTGTTATGGTGATTACCGACCACTCAAACATTGAACTGAAGTATCACATAGATTCTGGAAAACGGTAACCAATAGACTACTATAATGACGCTGGCTTGTAAACGTGAGCATCGTGATTATTTGGCATTGGAAAAAAATAAAACCCATGAAATTATATTCATATGACATGCTGAAGCATATGCCACTGACTGTAACGTTACCTGGGATGAAGACATTTCACACGCGCCGCCAGAAGAACACCTGCATGTGAACTCCTCCTGCAGTGTTCAGGGGAACTGTTAGTGATGCACCAACCCGCGGGACGCTTTTATGAAGTTATTTGGCCCGCACCGCACCACTGTATATATTTTTACAACCCGCCGCACACCCGTGACCATTAAATAGACATACGGGGTCCGCGGGTTATGAGACGACCCGCGCATCACTAGTTCAGGGCTATCAGGGCTGTCATGTCAACAAATGCACGCGCGATGGCATCCCCTGTTGTAGGATGACAGAGCTTACGACAGTAGTTGAGGACATTATTTTTTCCCAACTGTAGGGGGACCCCGAGAGCAAAAGTTACCCAGTGCTGCTTTAATGTTATGAAGTGATGAGAATAATTTTTGTGCGCAAAAAAATACAAAACAAGCGACTTTATTCAACAAACTTTTCTCGTCTGTCATTCTCCTATAGGCTGTTGATGTAGTAAACACAGTGCAGCGCTTCCAGGTTCTGCTTCGCTGCTTCTGCAACGCCGGTTCACCATTGATATATATATTGCACTGTTTTTATGCTGCATTCACGTGCTGTCAGAATTCATGTAAATTAATGTAAATACGAGTTTCCAAGTGCACACGAACGCCCTCTTATGTCGTGTTTACCACTGGGAAGATTGGAAATCATTTTAATATGCAAATTCCAGAGTTGGGCGAGCCATAAACTTTAAACATAGAACTACTGTGTCAGCTATGATTAATTCGCTTTCCCCCCCCAAAACACCTATAGATAGTCTTGCCTTGTCATTAACATAGTGCATTTATACGAGTAATCATTTGAAGATATTGTAGGTTTTATACACAGCGAAAATAGCCTGCATTTGACTGAGTCGACAGAAAGCAGGCGATCTGGATAGCATCGTGAATGTATCTGGTTGTCAGTGCATGTGACACTACATATGATGTTGGTTTTAATAAGATTTTCCCAATAAATAGGCAAGAATGAACCTCCATTATTCCTCTTCATTCCGACAACAAAGCACTTGAAGTACACAAGCTCGTAATTATGACTTCTGAAGCGGGAATTATGGCATTTCCGATAGCACATGAAGGCTACATTACTATGTGAATCACAGAGGAGAATGGCATGGAAGAGAAGAGATTGTTGGATCTTTTTTCTTTTGCACACAAAAAGTATTCTCGTTGCATTTTAACATTGAGGTTGAACCACTGTCTTTACTTCCTTTCTGGACCTTAAAAATTTGGTTCATCTTCATTTGTGTTCTGAGGATGAACGAAGGTCTTGCGGGTTTGGAGCGTCATGAGGGCGAGGAATTAATATAATTTTTGGGTGAACTGTCCCTTTAAATTTCTTCATTGCTTTGAGAAGCCTAAATGGCTACAAAGGGCTTCATGTTGCCTACACATTAATAAACATCATAAACTGCTTATCTCTGTGCCCTTGCTTTTTTCTCAATAATGAAACAAGTGTCATATGTAGTAAATGCAGGACAAATGAACAGTAATGTATCATATTTCGATGGATACTGAGCTATTGTGGGAACGTTTTTACATTTTAATAAAAACATATATTTATGCCTGGTCACACAAAGCCACAAACAAAGAAGTGTTTTCGAAATTTACAGTTTCATTACAGGGCATTGCTTCTGCGGTATGCCAACTATCCTCTTTCCTTCCTTTTTTTATGCTGTCGTAGAAAATCATACGTTGACATCAATTTGATTGACAGCCGATGCGGGCTAATCAGCATTCTCGGTCTCTGCTGTGATTGGATAGAGCGATACATGTGGGCGGGCTTTAGACAGACAGCTAATGGTGTATTGATACATACTAACCTTGTGTCCAGGGGGGCGGGGCGTGAGGAGTCTATTTATATGGGGGAAGTGTCCAGTCCCAACCAGTTGAAGAAAGAAAAAGGTTTACCACCTTCTCAAATCTTGTTACTCAAAAGAGTGAAAATGAGGGAAATCGTGCATCTTCAAGCCGGACAATGCGGTAACCAGATTGGAGCAAAGGTCTGTTTTTTTTTTTTTTTTCGTTTTTTTTTTTGTTTAATATAAATTTGCATTTGTTGTTGGGTTAACATTTAGTATTAGTATTTATAAAATAGATGTATAGAATATATGTATAGAAATCGAAGCGTTTATATTTTTTCTTATGTGCTGTAGACTGTTGTTCACAATCCCATAATATTCTCGTTTGAATTAAATCTGGGTCATGCATGTGCTTCCTTAAGATCATTTTATTGACTCTTAAAAGACTTTAAAAGGCAATGAAATGTAGCTGTTTCCAAAAGTATATATAAATCTATAATAATAAAAAAAAAACATTCATGTCAATTGTTCGTCTTCGCCGGCGTCTGTCTCGCGCTTCCCTTTGTGAGATCCGCCGCAGTGCGACAAAAGGAAGTGAGCTAAATATAGCCACATCCCAGATTTTCGTTAACGAAATAATTCCACTTAAAGTTACAAAATCTAAAATACAAATAGTATCGACTTGTTAATTCGAAGATATATATTTTATTTCTGAAATGTAGGCCCCTACAAATCGATGAACTCAACGAACTCACCGGAAATGGATCTCAGCCAACCGGTGCGCGTGGCGCGCGCGCGAGTTTTGCGCGGGAGGAGTTCAAATAAGATCAATATTTGGTGACGTTGTAACACATTGTAACCGATATTAAGAGGCATATTTAAAAAAAAATGCGTATCGTGTTATGTCTCAGCGATTTTGTATCCAACGCATGATGCCTAAAATCATGTTAATGCGAATCATGAGTGGGAGTTTGTGAACTGTTGGCGCTTTTTGCAAAGCCCACTCAGTGAATATTTGAAAAGCATAGTTTTAATAGAGTATAAAGACCTTATTCACAAAAGCGCCTTTTATAAAAAAAATTAACGATCTCTCCAGTGGATTTTACTGTTATTAAATGTTTTTGGATTCTGCTTAATATGAAACCCTGACAATGAGACCATTTCAGTACAAAAAACCCAGACATAATGAGCTGTGGACAATTAAGTGATATAGGCGCTTTTATACAGCTTTTTGCCATTTATCCCCCACAGCCTTGCTTTTATGCCTGCAAGGCGCTTCTCTGAATAAGGTCTATTTCAGTCCATAATTTGATCAGATACATTGATTTCAAATCTGTTATGGATTACTGATAACATTAATTGTTGCCTGTAGCTTTACGCTCAACCTACTCAAGTCATTAATATTATTAATAATTGTGTCTTCTAGTTCTGGGAGGTTATCAGTGATGAGCATGGTATTGATCCCACCGGCACATATCATGGTGACAGCGACCTCCAGCTCGACAGGATCAATGTCTATTACAATGAGGCATCAGGTATGTCCACGTATCAATACTACTGAGGCCGCACATTTTCTATTTATTAAACCTTATTAACCTTGTGTTTTATGTTTTAGGAGGCAAATATGTGCCCCGTGCCGTGTTGGTGGATTTGGAGCCCGGAACCATGGACTCCGTGAGGTCCGGACCCTTCGGACAGGTCTTCAGGCCAGACAACTTTGTTTTTGGTGGGTATTGTTATTAATAGGGTTAAAGGTGAACTATGTAGTATTTTTGCAGTAAAATATCTAAAAACCACTAGGCCGATGTTATATATTTTGTTCAGTTGAGTACCTACAATATCCCAGAAGTTTCCAACTATTTGTAAATTGTGAGAAAATTGCTATTTTAACTAAGGACCGGGACGTTTCAGCATTGCATTTGAGGGAGTCGCCGGTCAATTGCGTCATATCTGCGTTACCCTCGGTTTCGGCTTATATTTCGCAGGAGCGCTTTACTCTTAGCAGTGTGAACAAGTGAACGCACGGAGTAAAGTCATAACATCGTTTTGAACACACTTAAATGTATCTAATATGATAAACAGAGCTACATTACCTCAAAATCATAACCGGAAGAGCGGATCTGTGCAGGCGCTCTGCGAATGTGTCCCGTCATAATAAAAGTCCCGGTATTCGCGAGGAGGGTAGTTGTTTAACAATCGCTCCAGCAGCTGTGCTCAGGTCCATAACACTCGGTCCTGCTCTGCTTTACACTACAGTAACGTTAATAACCGCATGCATGAACGTGATTTCTGCCCGAGTCCTATTTTCCACCGGCTGTGATGAGAAGACCACATCTCCCAAGATGCTGCGGTCACAATTTGCGTCATCAAACTACGATTTATTTTGAATAGGCGCCCTCCAGTGGACGAAAGCTGCATAGTGCACCTTTAATAACACGATACTGGAATTTCCAACTGCATATATATATATATCACACACACACACAGTGGTTGTAAACAGCTAATACATTTTTTTTACATTTCACTGCCGGTTGTATTCTGTATAACTGTATGTGACAAATAAAACTCTTGAACTTGAATAAAATAAACAAATTGCAAATAATATCACATAAAAATACAATAGAATAAAGAGACATTATATAAACATAGCTTTAAGTTTTAAGGATGGATCAAACCGTGGTATTCTAGTAAGAAATACTACAAAAATGAAAGTATAATCAAATGTAAGAATGCTGGATAGTTTTCATTCTGAACTTCACTTGCAAATAAAGTTACAAAATAGTTACAAAACAAGTCTTTTGTTCTTTGATTAACCTGACCGACAGCAGCAGGTTTATTAGGTTGCTGTCACTTTAAGAGCTTAAACACAGATCCAATATACTGTTACACATGCGTTTTCGCTCTACTTTTTATGTACAGCTGGTATCGTAGTATTGATAATGCAGAAAATTAGTATTGGAACTGTTTCAGATATTTCAGTATTGATATTTTTTTTTTACAACACCAGTTCAGTCAGGACCACTTTGAGAATTAAATTGATTGAAAATCTTTCATTTGGCAAAAGGCTTTGACTCAAAGATGCTCAAGCTGCCATACTAGAAAGCTTGAGATGCATTCTTGAAACAATCCCCCAGCCATCATAATAAGTTTCTAAGCATTTATTACAGAAAAAGATACAATTGTAACAATAGTTATACACAGAATCCAATACTCAATAATGAAGATACAAGGTGAAGGGGCACAGGTGGATGTAAATATCTGTGCGACAGACTGAAGAACATGAGTTTGACTGAGCTTAAAAACTATAGTTGATAAGAATAGGTGGAATAACAAATCAGCTGAGTGTCAGCTGATATCGCTTCCATTCGATCTCTCAAGCTCCATTTATTTAAAGGGTAAGTTCACCCAAAAATGAATTGTCATTCATTTTTTACCCTAATGTCGTTTGACACCCGCAAGACCTCCGTTCATTTTCAGAACGCAAATGAAGATATTAGTGTTGAAATCCGATGGCTAAGAAAGGCCTTCATTGACACCAATGTCATTTCCTCTCTCAAGACCCATAAAGGCACTAAAGACGTCGTTACAAAGCCCATCTCAATACAGTGGCTCAACAATCACTTTATGAAGAGATGAGATTACTTTTTGTGCGCAAATAAACTAAATAACGTGATGGGTGACTTAAATAACGTGACTTATATAGTGATGGGCCAATTTCTAAACAAAGCTTTGAACCGTTATGAATCAGCGCATTGATTCATGATTCGGATCGCGTGTCAAACTGCTGAAGTCACGTGACGTTGGAATCATGAACTGATTTACTAAAATTCATGACGGTTCGCAACTTTAAAGTTATTTTTTTATTTTTTAGTGCACAAAAACTATTCTCGTTGATGCATAAATGATTGTAGAGCCACTGTATTGAGATGGGCTTTGTAACAACGTCTTTAGTGCCTTTATGGGTCTTGAGAGGGGAAATGACATTGGGTTAAGTAATTATTGACAGGATTTTTGTTTGAGTGAACTAACCCTTTAAATAAAATGCAATATTTGTTCAAAATGAGGATGTTTTAAATATTTTTCCTTCTGCTACAGGTCAGAGTGGTGCTGGAAACAACTGGGCCAAAGGCCACTACACGGAAGGAGCGGAGCTGGTAGACTCCGTCTTGGACGTGGTTCGTAAAGAGGCAGAGAGCTGCGACTGCCTGCAGGGCTTCCAGCTCACCCACTCCCTGGGTGGAGGAACTGGCTCTGGAATGGGCACGCTCCTCATCAGCAAGATCCGCGAGGAGTATCCCGACCGAATTATGAACACCTTCAGTGTGGTGCCTTCACCCAAGGTATCCGACACCGTGGTTGAGCCATACAACGCCACGCTGTCTGTGCACCAGCTGGTCGAAAACACAGACGAGACCTACTGCATTGATAACGAAGCGCTGTACGATATCTGCTTCCGCACGCTCAAACTCACCACGCCTTCATACGGCGATCTCAACCATCTTGTCTCTGCCACCATGAGCGGCGTCACCACCTGCCTCCGCTTCCCCGGGCAGCTCAACGCAGATCTGCGAAAGCTCGCCGTGAACATGGTGCCCTTCCCTCGCCTCCACTTCTTCATGCCTGGCTTCGCTCCTCTCACCAGCAGGGGGAGCCAGCAGTACCGCTCTCTAACCGTACCAGAGCTCACACAGCAGATGTTCGATGCCAAGAACATGATGGCCGCGTGCGACCCGCGCCACGGACGCTACCTCACAGTCGCCGCCATTTTCCGTGGCCGCATGTCCATGAAGGAGGTGGATGAGCAGATGCTCAACGTTCAGAACAAGAACAGCAGCTACTTTGTCGAATGGATCCCCAACAACGTCAAGACCGCTGTCTGCGACATCCCCCCTCGCGGGCTCAAAATGGCTGCAACCTTCATCGGCAACAGCACGGCCATCCAGGAGCTCTTCAAGCGTATCTCCGAGCAGTTCACCGCCATGTTCAGGCGCAAAGCTTTCCTCCATTGGTACACAGGCGAAGGTATGGATGAGATGGAGTTCACCGAGGCCGAGAGCAACATGAACGACCTGGTGTCTGAGTACCAGCAGTACCAGGACGCCACCGCCGAGGAGGAGGGCGAGTTTGAGGAAGAGGGAGAGGAAGAGCTGGCTTAGATCTCTCTAATATAGGTGTCGTTTTCCAGGCTGTATCATTTTGCTCTCATACAAGGAAAAATATGAAATTTTCTTGTTCTGTTCGTGTCTCTTGTTTGTACAGATGTCATTAAAAGCCTTTTCTTCTGTTAAGATGTCTTCCTCTTTATTTAATTAGACTAATAATCTGGAGTTGTCCTCATTCTTTACTGGTAACACGTGCTGACAGATCCTTGTCGAACCGGTTGAGATTGCCTCCAGACCTCGCTGGTTGAGTTAATATGCCAACACGCATCTACATTACCAGTCATGAGGTTCATAATCTTCCAGTCATTACTTTTCCACACATGATTTGGGTTAACCCACACAATAGGGTTCTATATGTTAACAGATATTTAAATTAAGTGTTTTACCTCATGTATTAATCTTGAAGTTAATATATTGATGCATTTTAATTAACTGAGTCTTAATATTTAGCATTTTTCATGAATACAGAATATAAGCCTATTCTTTCATCTATGAAAGTTATCAAAGCTAAAAGCACATGGTAGTTATTTAATGACCAGAAATGTTAATGTCCAGATTTCATTTTATATTTATGCATAACTCAATGTTAGGATGCCTTATAAACATTTTATTGAAGTTCAAACAATGACTGTTTAGCAGATTTTGCGCTAAGCAGAAAATCTTTAATTACTTTTATTGTGCATGTTAAGAGCTAAATAAGAATACTACACAGTTTATTAGTTTACCCTGCTAGTTTCAAGCTAAATATTTACTGACTAATCTGTGCAAAACAAGTTATTCGGAAGAATGTTGGTGAGATTTCCATTTTAGTGGACAAACCCTTAAAGCCTAGTTCAGACTGCACGATTTTCAAACTCGTCGGGTCACTGCTCTATTCACACTGCATGACTATCTGGGTTATTATTCAGTCACTGCTGTGTTCACACTGCACGATGGTTTGACGACAGAGGAGTTCACACTGCATGACTGAACAAGAGGAACAATCGCCGACAACTCTCTCTCTCCGGTGCTCAAACTACGTTTCCCAAACACACGTGCGATGTGACAAGTAAACAACGCGAGATCACACGTGCGTCAGACCGGAGTTCTCGCGCGAGACTTGGAATTGTTATTAAAAATGATAAACTGCACAAAGTTTGCTTCAAATTGTATGTGCGCTGATTTGTGGAGAAAAAGAAAAAGATAATGGCGGAAGAAATTGTTGGAGAGACAGAGGGAGCCAGGATTTTGTTCTGCAAAGACAGTTTGAGGTAAATAAATAATTATTTAATGTGCTGCTGCTGTGGCTGGATGTGCAAATGTTTGGCGTTTGTTTCTGTTTGATAGAATTGTAAATATATCTATTAAAATACTGAAATTCTGCTTTATAACTCCTCCCTGAACCTCCTGCGGCCCTGCGAAACATTTCAGTCCTTGCTATAAATGAATGTTTGCAACATTGTAATTATTAAAGGATTGTTTATTCACAGTTATTGTACAGCCCTATATAACAATTTTGGGTTTATAGCTTCAAAACTAGTAATACTTAAATA
This sequence comes from Pseudorasbora parva, assembly GCF_024679245.1. Classification (NCBI taxonomy): domain Eukaryota; kingdom Metazoa; phylum Chordata; class Actinopteri; order Cypriniformes; family Gobionidae; genus Pseudorasbora; species Pseudorasbora parva. The sequence continues at coordinate 3,540,704 of NC_090184.1, forward strand.
TATATGATCATTAGCAGACATTTCAATGGACCGCAAGCCGTCCGCCATATTGGAATGGTCAACGCCGATCGGTGAGTGTCTGCAACCGTAGAATATCTCAACACATGAATATCTATTATGAAATAAACTTCAGCTGATGATTTTGCTAAAACACAACAAGGGCATCTGGTAACACGACATTAGAAAGTTACCATAGTAAAAGTAAAAACATGTAGTATCGAGTTAGTGAAGTAGCCTTGTGTGAATCCAATTACTTTCAGTTTAAATCTGGGCGGTGGCATCATTGATCCTGTGAGTGATGACAAGCTAACCGTTCCAAGATGGTGGCCGCCCCGTCGTTTCTTAATGAGGCGTCTATATACACATGCTTACCACACCCATGCGAATCATGAGTGTCCTTTTCACATTTTCTCAGCTGATGGCGCTGTTTTCTAAGTTTTCCTTCTCGTCCATACAAAGTAGGATAAGATCCCAACACACAGCAAGAGCAGAGACCAGCAGCAAACCCGCATCACCTGATCTTCCAGATTCTGCTTCTCGCCGAAACGACTGATAAAACCTGACTGAGAGCAAAACACATAGTCAGATATGTAATAACAGTATAGATATAGATATAGGTAGATATTTCTAATAGACATTTTCAGTTACTTAATACATATGATAGTGAATGTGATAAATAAATAATAGAGTATGATCATAAATATGTCCCATAGAGGCATGAAAAAACGTGTATTTCTGACTAGATAAATCATACTTCTTTTGCTCAAATCATGGCTTTATTGTTATATTTTGTTCACCTAGTATGCATGCACATCCTAGAGGACAAAGACAGTCAGCAATGATGCGATTTGCTCCTACAGCTGCCATTAATCATTGTAAATTATACTTTCTCCCCCAGCATTTTCTCCACTTTTTTGGAAAACCTGTTTGTTCCAGTGGATTGAACTAATAACAGACAAATTTACCAAAATATCTATTTAGCCCTTATGTAGCTGTATCCTCGTGTAGCTATAGCAATCGAGGGTCAAAACGAACAAAAGCCCTAAAATTATAACCTTTTTCATATTATGTTTATACTATTTTTTTTCTTTTTTTTTAATGCAGTTTTTGGAGATCTCTATTTTTTTAGTGTTATTTACCTGTAAATTAATAGATTTAATCAATAATTTATTTTAATAATATTATTTAGGTACATTGTTTAAATTTGTTCAACAAAATAACTCTCCATTATATGCACAAAAAGTGTCTGCTGACCTCTTGTGGGACAAAATGTAACGATATTCACAACCCTTGCCACTAGATGGCCTTATGGCGTTATATGGAGCAAATGAGCTGTCCTAAAGTCAGTTTTCTGAAAATAGTAATATATTCTATTTACACATGTCAAATTAGCAGTTCTTTGCAATACAAGTAAATAGTAATTACATGTAATTTATACTTTATTTTGACATATACAGGATAATTTTGACAATAACAGGATGCAATAATAACATTAAAATTATTAAATGAATGCCGTCTTAATGGGATAATAAACCCAACACACACACCTATCCCTAACCCTACCCAATAAATGCTTTTATTATTATTAAACTATTATTATTAAACTGCTTGTGTGTGTGTGTGTGTGTGTGTGTGTGTGTGTGTACAAGAAAAAGATAGAGAAAAAGAGAGAGAGAGGGAGAGAGAGTTTTCTCCACAGCATTTTCCAGATCTCTCTCTCATCTGTACTTTTAGAACACCTGCTCAAGTATCTGCTGACGATAACGAATCATCAATGACTCCGACGGTGTCCTGACGCTAAACGAGACCCAACACTCACCCATCCTCCTCGGTCCCGGATCTCCGGGCAGATGACCCTCTCCACGTAGCTGCCCACGCACTCCTGAACCTGGGGCAGGACCGCAGACATGCCCCGGTCCCGGCAGTGCAGTGCCAGCTGACCCGCCAGAACAAACACGGACAGCACGGCGCTCCAGGCCAGCTCGCGGCGGCGGTTGGGCGCGAAGTGCTCGTCCAGGATGGAGACCAGCGTCGGGCAGGCCGTTCGGTCCGTCACATCCTGGAAAACACGCGGCCAGCGGCGGAAGAAGATGGGGAAGCGAGCAAGCAGCTCATCTCCGGCGTGACGCAGAGCGGCCGCGGCACGGGACGGCGCTGGTCCGAGCGGGACGCCAGGTTTGGCCGTCACATAGTTGATATAGTCGTACGCCATCAAGTAGGCCTCGCGTACCAGTGGGTCAGGACTGCTCAGGCCTCGGCCAATCACAACGTCATCTGACCGTCCCATCGCCTCAGATCACCGCAGGCAAAGCTACAATCTCTTCACTGTCAGAAAAAATGGTACACTGCTGTCACTGGGGCGGGTACCCTAAGGTAGCCTACAAAACTTAAAAGGTAGCTACTAATATGTACCTTTAAAGGGGTGGTTGCATGCGATTTCTCTTTTTTAACTTTAGTTAGTGTGTAATGTCGCTGCTTGAGCATAAACAATATCTGCAAAGTTACAGCGCTGAAAGTTCAGTGCTAACGGAGATATTGTCTTTTAATGTTACGGCAGTTTATTGCCTACAAAAATGGCCGGTTTGGACTACAACGAGCTTCTTCCTGGGTTGGTGACATCATAAACCCTCGCTAGTCTCGCAGATGTGACTCCTGCCGGTAATGGGAAGGGGCGTGGCTTCTGGACAACCTGTGCTTGGCACTTCAGCCAATAAAAATACAGGAAACAACATTTGGCCATTTAACCAATCTAACACCATTGCGTTTTTCAGAGGGATGGGCTTCATAGAAGCAGGAAGCAAACGAGCCGTTCAAAGGACAGTGGAGACAGCGGTGTGGAATAAAGGGAGAATAGAAGATAAATACAAAACAAAAAACTATTAAGACATGTTATACTGCGCCCCATAAACACAACCAAGCCTAGAAAAAAAAACACAGAACCGCCCCTTTAAAGTAGTAATATGTTCCTTTTCACTTTTGTACCTTTAGGGTACCGCCGTAGTGACAGCAATGTACCTTTTTTTCTGAGTGTTCAGCACCCACTCATGTTAGACGCTCAGGTCACTTTCCATTGATCATCTTCACAAACTGCCTGTTCGGATCATCCGGGTCTTTGGGGATACAAAACAAGATCAGATGCTTCAGATAAAACTTTATGTCAGTGGTTCTCAAACTTTTAGATTCAAGTTTTTGCAATGTGTTCAGTGCCGATCCTACACTTCTGAGCACAACTTTGTTAAGGGGCCCCTGTCAGTGTATTCTTAAAACCCCCACATTTTCCATAAATTTAAGTAATAATTGCAATCGTTTTCAATATGCAAGGTGCAATGCCAGTTTTCTAATATGGACAAACCCAACCGTTGAGGTTACTTTTTTATTTATTTTTTATTTTTTAGCCCAACGGGTAGGTTTTTCCTTTTTGACACAAATCTGGGTTGAAACTTTAGTTAGTGACCCAGCCTTATTTAAAGTGAAGAAGGTAAACACAAAAAACACACATATATATTTCCATGGTATAGAGAAATATTCACATTATGGGAAATTGTGGTCATGTTTATTTTGTATAGTGATGAGCAAGGGGGCCCCTGGTGGTTAGGGGACCCTACACAACTTGCGTAGTTTGTGTATAGGGAGGATCAGCTCTGGGTGTGTTCCACAGAGAAATCGCTCTAATTGAACTTATTGGGGCACAGCTGAAAATTTGCTGAGAACCATTGCCTTCCCAGACAGCAACATAATGTCGGCCCAAATCTGGGACATGTGGAGTCCACACATCCCAGATGTGGGCCAGATCCGGCCCGACACTATGTTGCTGTCTGTCTCTGGGTTTGTTTTTTTGTTCTGTGTATTCATTTATTACAAATTACATTGCCAGACAGTGACTTCAATACACATATTCTATAATGACCATTTAAACCTCTATATTAAAGGTGCACTCTGTAACTTTCCCGTTTACTAGAGGTCGCCTATTCAAAACAAAGGCGTAGTTTGATGACGGCAAGTTTGAGCGCAGAATCTTGGGACATGTGGTCTTCACCTCACAGCCGGTGGGAAAGAATCGGGATAGGATTCGAGCAGAAATCACATCAGGAGTGAGTGTTGAGGAGCTGAGCGAGGCCACTGGAGCAATTGGTAATGAGATTAACGCAACACATGCTTCGAGAGCAGCGGGACTTTTATTATGCCACAGTCGCCAACAGGCCACGCCATTGGTTAAAATAGAAATTTTCTCACAATTTACAAACAGTTGGAAACATTTGGGATATTGTATATACAATAATACAAATACAAAATAATACAAAACTAAACAAAATATATAACACTGGCCTAGTGAATTTTGGATATTTCACAGAAATGTTGTACATAGTGCACCTTTAAAATACATTTTGATATTTTCTAAATTAAATTCTTGAACATTTATAAAGTAGTTTAACATTAGGCAGCGGCAAATCATAGAAATACAGGTCCTTCTCAAAAAATGTGCATATTGTGATAAAAGTTCATTATTTTCCATAATGTAATTATAAAAATTAAACTTTCATATATTTTAGATTCATTGCACACCAACTGAAATATTTCAGGTCTTTTATTGTTTTAATGCTGATGATTTTGGCACACAGCTCATGAAAACCCAAAATTCCTATCTCAAAAAATTAGCATATCATGAAAAGGTTCTCTAAACGAGCTATTAACCTAATCATCTGAATCAACTAATGAACTCTAAACACCTGCAAAAGATTCCTGAGGCTTTTAAAAACTCCCAGCCTGGTTCATTACTCAAAACCGCAATCATGGGTAAGACTGCCGACCTGACTGCTGTCCAGAAGGCCATCATTGACACCCTCAAGCGAGAGGGTAAGACACAGAAAGACATTTCTGGACGAATAGGCTGTTCCCAGAGTGCTGTATCAAGGCACCTCAGTGGGAAGTCTGTGGGAAGGAAAGAGTGTGGCAAAAAACACTGCACAACGAGAAGAGGTGAGCGGACCCTGAGGAAGATTGTGGAGAAGGACCGACTCCAGACCTTGGGGGACCTGCGGAAGCAGTGGACTGAGTCTGGAGGAGAAACATCCAGAGCCGCCGTGCACAGGCGTGTGCAGGAAATGGGCTACAGGTGCCGCATTCCCCAGGTCAAGACACTTTTGGGCTACAGAGAAGCAGCACTGGACTGTTGCTCAGTGGTCCAAAGTACTTGTTTTGGATGAAAGCAAATTTTGCATGTCATTCGGAAATCAAGGTGCCAGAGTCTGGAGGAAGACTGGGGAGAAGGAAATGCCAAAATGCCTGAAGTCCAGTGTCAAGTCCCCACAGTCAGTGATGGTCTGGGGTGCCATGTCAGCTGCTGGTGTTGGTCCACTGTGTTTTATCAAGGGCAGGGTCAATGCAGCTCGCTATCAGGAGATTTTGGAGCACTTCATGCTTCCATCTGCTGAAAAGCTTTTTGGAGATGAAGATTTGGTTTTTCAGCACGACCTGGCAAAGGTTTTAATACTTTTGTATTAAAAACACTTTTCTTTTAATGGTCGGATGAAATATGCTAATTTTTTGAGATTTTGGGTTTTCATGAGCTGTATGCCAAAATCATCAGTATTAAAACAATAAAAGACCTGAAATATTTCAGTTGGCGTGCAATGAATCTAAAATATATGAAAGTTTAATTTGTATCAATACATTATGGAAAATAATGAACTTTATCACAATATGCTAATTTTTTGAGAAGGACCTGTAGATTATATTTACACTAGGTAGATACTTTAAGTAGATACTTTTTATACTTATAAATAGTGGCAGATACTATTTGTTAATGGATACATTGTTAATTAATAAATGGATGGTGCCTTATTGGGACAATAAAGCCCTTTCTACACCTACCCCTAACCCTAAACACTTTATTAAACATGTTAATTTCCACTTGTCAAATATTTTATTAATTTTTATTGAAAATAAATGTCTTTCCGAGCTGATATGTGATGGGAAAAAATAGCAAGTTCAAAAGGCGGATTCAAACTTGGTGGATTCGCATCAAAACACTCTGACACACACCTTCCCGCTACACCATTGCTACTGTTGACATCTCAGGGTCTTTTTCATCTCAGGCTATTTGCACTCAGTGTATATAGACACTCCGGTGACATTATTAGGGGCCAAGCGCTGAAGGTGCAGTCTGAAATGTCTCCGTAGCAAATTTGGGGTCCAAAGTTTGACTAATGTTTGTGCTAATAACTTTTTAACCATAAGGTTACGTAGAATCGTAGTAACCGTATAAACAAAATTTGTTTTCTCTCTGATTTCTTGGCTCAAGGTGATTCGATTGCAACCTATTAGGTCATTTTCTGTAGTGCCAATTCTCCCGCCAAATTTTCCTGCCAAAAAACGACCTTTTCAAACTCCTGCTAGACGGTTTATCTGATTTGCACAAAATTTTAACCATGCATAAGGCTGTATCCGCATCGCTTTATCGTATTTTGACCAAACTTGGTGCATATCATGACATGGATGACTTGATGCTACATGCTCCAGTGTCAGACATTTTGAATTTTGCAGTAAAATGCTGTATTTCATAAATGCATTAGCGAATCATTATGAAACTCAGTATGGGTCATCGGCATAATGCCCTGAAAGAGCCTGAGAAGTTTCGAGCTAGCGCCACCCAGTTTTAAAACCAAATATTCATATGCCTATAACTTTGAATTTGGTTACCTTATTTTCCCAGGAGTCCTATCCCTATACCAAACATGCTAGGTTTCGCCTTATGGTTTGTTTAACATATATCTGTGTATATCTCTGAAACTGGCATTAAATCGGAATCAAAGCGGTTCCCTATTCTCTAATGACGAAATGTCACAACTTTGATAGCAAATGGCAAAAAAAATGCAATCAAAGTCAGGTGTGAGTTAATTTTTTATATACTCATAAATATAAATATCTATAACTCCTAAACAAAATGAGATATTTCAACAAATTTGACACGCTTATGTATGGGGGCACTCTGCACAACTTGGTGGCGCTATAATTGAACAAAACATGAAATTTGCTCTATACAACTCAATGTATTTATTGTCTCCAAATGTCTTAACTAATTTTCGCAGTTGGTCTGCTCATAATTGCTGCTTGAAGATATATTTGGCATTTATTATTATTTCTAAGTTGTTGTTTACAAAAATGCTTGTAGTGAGACCAACATGCCAAAGAAGAAAAACCGGATATGATATCACAGAGAGTACTCATGAAGACCTTGACTACAATATTACTTTATATAAAGGTCAATCCTTCTCATGAAACATCAGCTCATCTGACCTCTGTGTGTTTTTCACTTTAAACCACATGACACTTTACAGTCATTAAAGCTGGGTCATCGTTCGCGCGAGTCGTTTTCAAAACCAACATCAATACAAAGAGTACATTTCTAAGAAGTTGGCATGTGCATTTTACATGAGATTTACAAATTGTTGAAACTCTTGTTTACATTCGACCTCTCTTAAGCACATTTAACATTCAAGCAAATAAAACTTCTAAACCTGGCAAAAAGTTTTAGACCATCAGCAGAAGCCTCTCATTTAAATGTCCAGATTGTTGCGTTACTGATATGACCATCAATGACGGGAAACATCACACACACACACACACACTGCAGCGAAGGCCCTGCGACTCACCCTTCTTGCGCAGATGTGAATCATGCCATTACCAAACAATTAGGATTAGTTAACAGCTGACCGAAGGACAGTGTAGACCTGGAGGTTCTCGAGAGAGAGCCGATGTGCATGTTGTGGTCCCGGACTATATTTAGCTCTCTTGTCTGTAACAGATCCAGAAGCTCATAGCATGCACGGTCCTCTGGGACATGACACCATGACGGACTCTGTCCTGCATGGGGACAGCTATAAATACTCAACATGCAGAAACATCACACACTGTGCCTTTCAGTGCCTACGGTGTGTTTGTCTTAGAAGAAAAGGTTCTATCGGCGCTACGTATTTGGAACCCCTAAAAAAGTAAAGTTGAGTATTCTCCAAAGAACCTTTTATGCTAAAAAGGTTCTATAATGACAAGAAAGAACCACTTTAAAAGTGTTCTAGAACACTGCAAAAAATGAATTTATTATTTATTTTTATCTTGTTTCTAGTCTAAATATCTAAATAGTCTTACATTAAGAAACAATTACTAGACAAGTAAAAAATATTGTCTTGTTTTGGGGAAAAACAACCCCAAATTAAGAGAGTTTTTGGTTAAAATACTCAAAATGATCCACTAATGGGGTAAGAAAAATAATGTTGTTTTAAGATTATTTTGCTTACCTCTGCACTGGCAGATTATTAAGCTTATTTTAAGAAAAAACTCTCTTAATTTGGAGTTCTTTTTTCCCCAAAACAAGACAATTACTTTTGCTTGGCTCGTAAATACTTCTTGTTTTAAGAATGTTTAGATGTTTGGACTAGAAACAAGACAAAAATACTAAGTAAGAAAAGCATTTTTTGCAGTGAACCTTTTAGGGGTTCCAACTACATAATGGCGATTGAAGCTTTTATGGTTCTATTCTTCTAAGATATTCTAAAGCTCTGGTTATACTGTGCATCGAAATTGAACCATATTTAAAGAGGTGGAAAATAAGCTTTATGGCTTTTAATTTGCAAACCTCTTTTCATTTCAAACAACCAGGAGCCTCCAACATTAGAGTCACAGGCTGGACTAGAAGTGCTATATTAAACTAAATTAGCAATGGTTTTATTAGTAAAAATGTAGTAAAGGTTTTTTTTGGGGTGGATTGATTACCATTTGCATAGTTTTATAGTTAGTTGTCTCAACGAGTAAAAAACTTTATCATGGAGCTGCTAAATCTCCAACCTCTGAAAACTAATAAACACAAAGCATTGGTGGCAGTGCATGTGATTGAGTGTTTTCATTTAAAAGACCCCTCCAGCCAGACACTTACTGAACACTGGGGGGCGTTGTTACACTTATAAATGACCTGTAAAAGCAGTCAAATATCTTTAGTTGTATTCTCTTTTCATATAAATAACAACGTCAGATGGGTCGCTGCCATGTGTGTGAATTATTCACTGAATGCGTTTTATACGGTGATAATTAATGAATCATTAATATTCTGAACATGTAGGCTACATCAATCACAGAGCGTTTCAAGTAGGCCTATAGTTTCACACAGAGTACTTAAATTATTATAATAAGACTAGATTTAATGATTCCAAGTGCTGTAGTCATTAATAATCTAGGACTACACCACAATAATTCAACACGAAACACATGTGATGTATTCTATAGCTACCGATGCTTTCAGGGTCTTTTCTGGACTACGGTCTCTTCATTAAAATTATTACCCTCCGTGTTTTAAATGATTGACCTTGATTTGCAAAGGTGCTGACTTTTATTTGCATGAAGTTTGGGAAAGGACTGTGGAGTGCGCGTGCACGCAACGCAGGACGACCGGAAGTTATCGAGTGCGAGATTGAGAGCTGTCTTCAAAATCTTCATCGCTTTAAAACGCTGCAAATAATCAGTGATTATTTTCTCATTTTGTAGCCTCTGTGGTTTATGGGTAATTTTAAAAGGTTTTTAATTTCCTGTCGAGTGCAGCGTGCTCAGGTGTGTGTGCGTGCGTGCGTGCAGAGGATTTGTGTGTTTGTTTTTACAGCGTGCACGGCTCAGCTCGGCTCGTGTGTCATGTAGGATTTTAATACGGAGCTCATTTCCTGGAGCAGCTAAGATAGAGATCAAAGCCTCTGCTTGCTCTCATTGCTATAAGTGTGTGTGGGACAATCAGGGGGGTTTGGCTCTGCGGCACCTTTAAGCCTTATAGCTCTTGTGTCATCAGCTTTCTCTCATATTGGGACTCTCTGCTCTAAACCAGGATAATTCAGTTTTGGGACTGACACAACTATACTGGCCATCCTTTATTAGTTTGAATCAGGCTCAGCCCATTGACGGCAGAACATTTTCTCTCTTGTAAATTGAACTGGTTATGGATTTACATGGATTAATCATTTACATCGGTCCCACATGAATCAATTAAGTCACGTAATTTTACCATAATGGAAAGTCATTTTTAAGTGACCCAATTAGTATCAAAGTTAATGGTTGACAGGATTAATTCATTCAATATCCTATATTTTTATGAATAATAAAATTGTACTTCCTAGCTAACAAAATATAAGTTAACAAAAGCACCCCAGACAGCAACAGTGTTGGCCCAGATCCGGCCCACATCTGGTACGTGTGAAATCCACATGAGGTTTAATTTAAACGATTCTGATGATAATTCCAACGTAACTGAACATTAAACTGTTATCACTGATGATACTCGCTCTATATTTCTTTACACCGCGACAAAACTGAACAATTCACAAGATTAACAGAATGCATAGCTGATATAAAAAAAAAATGGATGACTAGTAATTTCCTACTGCTTAATTGAAAAACAGATTCTAATTATTGGATCAAAAACCTCTACACATAGTAACCTAAAATACTGTCAACACTCTGTCAAGCCCTCGTCGTCAGTGAGGAACCTGGGTGTGCTCTTTGATACCAATCTTTCATTTGAAAGCCACGTTTCTAGCATCTGTAAAACTGCATTCTACCATCTTAATATATATATATATATATATATATATATATATATATATATATATATATATAATTACGACATTTGCTCTCAATGCAAAATGCTGAACAGTTTGTTCATGCGTTCATGAGCTTAAGTAGCTCATGTACTACTGCTCAACTAGTATAAATCTAGACGCCCCCTAGCGGCAGCAAATCTAATCTGCCGCGAGTGTCGTCTAGCAACTCTCAATACCCTTCTGAGCTGTAAAAACCAAACTCTGGTCAGGCCAATCACATCGTTTATAGAGTCGGTGGGCGGGGCTTAATATAATGACGGCCGAGTTGCGTTTGCGTGCTTCTAGTAAACACAGAAATTGGCGAACGGCGGTCTTTCGAATAGGCTTTGACCGCGCCTCCGGAAGACTTGGAGTTAAGCTTTTCTCTGAGAAAAGAACAAAGAACGGCACTGAAGTCATTCTTAAAAAGGGAAGATGTGTTCGGAGTTTTGCCGACCGGATACGGCGAAAGTTTAATCTGTCAGCTAGCTCTGCTTCACCTTCGTTGCTCTGGTTGGTTGTAGCGCTATCCTATCGCGTGCAGAGGGAGTTTGAAAGACAACCGTTTATCCGCCCCTCGGATTGAGCTGTCAATGGTGAGTTTCCAGACCAAACATCTTGATGTGGGTGTGGCTTATCAGGCTAGAGCTCAAGGCTAGATTATTGTAATGCTCTACTGGGTGGTTGCCCTGCTCGCTTAATAAACAAACTCCAGCTAGTCCAAAACACAGCAGCTTGAGTTCTTACTACAACCAGGAAGTATACGATCATATTAACCCAGTTCTGTCAACACTGCACTGGCTCCCTGTTAACAAATGTATACATTTAAAAATCGTTCTTATTACCTACAAAGCACTAAATGGTTTAGCTCCCCAGTACTTAAGCGAGCTCTTAACACATTATACTCCATCACGTCTATTGCGGTCTCAAAACTCTGGCCAGTTGATAATACCTAGAATATCTAAATCAACTGCAGGCGGTCGATCCTTTTCCTATTTAGCTCCTAAACTCTGGAACATTCCTAGCATTGTTTGGGAAGCAGACACACTCTGTCAGTTTAAATCTAGACTAAAAACACATCTCTTTACTATGGCATACACATAATACATTATCAATTTCTGTTATTCAAATCATGTAAAATGATTTTCAGGCTGAATAAATCAGGTCAGCCGGAACCAGGAACACTTCCCATAACACCTGATGTACTCGTTTACATTATAAGAAGAGTGGCATCTACACTAATAGTCTCTCTGTTTATCCCAGTTTACAGTAGTCAGCCGTATCCGGTCCATATAGGTGGACCTGCGCATAGACACAGAGTCAGCAGGTCTGCTCTGTCAGCAGAGATTGTGTCAACCATACTCTTCCCTCATTGACACGGAAACCTTTTTTTCCTCTGTACAGATGAAAACATTATCGTAGAACTGTTTCGCCTCCTCCGGTGTATTGAATGTGAAAGTTTCGTCATTAAAAGTCACTTTCAGTCGAGCCGGGTAGAGCAGCTGAACTCGTATGCCCTTCTGGTAGAGTGACTGTTTGATGCCATTGTAGGAAGCGCGTTTCTTTGAGAGGTTGACGCTGAGATCTGGGTAGATTCTGACGAGGTTCCCCTTGTATTTCATCTCATGCCGTCTTGCCCATCGCAGTAATCGTTCTTTCTCTTGAAACTTGTGAAAGCATACTACAAATGGTCGTGTTTTTCGACTGTCCGCTGGTTTTTGACCGGGTGTGCGGTGCGCTCTCTCAAGAGTTGGTGGTTTGTCGAAGACCTCCGTATCCGTCATCTCTAACAGCATCTCGGCAACGAACACAACGGGGTCTTGACCGTTTTCGCTCCCTTCCGGAACGTTCACAATCCTCAAGTTAGCCCTTCGAGATCTATTCTCCAAATCTTCAATGCGGTCGAGGAGAGATGTGTTCTGCGTTTGCAAAGTTTTTATAGTATTTTCGGCCGTTATCAGCTTTTCAAAGTTCTCCCCAGCTAGCGATTCTGTCGCGGCCAGGCGACTTTGAAAGCCATCCACAGTCTCTCTCAGTGCGTTGACGGAGCTTTGTAAAGGAGCGATAGATTCCTGAATTAAGACAGAAATGTCTTCTCTGATGCTAATGCGCTGTTTTGATAGTTCAGAAATCAATTGGGCCATGGAGATAGATTCACAAGTTTCTGTCATTGCTTGTTTTTCAAGATTGGAACTAGCGGCCATGGCAGATAGCTTACCGGCTATGCTAGCGGTAGCTCTCGTGGTTGGTGGAGCTGGAGGTTGGTTTTGCTTCTGCTTAGAATTGCTCATATTTTGTCCTACGATGTTCTAAACACACATATAAACAATGACTGACGCTATGTAGCGTGCAACAGGTGTAGTATATCAATGTGGGTCGGGAGCCCTTCTTCCTCGCACCTCACTCCCTCATGACCATACCGGAAGTCAGATGAAAACATTATCAAAATGATTCCTATTCACACGGGTCCACAGAAACACTGTATCATGCATGGCAGACAAGTAACTGGTTATGTCACTTTGTAAAGAAAGACTAGGACACACATTAAAACACGCATGCCTATAACTAAACACGTAATATGCATGTGTATGCCGTCACCATTTTCACAGATTCACGTTTTTGAAGTTTACACAGAGATGATAATGATATCGTTTTCGAAAACGTGCACTTTGAAACCAATTTTAAAGTTTGTGTCCTCAGGCAACCAAAACAGTTGTGTAAATGATCAACCAGAATGGATTAAAAGTTTTCTGGTTTCAGTTGAAAATGGTGTTGTAAAAGCATGTTAATAACTAATGGTTTTTGCTACAGAAAGGAATTAATCAAACCTTAGTTTAGCTGGACTTTATTCTAGAGCGGCTGTACAGCATTATTTGTTGCATTATTTTCCTGTTATCACTGTAAAGCTGCTTTGAAACAATCTGTAATGTAAAAAAACGCTGTATAAATGAAGGTGATTTGATTTGACTTCAACACTAAAGTTTCCCACGGTTCTCATCTTGGTCAAAAACACCTAAAATAACACAAAATTTCAACATTTTACTCTTTTTATTAAGTCCCAAGCCCCACTACATTTTCAGCAAAAAAAAAAAAAAATGTGAGTACTTGATTAGTTCCCATTCACCCTAAATACTTTAATGTAGATTGCACATTTTAGAGAATTACATTAAAGAAAAGAATTCAAGTTTAGAAGTGTATTATATTAGTATAGATTGAGTAAACTGGACAATATCAGCAGTGTTTTTGTCACGGGTACTGACGTGAAGTGCAGGTGGACAGGTGAATGAGAGTCTTCATGAGGGAAGTGGGGATCGTTGGAGAGATCGCTGGAGATAGACGATGGAGATGACACTGGAGAGTTCACTGGAGAGTTCGCAGGAGACACACACACTAGGACACGGAGACACAAGGAGATTCTGACAAGAGACTTGGATGATCACTGGGATGCTTCGAAGGAGTCCTGAGGTAAAGCAAAGAGCGTTACTACTTTCTCATAGACGAGACCGGACAGTGACTGAAGGGGTGTGTGTGTCTTTTGTGCTGTGGTGGATTGGGGTGGTGATGAAAGTCAGGTTGGAGCCTGGCGTGTCTGTGACAGTTTTCATGTTTTATCAGTATATTTTCTATAACTAGATAATGCCATTCAGTTTGGGGGAAATTACTTTTAAACATAATGTGCTATACAATATTGTGTTACTTCCTAAATAACTGCATTACTTAGTTACTTTTTATGGAAAGTAATGGGTTAGATTACTTTTTGCGTTACTTTTTCTCACCTGGGCTGGTCTCGCTTGTAAAATAAAATTAACAACTAAAAAGTTGTTAAATTGGCAAATATAAAGGCCCTTTCACACATTAAGAGAAATGAATAAGCCTCAGGTTGAAGAAAATGCAAATTCACATGTGTATAATTAAAAAAGTGAGATCAAACACATAAAGACCCGGTTTCACAAACAGGGCTTAGACTAAGCCAGGATTAACCATTAGTTCAATTGTGGCATTTAAGTAGTTTTTAACATACACTATTTTGCCAAAAGTTTTGGGACGCTTGCCTTTACATGCACATGACCTTTAATGCCATCCCATTGTTAATCCGTAGGGTTTAATATGGAGTCGGCCCACCCTCTCTAACAGCTTCAGCTCTTCTGGGAAGGCTTTCCTCAAGGTTTAGGAGTGTGTTTATGGGGATTTTTGACCATTATTCTGGAAGCTCATTTGTGAGGTCAGGCACTGATGTTGGACAAGAAGGCCTGGCTCTCAGTCTCCGCTCTAATTCATCCCAAAGCTGTTCTATCGGGCTGAGCTCAGGACTCTGTGCGGGCCAGTCAAGTTCCTCCACACCAAACTCCTCATCCATGTCTTTATGGACCGACGCTTTGTGCACTGGAGCGCAGTCATGTTGGGACAGGAAGGGGCCGTCCACAAACTGTTCCTACAAAGTTGGGAGCATGAAATTGTCCAAAATTTCTTGGTATGATTAAGCATTAAGAATTCCTAAAAACTAAGGGGCCAAGCCCAAGCCCTAAAAACAATTCCACACCATTAATCCCCCCTCCAGCAAACTTTACACTTGGCACAATGCAGTCACGCAAGTCCCGTTCTCCTGGCGACCGCCAGACCCAGACACATCCATGGGATTGTCAGACTGAAGCATGATTGGTCGCTCAGAGAACACGTCTCACTGCTCTAGAGTCCAGTGGCGGCTGCTTTACTCCACTGCATCCCATGCTTTGCATTGCTCTTGGTGATGTTTGGCTTGATGCAGCTGTATTTTAACTAAAACAAAAAAGAATAACTGGTTCCACGGTTACAACTCAAATAGTTGAGGCAACTTAATTTGTTTGAGTAATCACCTTTAGTGTGTTCATGCTACAAATTATTAAGGTACATTAACTGTAATTTGATATGGAGTTGTCAGTTGTCAACTCTAAAAAACTGCTGCATTAATTTTTGTTGTTGTTGTTGTTGTTGTTGAGTTAACACATTATTTTTTAATAGTGCTGCTGTGAACGCTTAAGCAGAATCTGGACCATAATTAGTAAATTAACCTGCTCTCAAATACAACAGTTTTGCCCCTTTATACCTTATTCACTCCTAACATGTTTTTAGAAGCACCTTAAGGGTACATCATAATCTAAGATACTAATATGCACCATTTATTGAAGATTGCAATACTGAAGATGATTCCTTTCACATTTACCTCAGTTTTATCTGTGGTTTTTAGTAAACATGTCACCCTTGACACTACTGTTTCATAATGCCTGAAAAGTGAACATCAAAATGACACGTCCTTTGAAATAACTTTGACAAGCTTTTTGCTTTATTGTATATAACCTTTTTCCATTTGCTGTGATTTCTGAAATGGGTTAGCAGACATCAATAATCTTTTTTTTGTGACACAGAGGGAGAAAAAGAGTTATAAAAGAGTGAGTGAATGAGTACAGCTCACCGGCTGAGCATGTCTGATTTGATAGAGAGACGAGTAGGGAGTCACTGCAAATTACAGGATGTTTTTATTGTATTGCACCAAGGGCGCCTTTCAATTTCCCTCCTCCCCATTCACCTAAACCCCTGCCTCTCACAGTTCATCTTTATACCCTCTCAATCGCTTCTTTCCCAAAGTGGAGGATGGCATCGAACGGAAGAAAAGAGGGGAAATTTTCTCTGTTATTACTATAAAAATAGGGATGAGACAAGAAGAGAAAGAGGGTAATTTAGCTGTTTGGGACCGCATGGCTAATGGCCTCGCTAGGTCTCCGGTGCTAAGCTCAAACAATAGCTAAGTCTTCCTATTGACACATTAAGAGCATGATAGAGAGAATGAAAGAGAGATTGAATCTATACATGAGGAGGTAGAAAAGGGCCAGACGCTGGTTAAAATGTGCTGTTTCAGCCCAAACATCTGTGATTGAAACACATGTAGCATCTTGACTGCGTTCAACCTGTCAAGGGTAGAAGAGCATTTAGGCTGTTCTTGGGGAAGCTATCTGAAACCCCTGTGGAAAAGAAGTGCACTTAATTAAACTGAGTGTGCACTTGTGGTGCACTTCAAATCTTAAAAATATATTAAAAACTGTACTTGTAGAAAATAGAATACTACTGAAATAAAAGGCCATTTAAGTGTACTTAAAGAGATACACTTTCATGACTATGCTTTATTACAGACTTATAGAAAGTGCACTTTGCAGTAATGTAAAATACATAGTTTTACTTTAAAACACATTTTAAATCATCACGTTTTAATAAACTACTGTCATGCTTTAAAGACACAATTTGTACCTCTAGCCCTCTATGGTACGGTGTTGCCTCCAGGCAACAGTCTATTTTAGTTTATTTTTAATAAAATGAAACACCTATTTATTGTTCAAACTTATCTCAGGAAAGAAGAACTCAAATATTAATCAATAAAAGTGCAAAAAATTGGTCACATGACCCACATGCGCACAGGTCACGTGGCTCCATATTTTCTCCAATGAAAAGAGCATTTTTCACTAATTTCTGTTCTTTTCACCCACAAAAACTAAGAGTCACCTTCACTGGTAGGTAAAGAAATATTTTCAAGAACTTTATATACATCATCAAATGTTTTAGAGTAAATAACAAAAATCTGTGTGTTGCAATGGCTGGTAGGGACTACAATGAGCTTCTTCACGGGTTTGTGACATCATTAACCCTAAAATTTGCATAAACCCGCCCCCGGGAACATGTGGAGAAGAGGAAGAGTTGCTGTAGTCGAGCACATTTGGGAGTCGCTCAAGCTGCCGTCCGTCTTTCACATTTATTGATACAGTACGAACACAAATGCAATAGCATGACATAAAGCAAGATGACAACATGAGTTATAACTGTAATTAAACTAAACTATCCCCGTTCTCTCTTCATCGGCAGATATTATAACCGTAATTAAACTAAACTATCCCTGTTCTCTCTTCAGCAGCAGATATTATAACCGTAATTAAACTAAACTATCCCTGTTCACTCTTCATCAGCAGATATTATAACCGTAATTAAACTAAACTATCCCTGTTCTCTCTTCATCAGCAGATATTATAACCGTAATTAAACTAAACTATCCCTGTTCTCTCTTCATCAGCAGATATTATAAACGTAATTAAACTAAACTATCCCTGTTCTCTCTTCATCAGCAGATATTATAAACGTAATTAAACTAAACTATCCCTGTTCTCTCTTCATCAGCAGATATTATAACCGTAATTAAACTAAACTATCCCTGTTCTCTCTTCATCAGCAGATATTATAAACGTAATTAAACTAAACTATCCCTGTTCTCTCTTCATCAGCAGATATTATAAACGTAATTAAACTAAACTATCCCTGTTCTCTCTTCATCAGCAGATATTATAACCGTAATTAAACTAAACTATCCCTGTTCTCTCTTCATCAGCAGATATTATAACCGTAATTAAACTAAACTATCCCTGTTCTCTCTTCATCAGCAGATATTATAACCGTAATTAAACTAAACTATCCCTGTTCTTAAAACTTCACAGATACTCTGGGGACATCAGAGACTTGTTTTACATCTTGTAAAAAGGTGACAGGAACAGACTGGAGACTCAGATGATCAAAATACAAACTTAAACTTTAATAATGATGCTCAGGAACAAGCAGGGAAACACACTCCAACATAACAGTAACTAGACAAAGACTGAAGATGAGGGTGCGACTTAAGTAGAGAACAGAAAGATGATTAACGAGACACAGCTATGACAAATTAACTAATGAGGGTAGTTATGGATACAAAGGATTGGCGGGAAAATTATCAAAGGAACACAGGAAAGAAATCAAAAAACAAACTGAACAGTAATATATGCAACTACTTAATAGTCAGAATTGGTCCCTAAACTAAAGTGTTACCATTTATTTTTATTCCCGTATTTTACTTGTATCATCCGTCTTGTTTCTGTCTGCGCTCTAGAAGCTTTTGTCACCAAGACAATCTCTTTTGAGAGGTGATGAAAGATTATTCTTGTAAATGCTTTCCAGCATTTTAGTAATAAAAGTGTAGGCTTTAGATCTTTAAAATGCATCCGAAAAATACCTTACGACCCCACGAGAAACAATTACCGTCCGAATATGGCTTAAGAATATTAAAATATGCTGAACCATGTGTCATGTATCATAACTACATTAATGACCTTTACGGCAAAAAAAACCTTGAGTTAAAATCGGTTAGGTATTCAGTAAGATATGATTAATTAAATGCGCTGACAGCTCACTGCACCTGGCAAACAAGTTACACTGAGGGGAGCTGGCGACCGGTCCAAGATGGCGGCTCCACGGCTCGACCGTGCCAATAGGCATCTATCTATATGATGTCTATGATTTAACCAATCTAAGACCATTGCGTTTTTCAGAGGGATGGGCTTCATAGAAGCAGGAAGCAAACGGGCCGTTCAAAGGACAGTGGAGACAGCGGTGTGGAATAAAGGGAGAATAGAAGAAAAAAGGTGTTTTAAAAAAAAAAGAAGTATTAAGACATGTTATACAGAAATAAAAAGGAACCACCCCTTCAAATAAATGACTTGTTTTAGTCAAATGGACCAAACATAATCGAAATAAACAATTGCGGTTATAATAGACCAAAATAAATCGATGTGATTATGATTTTTAACATAATCAAGCTGTAGACTAATCTTTTTTTTGTTTTACATTCCTTAGCAATTCCATATTGCAAGAAGATTGTGCAAGCAAACAGCTGTTCTGAAAACGTCTCTAGGTTCTGTAAAACCATAATAAAGTAAAGGGCTTGGGGATCAATATAAGCTTTTTCCACCTAAGGATCCCCAAATTCCCCTTAACTACCCAAACTGCAGGTCCTGCTGGGCCCACAGATACAAAGGTACAGCATCAATACCTGCAATCTAACGTGGCGGGGTCTTTCTTTGTGTGCGTGTGTGTGTGTGTGTGTGAGAGACAATAATTGGGATGCCACCAGTTTGCATCAATTCTATGCAGTAGGAGACAAAACAGGGGACGATTTAATGTGCTTCAGAATAATCAAAGAGAAACGCTTGTCCTTTGTCTGGGCTGGTGCACGTGAGTGAGCGGCACACAGAGATCGTTGCCGACCAAGAAAGAGCCATGTCTTTTCATGCTTGGAGGGGATCAGACCATAAGGTGCGATCGGCATTTTAAAAGATTGGAAGATTCGGTGTAATTTCTTCCATTCAGTGGCCTGGCTTCATACTGCGAGAATAATGGAGGCCTGAGAGAGCGTCTGGATGACCGCTACCGTCCTGCTGCTACGGTGAAGAGGAGAGGGACGCTGGGTAATCGCACACACACACACACACACACACCAATCCCCCGTTAGCTTTCCCGCAGTCACCTTCAACTCACTGTCAACACCACAGCAAAAGAGGAAGGATCGTCTGCAAATCTACTCTGAATAGTGAAGGCCTTTGACAAATTTGACTACCCGAAAGCCTTGAAACTTAACTTTACTTTTGCTGAAATGATGGACTTTAAACTGTGTTTTTGCATGAAAGCACACACTGTAAAAAAAATCCGTAAAAATAGGGCACAATGTGAAGGAGTTTTCCGTATTGGTTTTTTACAGGTGTTTTACCTGTATTTTTGATTTACATGTCACATTAGTTTGTGTTTTAAGGGTCAACGGAAATTTCCGTAAAATTACTGGATAATGTACTGGCAGAAAATTACCAGTACATTTTCCGTTTTAATTTTTTACAGTGCACTTAAGAAAATTGTGTAACACTTTACACAAACATTAACACTAGAAACTACTACTAACTAACAATTAGTTAGTAATAGTGCTCAGTTGAATGTGGTAATTAAATATTAGTTAATCAATAACTACTATTTTTTTCCTATTTCACAGAGGACTACTAAGAACTACTATATACAGATTCATAATTAATGTGAAAAATGCATAATGTATAATTCATTCTTAAGTGAAGGTCATGGTAACTGGACACCAGCCGAACTTAGCCCCGCCCACAACATTTGAGGTCAGGAGGTTCGGAGCAACTATACTCAAACCAGAGCTGCTCGGACCAATCAGATTGTCAGGGCAGGCATGGACAGATGATCAACAGTAACGTAATTATCCACGTCACCAGAGAGCGTTTGGGTTGAATTTGTTCTAATCCTAAATGGAGAATTTGTTCGTATATATGCGTTCACCTTTCACCTTTACTATTTCTCTCAAAAATGATGATCATGTTAGCTCTGTGTATCCTTGAAGTCTTTTCACAACACTGGTAAAGACCATTTACACTCATCTTCTTCTTCTAGTTCTTCCAGTGTGTGTGCAGTTGAGTTCTGTTGACTACTATGCTTCGCTCAACATATGTCACACACTCCGATGCTCTGACTGGTTGTAGGTCTGTCCGATTGATTGCAGAGGCATTTTCTTTCCTGATTCGGTTGAAACATCCCATAATCACTAGCCCGGATGCCAGCCGAACTCAGCCCCGCCCACAGCATCTGAGCTTGGGCAGTTCAGGACTTGATCCATAGAGGATTATGGCTGAACAGAAACTGACCAATGAAATCATCAGGGCGGGCTTTAGCCGATGATGGACAGATGATCAACAGTAACGTAATCATCCACGTCATCAAAGGGGCTTGGGTTGAATTTGTTCAAATCCTAAACGGAGAGCTTGTTTGTATGTATTCACCTTCACTATTTCTCTCAGAAATGATGATCATGTTGGTATACTCTGTGTATCTTTAAAGGGTTACTTCAGCGATTAGCATATGGCTTTGTATCAGTAGAAACCCTGGAGTATATTCAAATGATTGTGCTTTCCCCCCTCATATCCCCCTGAGACAAGATATTTATGCATTTTATATCTGGAAAAATTCCTCCTATGATGCAAATTGACGATATTTGCATCCTCTGAGGAATGTTTGGCCAAAGGCTAAAGACTACAGCCAGCAGAGGGAGCCATTTCCGCATGTTTTGAACCCGCGCATGGGGATGGAGATCACACTCACAGCTCAGCTCGCAGCTACAGGCACTCATTTAAACGGAGCTATGGTGAGCAATGGAAGTCTTTTAACTTCTCAAATTAATTTCTATGAAAGTTAAAGGGGGGCGAAATGCTGTTTAATGCATACTGAGCTTTTTACACTGTTAAAGACTTGGATTCCCATCCTAAACATAGACAAAGTTTCAAAAACTAATGTTGGACGTTTGATGGAGTATTTCTGTGTCAAAAATACTCCTTCCGGTTTCTCACAAGTTTCGGAGAGTTTTTTTCGAGTATGGCTCGGCTTGACGTTAATAGAGCGGAAGGTCCTTGTATGGGCCGTACGGGCTCTTCTCCCGGTAGGGTGCGCACGCGTGACTAGAGCGAGAGAGGAAATGCACGCCCATAAACACTCTTTCAGGGGCAGATCCAGTCGTCCGTGAAGACTTCTGTCGCGCCGCGCTCCACTTTATTCCTATGGGTGACATCGAGCGACTTCAATGCTTCAGCACAGCATTCTGGGAAGGCAGCGCTGCATTTGAACCGATCTGAACGCAGAAATGACGGGAAGCTTCACAACATCCACTTTTGCGACGCGACTGAAGCGATCTCCACGGTCACTGCTGTCACAGGACTTCACCAAATCAACAGTTACCAAAGAAGTGTGTTTTTGACAGAGCGGTCCCAGCGATAAAGGTTCGAAATCTGCTTCAAATGTCTGTTGTTGGCTACCGTCGCGTAAGTAAACATCAGTAAACAACACAATCGTGTATAACGTTAGTTAATTTAACAATGGAGCATGCGATCTATGGTGTGCGTTTGAATACATTTGTTTAGCTGACCACTATAGGTGTCCGTTTGTTTATTGTAAAACCACCCAAACATAAACCTAGCGTTCTCACAAAGCGTGCTTCGTCATTCAGATGCGCTAACGTTACTCCATTGTTGTTCTCTGTATAACGTTACACTAGTCTGACGTGCAAAACCGTTTTGCTTGCTACTGCTAAGGTTTAGTCGCATACAATAGTCCATAAACCGAATCGTCCTCATAAACTGCGAGTAAACACACACAAATGTTGACAGGCCACTAAATACAGTCCATACCACAGAGACGGACGTCCTGCTGCTTCTCCTGTTCAATTTATTTCAGCCTCCGGATCTGATTCTGGATCATATCTATTAGCTGAGATCGATAGCCATGGGTTTCTCTACGCTTGAGGACATCACCGCTTTGTGCGCTCGTCATTCTTTAGCTCCGCCCACACGATACGCCTCCAGCCGCTCAGGTTTTTTACGGAAAGACTCGGTACAGCCTATATTTCTTTTATAAATATGATAAAACTAAAGACTTTTCGGAGATATGAAGGATGCAATACTACTCTATAGGTTCTCAAGATTGACGTGAGATAGACTGAAACTGAGTGTTTCAACCCCCCTTTAAGCTTGCAAAGGCATGAACTGAAATGCGCCAGACTGAACTCGCGCTGTGAATATATCCGCGAGTGTAGTCGCGATTACCTCAGCTCTCATCACGAGAGCTCATCAGCTCATTTCTCTCACTCCTGCAGTTAGTGCTCAGTGCTGTGATACTCGCGCGGTGACTTACTCATTATATTGAACACACGTTCAGTTTTTAATTGTAGTGTCTTCTCCAACTCAGTCACAGTAATCCAGTAGGTGGCTTTGGGAATGGCCTCACAGGGCCAGTCTTTCATCCTCATGAGACAAAAATACATTTTCTGTCTTTTCTCAGTCTCGAAGGCACAAAAAACAAAAATTAATTTCACATTTCTACTACATTAATGACCCAGTTTAAATACAGATTCATCTTTCCAGCGCTGAAGTACCCCTTTATAATCTTTTTTTTTACAACACCGGCAAAGATTTTATTCCAGCGCACGTGTATGCACACTATACTGTCCATGTCCAGAAAGGGAATAAAAACATCATCACAGTAGTCCATATGAGACATCAGTGGGTTAATTAGAGTCTCTTGAAGCATCGGAAATACATTTGGGTCCAAAAATAACAAAAACTACGACTTTATTCAGCATTGTCTTCTCTTCCGGGTCTGTTTTCAATCCTCAAATAAAGATTAGAACGGTTATGAATCAGCGAATTGATTCATGATTCGGATCACGTGTCAAACTGCTGAACTCATGTGACATTGGCTGATTCATAACCGTTTGAATCTTTATTCAACGACACGCAATCCAAAATATATAAAATGCAGGCAAAGGGTCAAAAAACAGGCAGGCAGTCCAAACAAACAACACACACAAGGCTGGGAATGAGGCAAACGGCTAATCCAAAGAACAGGCAAGAAATCCCCCCCACCCCAATTTTAGTCTGCCGGGTAAATCTGATGACTTAGAAAAGTAAAAGCACATCTCACCTCAACAGTTCGCACAATTTAAAGCATCACTCATATCTCCTGGAGATAAACCACAAGGGGGAAAGGGGCTTTGAAACGTAATAATGCTTGGCTTAACAAACACATCTGAAGAATTAGTACATTTCTAACGAATGATAAACCCCATTAGGGACGATGAGTGCTTCTGTATGAGAAGCGGTTATTTAACCCTCATCCAGCTCTTCAACGTGTAAGCCCTACAAACACTCGCTGGGTTATTTGAAATAGATTGCCATACTCAATAAGTGCATCCTCTTAATTAGCCCACACATAATCAACACATACACACAGTTATAGATGCGTTTGGCATCACTGACACAGTTCACAATATATAAATACCCTCTAACTTTCCATAAATTGTTCTCAAAAATGATAGTCATTAAGCCGCTTCTCAAACTGGATCTGTTTATAGAGGTGAGATCCATAGAAGAGGAAATACTTTCTGAAGAACGAACACGTGATTTCGGGGATCGATCTGAAGGGTTGGCGAGATCATACCAGGGGTTCCAGGCTGCGGTTTTGGCACTAAAAGATAGGCTATGAATGGGCCCTTCTTAACACGGACCTGATGGGCCCACTTTATATTAGGTGGCCTTAACTACTATGTACTAACATTGTAATTAATCATTTGATACAATGCACTAATTGTGTACATACATGTTTTTACATTGTACTTACATTTTTAAAAATACCAGCATGTAATTACGTGTGTAACTAATTTCTGTAGTTACATTTGTAATTACACAGTTGTCACTTCCCTTAACTGACCCACACCACCACACCTGTCCCTAACTCTACCCTTAAACTGACCCACACCACCACACCTGACCCTAACTCTACCCTTAAACTGACCCACACCACCACACCTGACCCTAACTCTACCCTTAAACTGACCCACACCACCACACCTGTCCCTAACTCTACCCTTAAACTGACCCACACCACCACACCTGACCCTAACTCTACCCTTAAACTGACCCACACCACCACACCTGTCCCTAACTCTACCCTTAAACTGACCCACACCACCACACCTGACCCTAACTCTACCCTTAAACTGACCCACACCACCACACCTGACCCTAACTCTACCCTTAAACTGACCCGCACCATCACACCTGACCCTAACTCTACCCTTAAACTGACCCACACCACCACACCTGTCCCTAACTCTACCCTTAAACTGACCCACACCACCACACCTATCCCTAACTCTACCCTTAAACTGACCCACACCACCACACCTGTCTCTAACTCTACCCTTAAACTGACCCACACCACCACACCTGTCCCTAACTCTACCCTTAAACTGACCCACACCACCACACCTGTCCCTAACTCTACCCTTAAACTGACCCACACCACCACACCTGTCCCTAACTGTACCCTTAAACTGACCCACACCACCACACCTGTCCCTAACTCTATCCTTAAACTGACCCACACCACCACACCTGTCCCTAACTCTACCCTTAAACTGACCCACACCACCACACCTGTCCCTAACTCTACCCTTAAACTGACCCACACCACCACACCTGTCCCTAACTCTACCCTTAAACTGACCCACACCACCACACCTGTCCCTAACTTTACCCTTAAACTGACCCACACCACCACACCTGTCCCTAACTCTACCCTTAAACTGACCCACACCACCACACCTGTCCCTAACTTTACCCTTAAACTGACCCACACCACCACACCTGTCCCTAACTCTACCCTTAAACTGACCCACACCACCACACCTGTCCCTAACTCTACCCTTAAACTGACCCACACCACCACACCTGTCCCTAACTCTACCCTTAAACTGACCCACACCACCACACCTGTCCCTAACTCTACCCTTAAACTGACCCACACCACCACACCTGTCCCTAACTCTACCCTTAAACTGACCCACACCACCACACCTGTCCCTAACTCTACCCTTAAACTGACCCACACCACCACACCTGTCCCTAACTCTACCCTTAAACTGACCCACACCACCACACCTGTCCCTAACTCTACCCTTAAACTGACCCACACCACCACACCTGACCCTAACTCTACCCTTAAACTGACCCACACCACCACACCTGTCCCTAACTCTACCCTTAAACTGACCCACACCACCACACCTGTCCCTAACTCTACCCTTAAACTGACCCACACCACCACGCCTGTCCCTAACTCTACCCTTAAACTGACCCATACCACCACACATGTCCCTAACTTTACCCTTAAACTGACCCACACCACCACACCTGTCCCTAACTCTACCCTTAAACTGACCCACACCACCACACCTGTCCCTAACTTTACCCTTAAACTGACCCACACCACCACACCTGACCCTAACTTTACCCTTAAACTGACCCACACCACCACGCCTGACCCTAACTCTACCCTTAAACTGACCCACACCACCACACATGTCCCTAACTTTACCCTTAAACTGACCCACACCACCACGCCTGACCCTAACTCTACCCTTAAACTGACCCACACCACCACACCTGTCCCTAACTTTACCCTTAAACTGACCCACACCACCACACCTGTCCCTAACTCTACCCTTAAACTGACCCACACCACCACACCTGTCCCTAACTCTACCCTTAAACTGACCCACACCACCACGCCTGTCCCTAACTCTACCCTTAAACTGACCCACACCACCACACCTGACCCTAACTCTACCCTTAAACTGACCCACACCACCACGCCTGTCCCTAACTTTACCCTTAAACTGACCCACACCACCACACCTGACCCTAACTTTACCCTTAAACTGACCCACACCACCACACCTGTCCCTAACTCTACCCTTAAACTGACCCACACCACCACACCTGACCCTAACTCTACCCTTAAACTGACCCACACCACCACACCTGACCCTAACTCTACCCTTAAACTGACCCACACCACCACACCTGACCCTAACTCTACCCTTAAACTGACCCACACCACCACACCTGACCCTAACTTTACCCTTAAACTGACCCACACCACCACACCTGTCCCTAACTCTACCCTTAAACTGACCCACACCACCACACCTGACCCTAACTTTACCCTTAAACTGACCCACACCACCACACCTGTCCCTAACTCTACCCTTAAACTGACCCACACCACCACACCTGACCCTAACTCTACCCTTAAACTGACCCACACCACCACACCTGTCCCTAACTCTACCCTTAAACTGACCCACACCACCACACCTGTCCCTAACTCTACCCTTAAACTGACCCACACCACCACACCTGTCCCTAACTCTACCCTTAAACTGGCCCACACCACCACACCTGTCCCTAACTCTACCCTTAAACTGGCCCACACCACCACACCTGTCCCTAACTCTACCCTTAAACTGACCCACACCACCACACCTGACCCTAACTCTACCCTTAAACTGACCCACACCACCACACCTGACCCTAACTTTACCCTTAAACTGACCCACACCACCACACCTGACCCTAACTCTACCCTTAAACTGACCCACACCACCACACCTGACCCTAACTCTACCCTTAAACTGACCCACACCACCACACCTGACCCTAACTCTACCCTTAAACTGACCCACACCACCACACATGTCCCTAACTCTACCCTTAAACTGACCCACACCACACCACCACACCTGACCCTAACTCTACCCTTAAACTGACCCACACCACCACACATGTCCCTAACTCTACCCTTAAACTGACCCACACCACACCACCACACCTGACCCTAACTCTACCTGTATCCCACCTCAATATCAGTAAACGTGTTTGGCAATACAATCTGAACCCAGTAAGTACATTGTACTTATTTTTTGATGTAAGTACATAGTACTTAAGGCCACCTAAAGTGGAGCCGACCTGATCAGACCCAACTCTCCACGCTTCACATGTGACAAAGAAGCTGCACAAGCTGTCTGTTAACATGATGGAGTGATAAGAGCTAGAGAGGCAAACAGGAAACTCACACTGGATGTTAGATGGCGATAAGATGACAGCAAACGCCACTCAGACCATGGAGACGGTCCATCATTTATAGAGTCATTTAAGTCATCCACACCTGAAGTGTGTTTGTTTATTAGATGCTTTGGCCAACTTGATTGTGCTTTCAGCTGACAATATTAGTTATGAGCTAACGATATTAGTTTTAAAGTTTAACAGTTTGACTCAGGGTCTCTTTAAATGCATAGTTCGAACTTACACTCAAAATAATAAACTGTTGACTGAACTTAATAAATTAAGGAAAACTTCACCGCAAAATTGAATTATGCTTTTCCAACAAAATCTAATTGGTTTGAAATAATTTGTAGTAGTCTTGTTGTATGAACTTAAAATAATTTAGTCAAAACTTCTAAAAGAAAGCATGTCATTCCAACAAGATCAAGTAAGGCCGTTTTGCCATTCTTGGCATTTAATTTTGGGGTCTTTGTTACAGTGTAATTATACATTTAGTACTGAGTAAAATGTAATATATGGTTATGGTTTGGTTTAGGGTTACATTTACATTTATGCATTTAGCAGACGCTAAATATCCTTTTTATCCAAAGCGACTTACAATGGAGGAGTACATGAAGCGCTCCGTCATGAAGAGGCGAAGAAACTCAAAAAAGTGCCTTAAATACAAAGTTTTGGATATTACTCAGAGTAGCATAAGCTAGAACAGGGAGGGAAAAGAGGAAGAAGAATTCATTTTATTATTTTTTTAGTTGCATGCAATTATGCATAATTTATACTCTGTTACTAAATAAATTAGAAATCTGTATTTCTTCTGAACTCCAGTGGAGGAAGAGCGGAGACCACTGCAGACTCACTGCAACTCCAAATCAAAGCAGATGGACTCATTTACAGCCAATTAGCGGCTGCACTTTAAGAAAGGCCTCACCTACACAATTAAAGCCTCCCACAGCTCCTGGAAAGCCACCCCACCCCCAGAGCCCAGATGGGAGGCTGGAAAAGTGGAGCTCGGCGTAGGGCAACAATGGAGGATGGGCCCGCGGACACACGGGCCAGAAGGCTGAAGCACAAAGAGAAGAGACACACAACCTGGGGTGCGTTTCCCAAATGCATCGTTAGACAACTGTGGTCGCAAGTTCCGTCATTATCAGCATAGCTCAAGCAGTCTGTGTTCCTGTGTTTATTTATATCGCGCTTTTACAGTGACGATTGTGTCAAAGCAGCTTCACAGTGTTAAACAGGACAATATTGCAACAAAATTAGATTTGGCTGTACAGTCATTCTGGAGTAAACAGTGATGTTATCAGCTTATTTTAATTTATCATATAGCGACAATGTCGGCAGATCAGTATTAGTTTATAGAATTAATAAGACCTAATAAATTAATTTTACATGTATATTTAGTTGAATAACTTGGATCATAATTTTAGTGTCCCCAACTGAGCAAGCCACAAGGCGACCAAAGGAACCGAAATTCCATCAGGGCATGACGGAGAAAAATAAACCTTGGGAGAAACAACGAACATTCACAAACAGCATCGCAAACTTATGTGAATGCAACAGCAGCTCTCGACCTGTGGTTAGAAGCAGTTTCTAGTTTGCATGACGTGGACTTAATAATTAAAGATACATCCTTATCTTGAGCAAAATAAACAAGCTGACATTTAGTATCTATATCTTTTATTTCAAATACCTAAAAATGTCATTTGTCTTTTAGTT
Source organism: Pseudorasbora parva (assembly GCF_024679245.1). Taxonomy (NCBI): domain Eukaryota; kingdom Metazoa; phylum Chordata; class Actinopteri; order Cypriniformes; family Gobionidae; genus Pseudorasbora; species Pseudorasbora parva. Next base: position 3,570,372 of record NC_090184.1, read on the forward strand.
TGTCAAGAGATTTAAAGCATCGTTTTTGAAGAGTAGGCCTACGCATGTGCAGACGTGCTCTAGTATGTAAGAACGAGCCTATGATTGAATCTTGAAATAAGGCAAAATAACTGAGAAAAATCAGAATTAGTCCTCAGATGCCATGTCCGTGATTTATAGCAAAAAAGCATGAATTCGATCTCAAATTAATTCCTTTAAAGCAGTTATTACTCCACCGCCTGCGTGACATCATTAACCACCGTGGTTGAACGACGGATTTGTGAAAATATGGTTTCGGGAAACAGTCGTGATTAGCTAGTTGATTTCTTAAACTCTATAGTTAAAGGGTTACTTCAGCGATTAACATATGGCTTTGTACCAGTAGAAACCCTGGAGTATATTCAAATGATCGTGCTCCTCCCTCTTATATCCCCCCGAGACAAGAGATTTATGCATTTTATTTCTGGAAAAATTTGCCCAGAGGCTAAAGACTACAGCCAGCAGAGGGAGCCATTTCCGCATGTTTTCAACTCGTGCATGGGGGATGGAGATCACAACACAGCTCAGCTACAGGCATTAATTTAAACGGATGCTAAGCAATGTAAGTGTTTTAACTTCTCAAATTAATTTCTATGAAAGTTAAGCTTCCAAAGGCATGAACTGAAAACGCGTTATGAATGTATGCCGCGAATGTGGTCGCGATTACCTCAGCTCTCATCACGAGAGCTCATCAACTCATTTATGACGTTAAATGTAATCTGACTCCTATAATCTGAGTCTGCTGTGAAACTCACGCGGCAACTTGATCGTTATATTGAACAGACACGTTCAGTATTTAATTGTAGGAACTCAGTCTCTGTAATCCAGTAGCGGTGGCTTTGTGAATGGCCTCACAGGGCAGCGAAGCATTCTGGGAATTGTAGTCTTTCATCCCCATTAGACAAAAATACATTTTCTGTCTTTTCTCAGTCTAGAAAGCACCAAATTAAAAAATAATTTCACATTTCTACTACTTTAATGACCCAGTTTAAATACAGATTCATCTTCCCAGCGCTGAAGTACCCCTTTAATCAGTGAGTTACTTCACACACTAGCCTGGATGGCCGCCGAACTCAGCCCCGCCCACAACATCTGAGCTCGGGCAGTTCGGTCTGGCCTCGATCCATAGAGGATTATGGCTGAACAGAAACTGACCGATGAAATCATCAGGGCGGGCTTTAGCCGATGATGGACAGATGATCAACAGTAACGTAACCATCCACGTCATCAAAGAGCACTTGGGTTGATTTTGTTCTAATCCTAAATGGAGAATATATGTATTCACCATCACTATGTCTCTCAGAAATGATGATTGTGTTGGTAAGTACTTTGTGTATCCTTAAATATTTTTTACTTTTATTACAACACCGGCAAAGATCGTTTACACTCATCCTTTTCTTCTAACATTACTTCCAGCGCACGTGCAGACAAGGTTGGCAAGTTTTTACAACAAAATCTGCCAACTACTAGCCCAAAACAAGTCCAATAGCTTTTCGGGAGGGTTCTCCAGGAAAAAAATGGCGTTTGGGGGATAAAATGTGTTATTTTGGCAAGGTTGCTGCTAAAATTGCCATTCTTGGGTCTATATATCACATAATTGGGATCGCTTCAACCTGCGGAGATGGAAAACAATCCACGGGAAAACTTGGCAACACAGTGCAGTTGAGTTCTGTTGACATTTTACATCTAACGTTATGCGTCGCTCCGCTGCTCTGATTGGTTGTAGGTCTGACCAATTGAGGTCTTTCCTGGTTGGGTTGAAACACGCCCCATAATCACAGCCCAATGGAGCATCAGACTCATATTCTGACTAGAACTGAGTATGACCACGACAGGCTAGTCACACACACGGCTCCGAAAGGTTTCACGCAGAAGTTCAGGCTGTTTTCCTGGCCTGTCCTTGCTCTTATAGATCGAGCGCATGTGGCAGGAATGTGAGTTCCTCCCTGTTCATGAGAGCCTAATGCTCTTAATTCAGTTTGAGCTCTAAACATTAGGAATGTGAACGGCTGCGCCTCGTGGGACTGGGAGTGCGGTGTATTACTTGTGTAGACTAGTTTGTTTGTTACAGATTAAATTAAGCAGAAGAATGTCCCGGAGGTTTGGAGAATAAGGCCGTGCTGCTGAGATGGGAGTGTGTGGTGTGGTCGGCCGGACAGATTGCCTCGCAGAGAGAATGGAAATCATGCTGGAATGTTGCAGGAAATTTGGGATTATATGTGAATTCAGCTTTAGAAACACAAACTGGGCGGTAGAGTGTGTGTGTGTGTGTGTGTGTGTGTGTGTGTAGGCATGTTTTTAGGAAATATCAGGACACAAATGTGTATAATGACAAGGGTATGACACAGGTATTACAGGAGAGGCTGAAATATGAGGACATTGGCCATGTCCCCACTTTTCATAAGGCTTATAAATCATACAGGATTAGTTTTTTTTTAATCTAAAAATGCAGAATGTTTCCTGTGATGGGTTTAGGGCAGTGTAGGGGGATAGAAAATACGGTTTGTACAGTATAAAAACCATTACGCCTATGCAATGTCCCGACATTTCACAAAAACAAACCTGTGTTTGTGTGTGTGTGTGTGTGTGTGTACCACTCTAACATTTGCCATATATTCAACTGATATGCCTTTATTTCTCTCTCCCTATAATTCTCAGACACACACACATATGCACACAAACATGCAAAACAGCAAGGCAAGCGTCACTATAGCATGAATGTCTTAGGACTCCTCTTCCACAGGTGTGTGTGGCGTTACAACTATCAAAGTCTGCAGACATTTCAGATACAGTTTGAGCTTCAGAAGTGGCAAAACATAATCTCTGATAACACTTTATTTTATGTAGTTACTATAGTAATAACTATAACTATAAATTATGCATACATGCAACTAAACCTACCCTAACCAACAGACATCTGTATGATTCACTTTATAATATGGAAGTGTTGTGATATGTAATACTGTACGAGTATTGCACATTGAACACTTTTACATACACTCTATAAAGCAGGTTTCATGTTAGATAATCTCATGATGTGATGTTTCGTTTCGATCGCATCTTCTGGCTCTAAGTGTACACTTCAAAAAATGCTCTTCTTACTTTAGTAATTTTGTCTTGTTTCTAGTCCAAATATCTAACAATTCTTAAATCAAGATGCATTTACTAGATAAGTGAAATGACATGGCTTGGCTTGTTTTGTTGAAAATTAAATCAAAATGAAGTGAGTTTTTGCTTAAAACAGGCAAAATGATCTGCCAATGGGGAGAAAATAATAATCTTGTTTCTGATTAAAATCTTGTTTCTTGTTTCCGTCTCAAACAGAAATAAGATTATTTTTCGCACCCCATTGGTAGAGCATTTTGCCTGTTTTAAGCAAAAACTCACTTTATTCAGATTTTTTCCCCCACAAAACAAGCAAAAATATCTTATATCATTTTACTTATCTATTAATCTATTAAATTATCTATTATCTGTTAAATTAATCTTAATTATAAATAAAAAAATTAGATATTTGGACTGGAAACAAGAAAAAAATACTAAATAAGAAGAGCATTTTTGCAGTGTAGCACGTTATTTAGATGTGAGCAGCGATAGCTTCGCTTCATTCCTCCTTTTTATTGTCCTGTCATCAGCTGGACAGATACCGAAGTTATGCTCAGAATATTTACAGTGCATACAGTGAGATATGTTTCAGTACAACACTGGCTCTTTCAACATTTCTGCATTACTCTGAGCTCAGTACAGGAATGTAACTACGGCCCTTTGTCCTCATTTTCACTGTTTTCCTCTCCTCTAATCATTCTTTCTATCACTCCTCCAGCCTCTGCTTGACTCCTTTTTGTGATGGTCCACTTCATCGCGGTTATAAACAAAGCCCCCAACTCGCCGTCATCTACACCACTCTTTTACTCTTTCACCCTTATTCCCCCCTCTCTCTCTCTCTCTCTCTCTCTCTCTCTCTCTCTCTCTCTCTCTCTCTCTCTCTCTCTCTCTCACCTCCTCCTCCTTTCTCCACTTTCATCTGTTCACTGCTATTTTAGAGAGATTACATTGAATAACTGTTAGTATTATTAGCCTGTAGTGATAAAGTGACCAGGTTTTTTAAAGTCACCATGAAATCAACATTGATGATTTTTATTTTTAATAATAATAATTATAGATTTTATTTATAACGCACTCAAAGTGCAACAATGAAAAAGGGAAAAATACCAAAAATGAATAGAAAGTAAAAAAATATAGAATAATACTATAATAATAATAATAATAATGGAATATTGCAGTCATTTTTTGTAAATTCATGTGCTTTGTGATTTTGAATATCTTCCCCTCCCTCTTGCATCTCTTCTCTGATGATGAGGGCGGGGCCACCTGTCACTCACATGAGATCCACCAATAGCAAACCACCACCATCCAATCAATTCCCCTCAGACTAAATCAAGCCCCGCCCTACATTTGTTCTTGTTTGTGAAGCAGTTTCTCTCACATAAACGGCACAATAGAGAAGAAAAGATGAGCGCAACTTCTGTTTAATGTGACTTTAAATGAATAGTTCACCCCTAATTTAAAATACTGTCATTATGTGTACAACCCAATGGGGTTGAAATGCGTATCAATAGTACGAGTGTGCAATGTCGTGGAATGTATACGGCAAAACTCATTTTGGCGTGCATATGATACGCTGGTTTTCGTGTGCATATGATACGCACTTTATGACGTATATATGACACGCTCTCTTGGGTAGGTTTAGGGTAGTGGGGTGGGGGGTTCGTATGTATAATACGCCATAAAATGCGTATCATATGCATGCAAAAAACAGCGTATTATATGCACGCCAAAATGAGTTTTGGCGTATACATTCCACGACATTGCACACTTGTACTATTTATACGCATTTTTCGTGAGATCGCCCTGGGCAACCGGATGATCGTGTATTCGCCTGATTTGTTACCTTGATTCAGGTTTGGACAATATGTATTAGGGATTGGTCGTGATGGTCAGTTAGTTAGTTCATTTATTTAATTATATAGCACAATAAAACTACAGACGCTGACTATTGGGCTGTAAAAAAAACAAAAAACAAAAAACAGGGCCTTTTTCAGAGCAAGGACCCCTTAGGCGAAAGAGACATTGTGCAGGGACCGCCGATACAAAATGTGTCAAACAGAAGCATATAGCCTTGGATATTGATATAAACTAACTATAGAAGTTATATCATGATAATATAAGACAGTAGACCAGAACTATGCACATTATTGTTGTTGTATGCATGACTGTATATTGCTCTTCATTGTTACAATTTATTAGTTGTTTGCAGTTGTTGTAAATAATTTTAATTGATTTGCAGTCATACAGTTATTTTACTGATCGGATGCACAATTAAACATTTACCTGAACCTTAACTACAAGTTTAGAAAAATTTCACAATTTAATATTACTGTCAGATGGACAGGGTCTTAGAAATGCTGTCCTGAAAGAGCAGCCTCGGGTTGTGCAGACGGATAATGTTGCCAATTGTGTGTTTCCCAGACCCAACTTCATCTTGATGTGGATCTGGCTTGTCAGGCTACACTGAATATTAAATCTCTTATTTACATCATGTCTTTGTTAATGAGAGAATTCACGAGCGAGCAGAACTCAGCACTGAATAAATCTCCAGTGTTTTGAGCGGTGAGTGGATTCTAACTTAAACACCTCTGATTGGCCATTGCGTTCCAGAGATCAACAAGCATGTCAATGATTGGCTAAATTTCTCACCGCTGCAAAACCTGCTAGGAACATCTCACCTTCTCCAGAGCACAAACTCAAACCCAGTGGGTCCCCCTCGGTGTAAATCGCGTTTGGAGCGTGGTGGAAATCGCGTTCGCGGGGGCACTGTAGTGTGTTTGAAAAGGGCACTTCACTTTCAAAGGGGCAGGGGCTCAAGTGGCCTTTATGTGTGCTTATATTTAAATATGACTTTGTGATGTTTTTTTTCACGTCAGAATTTTTTAATAAAAAAAAAGATTTATGATTAAACATGAATTGAAAAACATAACCGCCTGCAGTACAGCTGTGGACCCCTTAGGGGTCACGGACCCATGAAGACCCATGATCAAAACAATACAATAACATACAAAGACAATTTACATCAATATTCTGGAACAAAGCAAGGCCCAATGACATCAAAAACCTGAATAAGTAGGCGCTCTGGAATAATGTGGTTAGTTTTAACTCTGTAACATTTTATAGTTTATAGAGATCATTTCTTAGGCATTAAAGGATGAAATACAAAGAGAAGGAGGGATCATTCACACCTAAGAAAAAAGGTACAAAAGCTGTCATTAGGGCAGCACCTTTTCAAAAGGTACACTTTTGTTCCTTTTTAGGTACTAATATGCCACAGTGATATCTTTTGTACCTTTTATTGAATGCGAGAGTGTACACTCTCTAAAAAATGCTGGGCTAAAACAACCCAAGTTGGGTTGAAAATGGATTAAGCCAGCAATTGGGTTGTGTTAACCCAGCGATTTGGTTGTTTTAACCCAGCAATTGGGTTGTCTTAAGCAACATTTAACCTAACCGCTGGGTTAAAACAACACACTTGGTGGGTTAGTCCATTTTCAACCCAACTTGGGTTGTTTTTAACCCAGCATTTTTTAGTGTGTAGTTTATGTGGGCAATATGTCACATATCTTGTTTGTAAAGTAAGCGTTCACAAGCCAAAGTGCAGATCAATAGAAGGATCTGTAACAGTTAACTGTAGAAAAAAAAGATTAATTTCGATAAAATACTTTGATTTTGCCTTCTTTACAGCTCTTTGATAGTTAATTAATAATATGCGTAACGTACATCATTAACATATCCCTAAAGACACATGCAACTTATCTTCTTTCCACTTCCGTTCTGTGTGTCTAAAATGTCAGTACAGAGTTAAATAAAATTTAAATAAAGTTATTTGAGAGACAGTCAAGAGAGACCAGCTTACAAGCCTCATCATATGAGAAGCAAAATCCTCACTAAAAGTAGAAATTACTAACACATTCTTTAAAGGTGCTGTATGTAGAAATGAGCTAGTGGTTGAAATTGGTACTGCAGTCAAAATATAGTTTGCCCCGCCCCCTCCTCCTCAGACTCGACGCTCAAACGGGTTGCCATTTACAGATGCATGTGGTAGACACGTTGCACTGAATCACATTTTATCTGTTCATTCATTTCTTACAAACTGACTTCAGTATGGCCAACCTGATGTGGTTATACTCAGCTCTAGTCAGAATATGAGTCTGATGCTTCATTGGGCTGTGATTATGGGGCGTGTTTCAACCTCAACCAGGAAAGACCTCAATTGGTCAGACCTACAACCAATCAGAGCAGCGGAGCGACGCATAACGTTAGTTGTCAAATGTCAACAGAGCTCAACTGCACTGTGATGCCAAATCTGCTTTTTTCCGCGGAATGTCCGCGGGTTGAAGCGATCTCAATTATGTGATATAAAGACCCAGGAATGCGAATTTTAGCAGACAACCTTGCCAAAATGTCACACTTTTTTTTTTTTTTTTTTACGCCCTAAACGCTATTTTATTCCAGAGATTTTCCTGTTCAGGCATAATCACACTATGGATTGAGGCCAGGCCGAACTGCCCGAGCTCAAATATTGTGGGCGGGGTGAGTTCAGGTGGCATCCAGGCTTCTTTCATATTAAACTCTATAGAGTGGAGCTTCAAACAGAAATTATTGAAATATACTGTCCAAGTGCATTTATTGTGCATCTGGGTGCATGACTGCCCTGTTGGAAAATTCCAATTTAGGGCCAGATTTACAGAGAGCTCAATCCCCAAAAAAGCGTGGATGGGACAGTTCAGCGCGTGATCTACTGACGAAACGCACATTAAAGAACACAGACACAGCCGGATAATTTCTATAATGACCAACACAATCTACCAGTTAGCATCTGGTTTAAGATGTGCTCTATTGGAAGATAAATAATGGCGCAAACACCAGTACACTAAAGGGCACAAACCTAGTAAATCACCTTCTGGGTTATTCATTTAAATACTGCATCTGAAAGGGAAACTCCTACAAATGCATATGCAATACGGTCAGCCGCAGCGCTAATTTATCACTGCGTGTCTTTAGTAAATCCTGACAGGTGTTTTAACATCAAAAGAGGGTCTGAGCTGGTGCAGGCTGTTAGTAAACCTGTCCCTTGAGATGGAAGTTATGTTTGAGACATGACAGCTGGTTTCTAGCCGGACATCAGTTGATTGCCTAGTTTCAAAACCAGATGGTCTACCAGTTTACACTAGCTAATAACAGCTACTGTTTCAAAACATAACTATTGTTATGCTATTTTAAAGTCTTTTTTTGGAGTTTCCTACAACAGTTTTACATGGACCCAAGGTCAAAAAACACTTGAATTTTCTCATAATATCCGTTGTAGCATCAGCTCTTTACTCACAGTGTATGTAACTGCTCAATCAAGGATTCAGTCTCTCTAAACCCCGCCTTTCTGAGAGTTGCTCTGCTCTGATTGGTCAGGTGGCTATTATGATAGGTTGGAAATAAAATGCTCATTAGCATATCTGATTTCCAGCTCTTCCACAGCACTTGATACCAGTGTTGCCACAGTTACATTGAAAAAGTAAGCTGATTACTGATTACTCCTTTAAAAAGTAATTTAGTTATTTACAGATTACTTGATTTTAAAAGTAACTAAGTAAGATTACAAGTTACTTTATTAATTACATTCAGCCGTTGCCGACAGCACCCCTGCCGCCTCAACACAGAAATGACAACCGGTTTTGGCAACACTCACTTTATTGGAAGTGCATTACGTCAACAATGTATCGCCTGACATTTTAAGTTGAAATTAAAAAATATTTCCTGAAAAAATACTCTCCCCGAGACGCAAGAAGAAAATATATACATTTTTTATTTTTTACTAGTGAAAATGACTAAAATAGTAACTCACAGTGACTTGGATAAGACACTTTAATCTGATTACTGGTTTGGAAATAGTAACGCATTACTGGCATCACTGCTTGACACACAGTGATATGAACAGTGACGATGGTGTTGGTTTTACCGTATTAATTACAAAAGCAACTTCTCGACATGAACAACTACCAACCAAACTCCAGTCTCAGGCATACCTGTCAACACTCCTGTTTTTGCCGGGAGTCTCCCGTATTTCACACCCATCCCCCGCCCCCCCCCCCCCTCCCGTTTTGTAATTTCTCCCGGAAATCTCCCGTAATTTGTATGGCCCAAACCTCGTTCTTTGAATAATCACAAATGTGTTATTCCAAGGTTGTTCAGTTGCCAGATCTTGTATGAAACGGCGACTCATACAATCGACACATTGCACAAATTTCAAACCCTTTGTGGCCTCGACCTGGCAACTAGTTGCGCTGTTGATGTCTGCGCAGGGCGCGCGCGGGAAGTTAAATCAAGCATCATTAGTAGAAACCATGGTAGAAACGAGAGAAGACTCCACTGGTAAATATTTATTTTCTGTAATCCCCTGACTGTTACATTATATGATCACAAGTTTATTCATGCAAATGCTTTTAAATGCAAAGAGCGACAAGACAAAGAGAATGTGCTGTATGAAAAACTCACACAACGCCCAGATTCAAGTTCTATTTTGCGCTTTAACGAACAATAACACACACAATTATGCCAATATACCAGTTTTGTTAAGTTTCTTCGTAAGAGCAGCCTTAAAAAGTTAAATAACATCTTAAATGAGTTTAAAGAGGTGTGAGAAAATGAGATGTGTGTGAGATAGGCTACGCATCATGTGCGACAGCGGAAGATCTTTTAAAGTGACAGTAACCTCTTATAATGACAATGTAAAGAACAAAAGTAATTGCTCACTAAATATGCTCTGCTCTGGACTAAATAACTTCAGTACCTTTAATAAGGATTAATCTATATATAATTCATATGTATGTAGTGCAAACTGATAACATGTATTTTTCCTACTTGTTAACTTCTGTTAAAAATGAAATGTGAGGATTTTTTTTATTCACTTAAATTAAAAGTTATGTTTTTTGAAGCTTAATAAATGTTAATGTGTTATTTCATTTAAGTGTGAATTAAATATTATTTCATAGAGACATCAGAAGCTGTATTACTATCAGTGATACTGGCCTAAAAAGATAAAAAGGTTTCAATTAACAAATGTTTATGTTGTTTCTACATTAATTTGGAGCTAATATACATATTATATATATGTTTTAATGGCAATTAATTAAGATGAATCACAGAAACAAAATATCAATATAGTTAATTAAAAAATGAAGAAATGTATTTATATAAAAAATATGTATTCATTTTAGATTTTTTTTTTTTTTTTATGATTTTGATACCCAAATGTTCACAGGTATGGTCTCAGGCCTTGTCCACACGAACACGGGTATTTTTATAACTGTGACTCTTTTTTTACACGGTTCGGCCGTTCGTCCACACGGAAACACAGTATCAGGTCACTGAAACCGAACATTTTTGAAAACCCCTGCCAGGGTGAGGATTTTCAGAAACGCCGGTTGCAGTGTTGTCGTGTGGACAGTAAAACCGGCGTTTTTGCCTTGCGACGTCAGAGTGTGCGCCGTTATCCGCTGTGTTTGACGTCAGATTGTTCGCCGCTGACTGCTTTGTTGACGACCCTATGGTTGACGATTCTGTGCAGCGGCGGACGTAGCCCACATATTGCTGATAGTAACTGTGCTAACAGGGCTGCTTGTATCATGTACACAGATACATGCTATTGTTAGCCTACCGGAACTGGTAATAACTTTTTGTTAGGCTTCTGATTGGCCAACATGCCTTTACGATTAGGGTGATATCGCCGCTGCTGGTGTGGCATGCTCTTGACAGCGCTTGATAGCGGGTTTTTACGTTTTCATGTAGACGGAGATTTCTTTATAAACCGAGCATGTGTGGACGGGATTTTTTTTTAAACGCAGGAGGAAAAACTCCGGTTATAAAAATACCCGTATCTGTGTGGACTAGGCCTCAGCTACAACTACAGTGTTTGAGGGCGGAGCAAAGAGACGCTGCCCATTGGCAGCCAATGAAAACCATGGACTGGCATTATGCAAATTACCAAACCTAGTTACTAACGACTCATTTCAGGCGGTTCAGAATCGGTTCTTTCTTTTGGGAGACAATAACTTAATTTGATGTTTAAAACTTTGCAGGCATTTAACATTCACAAACAGCACACACCATGAAAGGTACGCTAATATCCGAAAAAAAGCATCATTAAGTAACACCTGAGGAAGATAATTATGACGTCAGTGACGACGGTGTCAACAATTACAATAAGAGACGATGGCGAGGATGATCTAATGATGATAATAATCAGTCATATTCCATTTCAGCTCAGTAATTATTCACAGCCTCAGTGTCTGTTTATGGAAGAACACATCCTTATTTCCCAGCTTATCCTGATCGCTATCACACCAGCAGGAATTTAACCCGTGATCTGAGAACGTCAGTGATTGATTAGAGACGTCGCCCTGAGGTGAAGAACACATTAATGTCCTCTTAAAAGGGATAGTTCAGCTAAAAGTGACAACTCTGCAATCATTTACTCACCCTAATGTGTGTGGAACTCGTAAGGAGACGCATTGCACAGTTCACACTGATTTTCCCCATACAATGAAATGATGACAGATATTTTCATTATGGAGTGAACTTTTCCAGACTGATGAAACGCATACTAATTCTTCATCCAAAACATTGCGTTCAAATTTTTAATAACCTGTGAAACCTCGTCTTTTCTTTCTAAAGATTTCTAAAGGGGTAAATGAAAAGAACAAAAAGTGAGAAAGAAATGAGAGAGAGAGAGAGAGAGAGAGAGAGAGAGAGAGAGAGAGAGAGAGAGAGAGAGAGAGAGAGAGAGAGATCAAGAGAGAGAGAGAGAGAGAGAGAGAGAGAGAGAGAGATCAAGAGAGAGAGAGAGAGAGATTACCAGTCCCCTCAGTATCTGCTCAGTCATCAGTTTGTCTGCTGCTCAGTGTCTATAGTCTGGCTCCAAAAGTCTTATCAGTATTCCTCTGTGACTTATACAATAACCACACACACACACACATGCACACACACACACACACACACACACACACACACACACACACACACACGCACACACACATACACACACACACACACACACACACGTCTGTTGGTCCAAATGCATTCGTCGGGTTTGTTAAATTCAGATATATCAGTGTATCTGATTCATTAAGAACTACAAAAAAACAGATTTTAAAATGCAATGCATATACAAATTATAATGGACATACTTAACGTGTGTGTGTGTGTGTGTGTGTGTGTGTGTGTGTGTGTGTGTGTGTGTGTGTGTGTGTGTGTGTGTGTGTGTGTGTGTGTGTGTGTGTGTTACTGAGGCAGAACCTCAGTTTGGAAGGTTTAAATGTCTGTACCGTTTGGATGTGTAATTATTCAGGTAGTTAGCTAAACATTTGGACAGTTAAACAGACTTTTAACAGCTTTAACCTTTACCCTACCATGACAGTAGTTCACCGAAAAAAGACAAAGGTGGTTTATAATAACTGGAGAAAACTATACATCAGCATTCCCAGCTATCGCAATGGCAATTGCTTAGCATAAGCCACATTTACTCATGGACATAGACTTTTTTAACCCAATCAACTGAGCTAGAAATGGCATGTTATTAATTAGTCAGGAGCTACAGGAAAATGACATGATGCTAATTGGCTAATACAATTACAAGAATGCATGAGAAAATATAAATTTTGCTTTAAGAACCCTTTTTTATGCTCGCAAAAGCTTTGCATTTGCCCCCCAAAACTTTGTTCCCCTGAGACTTTCCATACCCTCGCATTAAATGTATTTAATTCCCCCGAGAGACTGTGCATTGCCTCACAAAACTTTTGTGTTCACTCCAAAACATTTGCCAGAGAAACTTTCCATTAACTCGCAAAATAAGTCAAACGTTTGGCATTCGCCCTTTGCGTTCACTTACAAAGATCTCATAAATGCGAAACTTCACTCCCAAAACCGTCACATTTGCCCGAGAAACTTTGCATTGCATCGCAAAACATATGCGTTCCCCTGAGAAACTTTTGTATTAATTTGCAACGATCTCAAAAGTGTTGAGTTGTGTTCACTTGCGAAAAGTTTTGCGTTCTCCCGAGAAACATTACATTCACGTACAAAAATCTCCGAAATTAGAAACTTTAGATTTGCTCAAGAAACTTTGGTTTCACTTATTTTTCAGTATTGCAGCGTGCAAAATCGCACCGCAGTCTTGCTCTCCCTAATTTAATGCTTTACCACCTTGCTTTATAAATTAGGGCCATGAGTGTCTCGATGGACACCCACATTTAAAAGTATCTTGGAGGAGTATTGAGGCTGACCATGTTCTCCTTAATAGGCCTCAAGATCTGCCTTTTACTAGGATCAAGAAGTCTTCATCAGAAATTTGGAAACATTATTTAAACTACTTTAAAATCTTGGTTTAATGCAGAAAAGATTACAGGTCATTCTAAAAAACCCTCACGTCAGTCTTACTTGAGATACTTTTGCGTTTCCCTATGAAACTTTGTTTGCCCAAGAAACTTTGCATTCCCTCGCAAAAAAAAAAAAAATCTCACGTTTTTATTCGCCGAAGAAACTTTGCATTGCTTGAGAATTGATCATTTGATATTATCAATGTGAAAATAAATTGAGAAATTTTTTGCGTTTTGCGTTCCCCAAGAAAATTTTCGTTATCTAGGAAAAAACTCTGAAGTTGTCCACTTGCAAATTGTCTGCGTTCCCATGAGAAACTTTAGCCTGATGGTTAAAACCAGACCATTCTCAGTAGTAACTTGCAGAGCAAATCTAAATTTGCCGGAAGTTATCTGGGTTTTCCCAGGCTAGAGAAACTTTGCATTCACACGAGGAACTTTGTGTTCCCTTACAAAACCCAACAGTTTTTGCGAAGCCATACGTTTTTTGGGAGAATGCAGACATTTTGCGAGTGAAAGAAAAGTTCAAAGAACAAAAGCACTGAAATATAATTTTTCCTCCCATCTCGTCAGTGGTGGAATGTAAGGAAGGTCAAATACTTTGTTACTTTACTTAAGTACATTTAAGTATCACATTTAAGTAGAATCAACAGTGCATACTATTGACTTTTACTTCGGTACATTTTGCAGCAATTATTATACTTTCTATTCCACTACATTTCTACAACGTTCCGTTACATTTTCTGATCAGTTTGAGGGCTCCAGATTAAGGCTTGTCTCGATAATTAATGGATAATAATATGTAATCACCATAACAAGGTTGCTATTGAGGCTCGCACAGCCTATCGAGCAGAAATGGAAACAAATCAGCCTCGCTCACACAAAGAAACTCAGTAACATACTGCAGTAAAAATGTTAAGTTTTTAATATTTTATAACATACAGTTAAAAAACATCACAACTGATACAACTAAGTGTGATGTTTTCCTGAATACCATCACGACTGAAAATGTGACACTGATTTCATGCCAATAACAATTCATAAACATCGTCACTTACATTTTAGATGCAATATTGACTGCTTTTGTTCTATTTCAGCAGCAAAAATATTTCCAAGATCAGATCATATTTCCACATCAGAACCATAACACATCTCACACCAACAGTGTTACTGAATGATTTGCCGTTTTGAATGAATCGGTTGAATCAAAGATTCAATGACCTTTTCTAAATGACTGCTAGCCTAGAAATCTAGACGCCCCCTAGCGGTAGGAAATCTAATCTGCCCAGTAGTATATTCCTGCACAACCGGAGGCTGCAGTTTCAGGACCCCAGTTTCAGGACCCGCAATTCTAGGACCCTCGTTTTTTGTGACAGCGCCACCTACAGAACTGGATGATATAGCGGTGTGCTGCAGTTTCAGGACCTCAGTTCTACGACCCAGGTGGTTTAGTTAGTAGCCTACATAGTATCAAGATATTTCATCTCAGGAGTATATTTTATGTGATTTTTAAAATTCAAAATGCATCAGACGTTAATGACAAAGTGTGTAATACCTACTTTGATGCACAATTTTAAATTTAAACAAATTAATTTACACAAAATATAAATGAAAAATGTATATCAATCTTTAAACAAAAGTTGAGTACCTTAAATCTTAATTTCTTGAATTATATATTGATTAACCTCCTTAAGTTTAACTAATTAGTTCAGTATCAGGTAAAATAAAGATGGAATCAGTATATGCAGTCACTAAAGGCAAAACAAGACTCAAGAATGATTGAAGAATATATATTTATGTCATTTTTGCAATAACAACAGCACCAAAAAGACCCCTTTTTTCATCAGTTGCTGCACAGACGGGATGGATATATCCAATTTAACACTTGTGCACTGTTGGAGTTGTAGAAAGAGAAAGCCAAACAGAATATTAATGTTACTCATGTCTAATTCCAAACTCCAAATTTGTAAGTATATAAGAGCAATATCCACCAATTGAGACCATATACTTTACAGTTGAAGTAGCATAGTAGCATAAGGCAACTACTTTAAACATTTCCTATATACCTTCCTAAGCTAAATGGATGACGACTGACAGTCATTATACTAATCTGGTGAACATTGATAAATGAGCCATGACACAAAATTAACTGTAGATAAAAAAAACAAAAAACAAAAACAAAAACTGCACAAGTTATAAAAACCAGCAACTGTTACAGAGATGAATACAAATATATTGTTATAATACCCTCCTATTTTGAAGCGCTCCATCAGAAGAAGACACCACCTCTTTCTAATGAAAGGCATGTCCAGCTGAAAGATGTGTGACATTGACAGATACTATATTAGCATATACTTGGCAACAACAACAAAAAAAACAGAAAAAACAACAACAACAACAAAAAACACTGAGACTTTATCCTGCAGTCATTTCCACAGCGATGGCGTGGCAATCCCTAAAAGCAACAAAAAAAGGTAACATACATGTCAAAAGCCATTGCCATCTCGGTTACATTATGAAATTTACATGATATGCAGAATGGAAAATAATAATATTTGTTTGGAGTAGCTAAATATGCATTTATTAATCACTGCAATGTTATGCCCAGTCTTTTCAGTCTAGCTCCCAGGATAACAAAAAACATTTGTGCAAGATTCATACAGAAAATTTATTTTTTTTAAATTAAAGATTAATTTTAATCGTTTTAATCCTTCACAGCAAAAATATATCACTACAGGCTATAAGAACGTAGCCAAAGTATAAATGGCTGAACTTGTCAAACATTATGCATCATTTAGACAGACTAATATTGTAGTGCAACCAGGCAGTCAGCGCAGTTATGTAAGAATATGTTATTCTTAACTATGGAAAAACAATGAGTATTCAGCAAGTTTCCCCACTAATACAGTAAGCTAAAGGTAATCGTACACACCCTACAACAACATGCTTTTGTCATCTTTTTAAGTTTAATTAATGTGCTGGCAGCTGGCTAGATGTATTATAGTCATTAAAAATCAAAAAGGATTTAATAAATCTCAGCCACACCACGATCAAGAACATCATAGTAGTTAATAAAACTAGCACACAAATTCTTAATTCGTCTGAATTAATTATTAATTCATAGTTAGCAGCTCTCACTTTGGCTATTTTGTTTTGTTTAAACATTATAAAACTTGATTGAATATCGGTACTCACAGTCTGATAGGTGTCCATCGTCCATCTTAAATTAGTGTTTTGGTGATTCAATTGGGTAGGTGGTGCTGTCACAAAAAACTAGGGTCCTAGAACTGGGGTCTTAGAACTGGGGTCCTGAAACTGCAGCCTCCGGTTGTGCAGGAATACCCTTCTCAATCTGCCGCGAGTGTCGTCTAGCAACTCTCAATACCCTTCTGAGCTGTAAACGCCAAACTCTGGTCAGGCCAATCACATCGTGTATAGAGTCGGTGGGCGGGGCTTAATATAATGACGGCCGAGTTGCATTTGCGTGCTTCTAGTAAACACAGAAACTGGCAAATGGAGGTCTCTCGAATCAGCTTTGACTGCGACTCTGAAAGACTTGGAGTTAAGCTTTTCTCTGAGAAAAGAACAAAGAACGGCACTGTAGTCATTCTTAAGAAGGGAAGATGTGTTCGGAGTTTTGCCGACCGGATACGGCAAAAGTTTAATCAGTCAGCGAGCTCTGCTTCACCTTCGTTGCTCTGGTTGGTTGTAGCGCTATCCTATCGCGTGCAGAGGGAGTTTGAAAGACAACCGTTTATCCGCCCCTCGGATTGAGCTGCCAATGGTGAGTTTCCAGACCAAACATCTTGATGTGGGTCTGGCTTGTCAGGCTTAATGACTGCCTCATTCCTGAACGAATCAGCCATTTGAACGAATCATTGAACTCAATGACTCACTCATTAAGACCTGCTGCCACCTACTGGTGGTTTAGTTTCATGTTTAAACATTACTTCCAACATTTCTTATTTGTATTAAAGGGGTGATGAATTGAGAAATCAACTTTCCCTTGAGCTTTTGATATATAAAATGTCTTGGTAATATAAGATTATCCTGTAAATTTCAGAGCTGAAAATGTCCTTGTTAGTCAAAGAAAAGCTTTTATAGACACCAGGCCCAGAAAACGATCGTGTGCTTCATCTTGACGTCATCTACTGGCGAAACACCGCCTCTACAGAATAATAAGCTTGTGCAATTCAGTCGCCCTGTCCACCGACTCATCGGATCACGATAGCCAGCAGCAATAAACATGCTGAAGAAGATAGCAAGATATTGTGGAAGAACACAGTCGCTGCATAAGCTTCCTTCAGATCCAAATATTAGGAATGTGTGGCACTTCATTTATTTTGAACGAAGTTCCAGCTCACGTGGGGAAGACATGTATGCGTGTTCGCTTCATTTCACTGCGGAATCGTTTGTAATCAAGTCTCAGGTCGAGCTGGATTTGCAGACATATTGAGATTAAAACACAACGCTGTGCTTCTATATTGGATCCGACAGGAATGGTGCAACACACTTTTGTGAGTAAAACCTCTTTTTTATATGTAGGCTGATAGTAGTCCCGGGGCTGCGTGTTTTCCAGATGGGCTACCAAAACGTACGCCTATTAGCAGAAATAATATTTTCTTGATCTGGGCGCGCGCGCATGTGTGTTTGTGTGTGTGTGTGTGTGTGTGTGTGTGTGTTCATGCTTATATCAGATCGTGCGGGCCATGAAACACAGAAATAATATTCCAATCAATCGCAGGTGGATGAGAAATAAATCATTGTGTTTGTTTGATAAAGACGTTTACGAGCCCTGTGGTGGAGAGAATCATTCCGGTTGCCGCTTTCAAAACAATCTCTCCCTCATGTGAACTGACAGGGAAGCCGAAGCTGATTAAATATGCAAATCTTATCCAATCCTAGCCATGGGCGTTTACTTCCAAGTCTCCAGTGACACGCCCATCAAAACCCAGCGTTCAGGAGAGAGCCTCAAAACCAGTGTAGAAAATAGCCTATTACTGATTAGTTATGATGTTTTTAAATGTGAAAAACACACAAACGTCTTTAGTTGACCTCAGACAACAGTATAAAAATAAAAAAGCCAGTTCATGACACATTTAAAATAGATATATTTAAAACAATCTCATAACATTATTTAATGCAGTTGTAATTATTCTGTGTAAATTATTTAATTTTATTGGTAATATCCCTATAGTGTCTTATTCTATTTTAATTTATTGATCAAATTTAAGAATATAAAGGGAAAGCTGAAGCAATACCTATATTTAATAAGATTAGGCTGAAAATTTATGAAGATTTAAATACATCAAAGCTGATGAAAGTTGCTTCAGAATAATTATTTAACTGCAGATCACCCTGATAGTGGTGATAAGATATTAAATTTAAAAAAGTACTTTTACTTTTACCTGATAGATAACCAGAATTGTAAGTCAGAATGTAAACTAGGCAACAGATGGTAAGCACAATTACATTAACCCAAAACTAACTTCATTAAAATGCCACCGCCCATACTGTTTTCTTCTTTTTAATTATTAGAATATAGACATTAAGAGAATAAATTGTTATGCAAGTACTTTTACTTTTAAACGTACTTAAAGTAAATTTAAAATCAGGTACTTTTTACTTAAAGGACAACTCCGGTGAGAAATGAACCTAGGGGTAATTAACAGATGGTTACCGAGTAGATCGTTCTCTGGGATGCGTTTTCTTGAAAATTGAATGTAAAGAGTTTTATCTCTAAAAACAGATTAGCTTATAACGCTAGTCTATGGGGCACAGGGTAGACACAGGGTGGTAAAATTAAATCGCTAGTTAATACCTCTAACAAGGCTCAAAATAGCCTCACACTAACATGGTAGCATAATGAGGGTCCCTACATGCAGACCGAAGCATTGAGAACTTTGTAAGTGTACAAACAGTTTAATAAGAAGATACTTTATAAACACAGTGCATTACGCGTTCACAGACAGGCACCATCTCGAAAAACAGTCTCGACTAATCGATCCACGAGCGCTGTTCTAAGTGATTCTAAGATAGGAATTAAGTTTGTGAAATGTAATAACATGGACATTTTTATTTTCATTTATTTATTTTCTCCGTTGTGTTCAGTGCTTTCTTCCGGAAACAACGGACCATATGAGATTCCAAGTCACAGTTCATCATTTAGCAGAGCGTTCGTGGCTCGATGAGTCGAGACTGTTTTCCAAGCCTGTCCGTGAACGCGTAATGCGCTGTGTTTATAAAGGTTCTTCTTATTAAACTGTTTGTACTCTTACAAAGTTCTCAATGCTACGGTTTGCATGTAGGGACCCTCATTATGCTACTGTGTTAGTGTGAGGCTATTTTTAGCCTTGTTAGTGGTATTAACTAGCGATTTAATTTCACTAGTCTGTGCCCCATAGACTAGTGTTATAAGCTAATCTGTTTTTAAAGATAAAACTCTTTACATTCGATTTCCATGAAAACGCATCCCAGAGAACGATCTACTCGGTAACCATCTGTTAATCACCCCTAGGGTCATTTCTCACCGGAGTTGTCCTTTAAGTAGGGTTGTCATTGTAGTACAGTCCCTGACAAAAGTCTTGTCGCTTATCTATTTTCTAGAAATACCTGATATTAACCTGACTTTTAATTTTAATTAATTCATTGGTGTTAGAAATTGCTCATATGAAAAGCTAAAACCCTCCCAAATGATGTTTAATGCACTGAAATAAATAATTTTCACAGAAAAAATATTTATCATTTAATCAAGACAGAAAGGTCAAATTTTGGCAAGACAAAAGTTTTGTCGCCTATACAGAAATTGAACAAATTTACTGCAAATACAAAAATATGTCAGCAAATTAAGTTGTGGTGCTGTGAGATACAAATGTAATATCTTGTATGACTTCCATGAGCTTGAAGGACTGCATCCATGCGGTTTGGCAAGGATTCATACAATTTATTGATGAAGTCATCAGGAATAGCTAAGAAAGCGGTCTTGCATGCCTCCCAGAGTTCATCAATATTCTTTGGTTTCGTCTTCCATGCGTCCTCTTTCATCCTACCCCACATATGCTCAATGATGTTCATGTCTGGTGACTGGGCTGGCCAATCCTGGAGCATCTTGATCTTCTTCGCCTTGAGGAACTTTGATGTGGAGATGGAAGTATGCGATGGAGCACCGTCCTGCTGCAGAATTTGGCCTCTTTTATGGTTGGGAATATAAGAGGTAGCTAAGATTTCTTGGTATTTTAGACTATTGATGTTGCCTTCCACCCTGCAGATCTCTCGCACACCCCCATACTGGATGTAACCCCAGACCATGATTTTTCCGCCACCAAACTTCACTGTTTTCTGGGTGAATCTCGGATCCATTCGGGCACCAGTAGGTCTACTGCAATATTTGCAGCGACTGTGGTGTAATTCAACAGAAGATTCATCTGAAAAATCCACCTTCTGCCACTTTTCCAGCGTCCATCCTTTTAGCAGGCTGTGGGCCTTGGCAAATGCCACACGGTTTTTCAATTGTCTTTTGTTTAGTGCTGGCTTCTGGGCACTGATTCGACCATTGAGGCCATTTCGAGACAGAATCCGACAAACAGTTCTGGTTGACACAGGGACTTCAGGTGACCAGGTCTCGTGGAGCTCTGCTGCAGTGGAAAATGGGCTGGCCTTGGATTTTCAAGCCAACAAACGGTCCTCTCGAGCAGTTGTCTTGCAGGGTCTGCCTGACCTGGGCATGTCAAAAACGTCTCCAGTCTCTTCAAATCTTTTTTTTATCCTCTGTACTTGACGCTGAGACACATTGAAGGTGTCTGCCACATCAGCAGTGGATCTGGTCTTCAGCCTCATGATAATCAAAACTTTAGTCTCAGGGTGAATCTTAGGCATGTTTGCAGAGGTCTAGTTGCAGTTGATGTGAAGGTCTAGTGTACTGGGGTTCTTTTTATACACACTTGAGACCTAATTGATCCATTATTAGTCACAGGTGAAGCTCATATGACAAGGTGACAACACTTATGTCTTTGCAAAAATTGACTCAATGGGCTTTACCAAGCTGTGAATATTAGAATACTTTTTGAAAGTTTAGTTTTTCACTGAAACATTATCACAAAAACTGGTGGGATTAAAATGAGCCATTTCTTGTAAAAAAATCTTGATTAGAAATATATTTCAGCGGCACTTTAGGTCAATTTGTACACAAGCGACAAGACTTTTGTCAGGGACTGTACTTCTACTTTTACTAAAGTAAATATGTCTCTGGTTACTTGGACTTTTACTTAAGTACTGAGATCCAGTTCTTCCTCCACCACTCTCGAATGTCCCTTTAGGGCTTCGTAGCATTCACAGACCTGCATGTTTCAGCTCTACATTTGCACATTTCTGAAATAATTGATACAGGCCACACAAACACACAATCACAAGCATAATCTCTGAGGTAACATGCACTACTGAAAGCTGAAAACCAAAGAGATCAGGCACAGAGATACTGAAGTGACTGTTTATCAAGACACTGAAGGAGCAAACAGACCACAGTGTGACCGTTTAGAAAGATGAAAGAGCAGGTGAGGTCAACGCGTTTAGGATGGAGATTCTCCTGACCTTGCTTGATCTGTTCTCGTTTCCTCTAGAAACACACACACACACACACACACACACACACACACACACACACACACACACACACACACACACACACACACACACACACACACACACACACACACACAAACACACACACACACACACACAGCCCCTATTGTCTGTGTGAGCAGGTGTGTGAGTGATGATAACGAGAGAGATGAGCTGTGGTTCAGAGAGGTGGGGCTCCCTCAGAGGAGCTGTACTGGCATTTACATACATTACACGCACACATACACACACACACACACACACACACACACACACACACACACACACACACACACATACACACTGGTCTTTGTGGTTTACAGGGACTATCCATAGGCGTAATGGATTTTATACTGTACAAACGGTATATTCTATCCCCCTACACTTTAAAAAATGCTGGGTTAAAAACAACCCAAGTTGGGTTGAAAATTGACAAACCCAGAAATTGGGTTGTTTAAACGGGTCCATTCAGTGGGTTCAAACAACCCCTTTTCTGGTTTTGTCCATTTTCAACCCAACTTGGGTTGTTTTTAACCCAGCATTTTTTAGAGTGTACACTGCCCGTGCCCCTAAACCTACCCATCACACACACACACACACTGACACATACACTGCCCCTGCCCCTAAACCTACCCATCACACACACTGACACACACACACTGCCCCTGCCCCTAAACCTACCCATCACACACACACACACACACACACTGACACTCACACTGCCCCCGCCCCTAAACCTACCCATCACTGGAAACATTCTGCATTTTTAATTAAATTTTTTTTTTTTCCTCATAAATCACGTAAACAGGCTCACATACACACACACACACACACACACACACACACGCCTCACTCCAGCCCTGCCATTTCCAGGTTAGCCATAGCGAGCGCTAGGCTGTAGTAGCTCCGGCTTATCTCATCAGAGTCTCTTCTCGCAGTCTCTCAGTTCGTGGGTCACATGACCCTTCCCTCTTGGCTTTTCACTGCTGTCTGTTTCAGATACACCCCGTCTGTGTCACACGCAGCTGTGAACGCCTCAGCCTGAGCCGTGGCAGAGAGTTCGGAGGCCCCAGGAAGGGCTCGCTCCTCTTTTCAACATTTTGCGAAAGATATCACTCTCTCTCAAATGCCACACCAACTGACATTTAACTACAAGAAACCTCGAGAGCAGAACACCTGAGAAAGCCAACGTGTGAAAGTCGGCACTATAAACTACTAAAGCTCTTAAAGGGACAGTTCCCCGAGAAAGAAGAGACTGTCATCATTTACTTACTCTCTTTCTTACTTCTGTGAAACAAAGCGAGATATTTTGAAGAATGTTCACGTTGTCCTTTTTCTATTTAATAAAAACTTGTGAAGTAGTAAATTTCAAGTAAAACAAATGCCATTTTCCAGTTTTTCAATGTATTACCTCTAGGCTACGTATTTAACTGTATGGTGAAACATTTTTATAAGTATATACTCTCCATCAGTGAAATGGATTCACAGATTGGATTTTAGTGAGATTTGACATGGCAGAGGGCAAGATTATCATCAGTAACTAATAATAAGTAAATAATGAGTTTTGATGCTTCAGAGAGACTTGCATTATACTAAAAAGTTCATATTAACTACTTTTATCCAATAGTTATTTCTGGTTCTCGAATAATGATTGGCTGAGAGCCTTTTTCCAGCTGTGCGATATTCTAGTGATGATATAATAACCGTTTCACCATTTGTATCACTCCGCTCGCAGCGACTGTCATGGCGGTTGAGCAAATCTACCATTAAAGGGTTAGTTCACCCAAAAATGAAACTGATGTCATTAACTCCTCCCCCTAATGTCGTTCCTCACCCGTAAGACCTCCGTTCATCTTCACACACAGTTTAAGATATTTTATATTTAGTCTGAGAGCGTATGCAAGTGTATGCACACTATACTGTCCATATCCAGAAAGGGAATAAAAACATCATCAAAGTAGTCCATATGAGACATCAGTGGAACGACATTAGGGTGAGGAGTTAATGACAGAAATTTCATTTTTGGGTGAACTAACCCTTTAAGGCTGATTTTTTCTGCGTCTGATCTGCGCTGTATAACCTCTTCACCGTGGGCTACACGTCGATTTTCATTTATACTTCTGCCTCGACGTGTATTTACACATGCACAGGGGGAGCATGATACCCCTGAGGGAGGGGTTCTGGCAGACCAATCACAGCCCTTACGGTCCATGTAGAATTAATGCGTTGTTACAGTTTTGGAGAGGTGCACGTCAGGGTACGTCGTAGACTACGCGTGCTACACACAGCCTACGGCATACACTCATCGCAGAAATATAAATTGGGCTTTACCATAGATTTTAAAAAAATATGGACGTGACGTCACCCATAGGATTCTGATGAGCAGTTTTGTAGCTTAAAGTAGAGACCAATTGGGCTTTACCATAGACCTGGCCATTGCTGGCCAACGCCATCTTGGCAGCGCGTCATGCCCGGATAACAGAAAATGGGCAAAGAGGCCGGATGTGGGCTGAGCTGAGGTGACGCGATGACTAGGCAGCGGATAAATGGCTATCCACCTGTCACTCAAAGTGGCCACACCCTTAATTATGCAGAAATGTAAGGCTTTATATAATGTAAAAGAGTTATAAAAAAATCACCCCCCTCACAGTTGTCATGAAGGGTAAAATTAGCTGTATAGACCAAAACCACAATTTTTACCAGGCTGTAAACATGTTTTTTTCTGCTGTAAAGTTGGGCATTTTAACATGAAACTTAGTGAGATTCTGCTCCTTCTGGAGCCTGTCCCTAGTGGCCAGTTGAGGAATTGCAGTTTTAGTCACTTCCGTATCGGCTTAAAGGGGGGGTGAAACACTCAGTTTCAGTCAGTGTCATGTCAATCTTGAGTACCTATAGAGTAGCATTGCATCCTGCATATCTCCGAAAAGTCTTTATTTTTTTTATAATTATATAAGAAAGATGCGCTGTTCCGAGTCTTTCCCGAAAAAAGCCGAGCGGGTGGGGGCGTATCGTGTGAGCGGAGCTAAATAATGACGTGTGCGCGCCGCTGTTATTGTGTTGAGTGCGTCGTAAAGCTGTCATCCCTAACAGCGGGAAAAAACTTTATTCAAAATAAAAATATGGCTTTTAATCAGATACAGCCATACATCTATGATCCGGAATCAGACCCAGAGGCTGCAGTTGAACAGGAGCAGCAGCAAAAACGACTAGAGCAGGACGTCTCTATGTGGTACAAGTTATACACTAACTATATAATATGCTTAGCGGCTTGTGTTATTTACATATTTATACTTGAATTATATCGTCGTATTTTTGTCTTTGAAGGTGTACATGTGGGAAGTGCAGTTGTGCACGTGTGTTTGTGTGTTTACGCGTGGTTTGTGTAGACAGTAAGCGGACTAAAAAAAACACAGACATTTGAAGCAGTCTCACTCACCCTTCTAACGTTGGGACTGCTCCATCCTTCAGCATTAGGCGATTGGGAAAATTTGGCGTCGAGCTGGGCCTTGTTTATGAAACAGTCGGCACCGAAATGCAGCGAACAGATATAAACATTCGCGCAACTCAGTTGCTGATCCGGAAAAGCAAATTACATCCACTGTTGCCTTAACGCGGGGTTTTGGGGAATCTGTGCAGGACTGTCTTGGTCTGGCAACCAAAAACCCACTTTTTTGGTGACATTGTTATGTGCTATGTGTAATTGTCACCTGTCCAGCATCCTACAAGCCAGCGCTTTGATGGGCGTAGGCTGTTGCTTTCGCTCTCTCCCTCGCTCTCTCTCACGCGCTTCCGGTAGAATTGTCCGTAAGGCCCATACAAGGAAATTCCGCCCCCATTAACGTCAAAGGGGACGCATGATCTCAAAAAACTTGCCGAAACTTATGACTAACCGGAAGTAGTATTTTTGACAAAGAAATACTCCCATCAAACGTCCACCTTAACTTTTGAAACTTTGTCTATGTTTAGTATGGGATTCCAAGTCTTTAACAGTGTAAAAAGATCTGGGGGAGGCTTTACTCTATGGATATGGAAGTGCCGATATGGAAGTGCTCGCCATGGACTGCGCAATCACGTTAAAAACATCACTCTAGACAAGCGAGGACTAATACAAACGGCCTTTAGCAAAAAACACTCCATCTTCAACTCTAAAATCATATGACATTG
Source organism: Pseudorasbora parva (assembly GCF_024679245.1). Classification (NCBI taxonomy): domain Eukaryota; kingdom Metazoa; phylum Chordata; class Actinopteri; order Cypriniformes; family Gobionidae; genus Pseudorasbora; species Pseudorasbora parva. The sequence goes on from NC_090184.1 coordinate 3,596,648, forward strand.
TTGTTTTACTTTTTCTTTTGCTACAGGGCGTTTGTATTAGTCTTCGCATGTGCGCTTTGTAAACACGGGGGCGGTGCATTTCGTCGTCTAGTGTGACGTTTGCGATGTGATTACGCAATCACTGGTGACCGCAGAGCAGCACAAGATAAGAAATTCAGGTTAAAAAGTTGTTTTTATAGTTTTTATTTTTTTTAAATAACCGATGGTATTCCTCGTCTGGGATCGTGCAGAGCCTCTGAAGCCCTTCCTCTGAAACTGCAGTGATTTGGACCTTCAACATTTTGGTTGCAATGGAAGTCTGTGATGAGGAGAGAAATCCTGGATTGTTTTCCTCAGAAAACTTAATTTATTTTCAACTGAAGAAAGAAAAACATGAACATCTTGGATGAGATGGGGGTGAGTAAAATATCAGGAAATTTTCATTTTGAAGTGAACAACTTTTAAGTCCTGTATGGCCTAGAGCTCTGCGTTTGTACGTTTGAATGATTTTTTTTGCATTCCTATTGTCTTTTATAATGGCTATTGTTGTTAATTTAAATATTATTGTTCAATAAATATAATTTTATATAAATAAAATGCTGTATTTGGTATTTAGAAAGGGTCCGTCAGTGATTGTAATAGTCGATTTCAGTGACAGTTACATTATTAAACCACTAGAGAGCGGCAAAGACTGGCTTTATGAGTGACTGGATGTAAACAAGGAAGTTGTTTCAGTGCTGTCAGTCTTTCAAAAGGACAAATACGAAGATAATTCTTTCCCTCAGCCAACATTTTTGATTTATTATAATGGATATAATATTATGGACATCGACATAGAATGAATGCTATATCATGTACAGGTAATGCACTCATTTAGTCGATCTCTCTCATAATAGTAATACAACAAGCTTCAATGAAGCGACTCAAAGTTTCTTCATTACTAGGTGTAAAGTGGCGTTGTATAATTAGTAACATGGCTTGGGCTCGACTGTCAACTTGAGATTTGAATCCGTGGCGGAAGAAAGTAGTTCGGCACAAAAGGCGTTTTTTAAAGACACTCAGTTGTTGTTTCTGATTTATTTGCACACTTGTGCCATTTAAGTTAACTGTTGTATAAACGCAACATCACACTCAAAGCAGTGCGTTACGGCTAGCAGCATGTTGTGATAGCCATATTGCACGCCTACTCGCGTGATATTGCTCGTATATGATATATTGTGGTTTTTGTGATTTTCTGTTCAGAGTCTATTCGCTTCCAGTGTTGTGTTTCCTCGGGTTATTGTGCAGTGTTGTTGTGTTTCCTCGGGTTATTGTGCAGTGTTGTCGTGTTTCCTCGGGTTATTGTGCAGTGTTGTTGTGTTTCCTCTGGTTATTGTGCAGTGTTGTCGTGTTTCCTCTGGTTATTGTGCGGTGTTGTTGTGTTTCCTCGGGTTATTGTGCAGTGTTGTTGTGTTTCCTCGGGTTATTGTGCAGTGTTGTTGTGTTTCCTCGGGTTATTGTGCGGTGTTGTTGTGTTTCCTCGGGTTATTGTGCAGTGTTGTTGTGTTTCCTCTGGTTATTGTGCAGTGTTGTCGTGTTTCCTCGGGTTATTGTGCAGTGTTGTTGTGTTTCCTCGGGTTATTGTGCAGTGTTGTCGTGTTTCCTCTGGTTATTGTGCGGTGTTGTTGTGTTTCCTCGGGTTATTGTGCAGTGTTGTTGTGTTTCCTCGGGTTATTGTGCGGTGTTGTTGTGTTTCCTCGGGTTATTGTGCAGTGTTGTTGTGTTTCCTCTGGTTATTGTGCAGTGTTGTCGTGTTTCCTCGGGTTATTGTGCAGTGTTGTTGTGTTTCCTCGGGTTATTGTGCAGTGTTGTCGTGTTTCCTCGGGTTATTGTGCAGTGTTGTTGTGTTTCCTCGGGTTATTGTGCAGTGTTGTTGTGTTTCCTCTGGTTATTGTGCGGTGTTGTCGTGTTTCCTCTGGTTATTGTGCAGTGTTGTTGTGTTTCCTCTGGTTATTGTGCAGTGTTGTTGTGTTTCCTCTGGTTATTGTGCAGTGTTGTTGTGTTTCCTCGGGTTATTGTGCAGTGTTGTCGTGTTTCCTCTGGTTATTGTGCAGTGTTGTTGTGTTTCCTCGGGTTATTGTGCAGTGTTGTTGTGTTTCCTCTGGTTATTGTGCAGTGTTGTTGTGTTTCCTCGGGTTATTGTGCAGTGTTGTTGTGTTTCCTCTGGTTATTGTGCAGTGTTGTTGTGTTTCCTCGGGTTATTGTGCAGTGTTGTTGTGTTTCCTCTGGTTATTGTGCAGTGTTGTCGTGTTTCCTCTGGTTATTGTGCAGTGTTGTTGTGTTTCCTCGGGTTATTGTGCAGTGTTGTCGTGTTTCCTCTGGTTATTGTGCAGTGTTGTTGTGTTTCCTCGGGTTATTGTGCAGTGTTGTTGTGTTTCCTCGGGTTATTGTGCAGTGTTGTTGTGTTTCCTCGGGTTATTGTGCAGTGTTGTTGTGTTTCCTCGGGTTATTGTGCAGTGTTGTCGTGTTTCCTCTGGTTATTGTGCAGTGTTGTTGTGTTTCCTCGGGTTATTGTGCAGTGTTGTTGTGTTTCCTCTGGTTATTGTGCAGTGTTGTTGTGTTTCCTCGGGTTATTGTGCAGTGTTGTTGTGTTTCCTCGGGTTATTGTGCAGTGTTGTTGTGTTTCCTCAGGTTATTGTGCAGTGTTGTTGTGTTTCCTCGGGTTATTGTGCAGTGTTGTTGTGTTTCCTCGGGTTATTGTACAGTGTAACCTGAGGAAACAACACTGCACAAAAACCTGAGAAAACACAACAACACTGCACAATAACAAACATGGTGCAGTGTGTGTTTCCTCGGGTTATTGTGTACAGTGTTGTTGTGTTTCCTCGGATTATTGTACAGTGTGTGTGTGTGTGTGTGTGTGTGTGTGTGTGTGTTTCCTGTGACTGTGGGTTTCAGAGCTCAGTAATACACAGCAGAGTCTGAGACAGATGCAGAGGAGATCTTCAGATCCACACGCTTGATGTTTGGAAAAGAGCAGCTTGAACATCCTCCATAATATCTCCTTTAGTGTTTAATGGCTGAAAGAGTATCATACAGCATGACATTTTGCATGAACTTCACCTTTAACAATCAAAGAACTCTGAGAGCTCAGACAAAGAGTGAGAAAGACACTAAAATAAATGTCTTCTAATTGTGATCTAGACCCTGGTGATATTCAGTGTCTTGAAACTTTAATTGTGTGCTCTGCTACTGATGTCAGTCTGCGTGTGTTTGTGTGAAGGTGTTTCTATCTGCATCTGTTCCTCTTCACAGGGTGCTAATGAACAGTCAAACCCACCTGGGCTGTGGGGGGATATAGATAGATAGATGGAGAAAGAGAGGGAGGACGAGAGAGAAAAAAGTGCATGCAGGAGGACAGAAACTGGAGTCCTTTACAATCACAGTATGCCTCAGTTAGATGATGACCTCGCTAACGTCTGACCGATCATTCATGAATCAAAACAAAGAATAACTAATACATCAACTGGAATCACTGAAAAAAAAAATTCTTACTTAGTATTTTTTGTCTTGTTTCTAGTCAAAATATCTAAAAATTCTTACATTAAGAAACATTTACTAGACAAGTAAAATCGATTGTCTTGTTTTGGGGGAAAATAACTCAAAATGAAGAGAGTTTTTGCTTAAAATAAGATAAATAATCTGCCAATGGGGTGAGAAAAATAATCTTGGTTTCTGTTTGAATTAAGATTTTTTTTTTTTTACACCATTGGAAGATTATTTAGTTTATTTTAAGCAGAAACTCTCTTCATTGTAAGTTATTTTGCCCCCCAAAATAAGACAATTACGTTTGCTTGTCTAGTAAATACTTCTTGTTTTAAGAATTTTTAGATGTTTGGACTAGAAACAAGACAAAAATACTAAGGAAGAAAAGCATTTTTTGCATTGATCTGGTTGGATGAGCCGTGTTTGAAGCATGTTGTCATTAAAGCAAATATGTTAAATAATAACAGCCTACATAAAATAATATATAAATAATATACCTTTCTATAAAATATTATTTAAAAACATTTAATTTAGTTAAAATATTATAATATAATGTTGTCAAATCAATTAATCGAATCTATTAAAGTTTGTGTTTACATAATGTGTTTGTACTATGTATAATTATGATATATATTTAAATACACATGCATAAATATGCATATTTAGGAAAAATTAGCTTGTATATGTATTTATATATTTTTTTACATTTTATATATAAATATAACATTTTCTTAAATATATGAATGCATGTGTGTGTGCATTCAAATATACATAATAATTAAACACAGTGCACACACATATAATGTAAACAAACTTTTTATTTTGGATGCAATTAATCGCGATTAATTGATTTGACAGCACTAAATATAATATAATTCATATAATATGAGTTATTACCACAGTTGGTCACTTCGTGTTGTGGTATAATCGCTGTAAAACATGACATACTGCACTGATATACTATATGTTGGGTGTTTGGTGGATGTACGCATAAAATAATACTGCATATTTTTACATAAAATGTTATTCAACTTTCATGCCACATGGTTTTTCATGCATAGATGTACCAAAATGAACACAAATTGATAATGAAGTAAAAAAAAAAAATTAAAGGGGCGGTGAAATGCAGTTTCATGCATACTGAGCTTTTTACACTGTTAAAGACTTGGAATCCCATCCTAAACATAGACAAAGTTTCAAAAACTAATGTTGGACGTTTGATGGAGTATTTCTGTGTTAAAAATACTCCTTCCGGTTTCTCACAAGTTTCGGAGAGTTTTTTTCGAGTATGGGTCTATTTGACGTTAATAAGAGCGGAAGGTCCTTGTATGGGCCGTACGGGCTCTTCTCCCGGTAGGGTGCGCGCGCGTGAATAGAGCGAGAGAGAGGAAATGCACGCCCACAAACACTCTCAGGTGCAGATCCAGTCGTCCGTGAACACTTCTGTCGCGCTCCACTTTATTCCTATGGGTGACGTCAAGCGACTTCAGCACAGCTTTCCGGGAAGGCAGCGCTGCATTTGAACCGATTTGAACGCAGAAATGACGGGAAGCTTCACAACATCGCTTCAGTCGCGTCGCAAAAGTGGATCTCCACGGTCACTGCTGTCAGGACTTCACCAAATCAACAGTTACCAAATAAGTGTGTTTTTGACAGAGCGGTCCCAGCGATAAAGGTTCACGGTTTAAATCTCCTGCTAGCATGTTGTTTTTTCCTAGCTTCATTATCTTACAGCATCCACCCTGTTAAAGGGATAGTTCACCCAAAAATGAAAAAATAAAATAAAAAAAACACCCTAGTTAAAAATCCTGACCAAAAAAGTCGCACATATTATGACATTTTTTACAATACAATGTGTAGCAGGGTGGGAAAATTTCTTAATACTGTATATTTATGTTTGGTTGTTCCAAACCTGTATGACACAGAAGATGTTTTGAAGATTTTCCATAAAAAAAAACAGTTGATGGACCCCATTGACTTTCATAGTATTTTTTTCCCCCAAGCTATGAAAGTCAATGGAGTCAACTGTTTGGTTACCAAAATTCTTCAGTATACACTATATTGGCAAAGGTTTTGGCACGCCTACCTTCACATCCACATGAAGCTTAATGCCATCCCATTCTTAATCCGTAGGGTTTAATATGGAGTCGGTCCACCCTTTGCAGCTCTAACAGCTTCAGCTCTTCTGGGAAGGCTTTCCTCAAGGTTTAGGAGTGTGTTTATGGGGATTTTTGCCCATTCTTCTAGAAGCGCATTTGTGAGGTCAGGCACTGATGTTGGACGAGAAGGCCTGGCTCTCAGTCTCCGCTCTAATTCATCCCAAAGCTGTTCTATCGGGATGAGCTCAGGACTCTGAGCAGGCCAGTCAAGTTCCTCTACACCAAACTCCTCATCCATGTCTTTATGGACCGACGCTTTGTGCACTGGAGCGCAGTCATGTTGGGACAGGAAGGGGCCGTCCACAAACTGTTCCCACAAAGTTTGGAGCATGAAAATGTCCAAAATGTTTTGGTATGCTGAAGCATTAAGAGTTCCTTTCACTGGAACTAAGGGCCCAAGCCCAACCCCTGAAAAACAACCCCCCACCAAAATCCCCCCTCCACCAAACTTTACACTCGGCACAATGCAGTCAGTCAAGTCCCGTTCTCCTGGCAACCGCCAAACCCAGACTCGTCCATAGGATTGCATGCGCTGACCCCGCTCTGTCTAGTGCTTGATTTATTTAAACACCTGTGGCCACAAAGTGATTGAACACCTGCCTTCAATGATTTGGCGGGGCCTCCCAATACTTTTGGCAATATACTATCTACTCCCAATACTATCTATCTTCAAGATGTGTTCAACAGAAGAAACTCATATGATGACAGAATTAAACATTATGACTGAACTGTCCCTTTATTGTCCATTGTAAAAATGTCATGTAACGGTGGAATATTTTCATAAAATGTGTGAAATAATTGGTCAGGATTATTAACTAGCCTGAGCTTGACTAGTTTGTTTTAATGACATTTTCTCACTAAATTAATTACATTTTTCTTCAACAATCCCACAAACTGTATGAAAGATCCATGTAAATTAATGCTCAATTAATACCAGTAAGCCTTTATTAATGGCTTGTCTTGTTTACTTTCCTCAGCGGGATGACGCCCTGTGTCAAACTCTCCTGACAGTCTAAAGACGAATCTGCATCAACAACATCCTAATCGTGACCTGATGCTTGGGAGCGCTTTGAAGCAGCCAATCTCTGTTCACTGTGCAGTCGCTGTAAATGTTTTTTTATTTAGTCAGGGTCCTCTGTTACATTGGCGTCTCTGGGGCACATAGCAGCATCTGGCTTCCCCGAGGGGAACGGGAGAACAGCGCTCTCATGGGCCCTCGAGCCGACACAACACTGACACTATCACGTTAAACTGTCCTATCTGGAATCAAGAGTGATGTGGGAGAAAAATATAGGCCATATGAAAAATAATGGGCTTGATAAGGAACATTTGCCATGCTATGTGAAGAGAGAGACATTTTAAAGCCTTTATGTATAATGCATTATAAAAGTATTTTAATGCATTAATTATGCCTTGTAATGCACTTTATAATGTATTGTGTGCTCTCATGAATAATTGTAACCACAGTTATAATTTAGACATGATAATGCATTAAAACATGACAAACATCTAATTTCAGATCTTGTAAATATTATAATGCATTTTAACTTAGGTTACAATTATTTATGAAGAGATATAATGAATTGTAAAGTACATTATGAATACCTTTATAAAACATTATACATAAAGGCTTTAAGTAAAGTCTTACCTATTAAATAACAATATGATTTTACAGCATTGATTCGTTGTTAGTTAGTTCGTTACAATTCTTCAATGTTAGTTAGTTCACAGCGCATGAACTGATGCCAACAGATGCAACTTTTAATTTTACGAATGTATATTAAAGATTTACAAATGCTGAAGAAGTATTGTCCATTGTGCATTTGTGTTTAGTAACTAATGCTACCAAATAAAACCTTATTTGCATTCACATAAAACCAGGTACGTAACCATTAAAAGGTGCAGTTTTCAATTTCCGATGGTTTTGGACTTCCTGCATGTTGAATAATTGTTTACATCTGTGTGCAAATATATGTCTTTTATCCTAAGCTCTATCTGAGATATCACATCAGTTCACGGATTTTAATCTATAATTGAGGGTGCATGCAAATAAAAGGTACATGAAAAGTTGTTGCATAGCAGTCTGGGTACACAGTTTTCCCTCATCCTCTTTGTAACCGACTCCTCTGCCAGGCACCATGGAATGTAAGTAGCTGTTAATTTAATATGCAAATCACTTTGTTGTCAGTCTGAATGCATTTTCTAATTAAAAATGTGCCATCAATGTGAGTAAAAAGGATTGGGGGCTGTGGGCACGCAGGAGAAGAGAGGACGTGATCAAGGTCTGGTGTAATGAGATATTACAGGCTGATCAGCCCTTAAAACGAAAGTTCAGTTCGACATGGCAAGCGGGTGGACTCTTTTAACAGGAACGGAGGAGCATGGGTAATATAAAGGGCTCAGTGTTGGTCTGATGTCGGGCCTGTGGAAGCCAGCGCCGGTCTCTGGCTCGATCTTGAGTTAACAGATGTAAAAGCAGATAGTGGGATATGGGGCCATTAGAGATTTGTGTGTCATGGAGTCATGGCTTAAAGGGTTAGTTCCCCCAAAAATGAAATTTATGTCATTAACTCCTCACCCTAATGTTGTTCCACACCCGTAAGACCTCTGTTCATCTTCACACACAGTTTAAGATATTTTATATTTAGTCCGAGAGCGTATGCAAGTGTATGCACACTATACTGTCCATGTCCAGAAAGGGAATAAAAACATCATCACAGTAGTCCATATGAGACATCAGTGGGTTAATTAGAGTCTCTTGAAGCATCCAAAATACATTTGGGTCCAAAAATAACAAAAACTACGACTTTATTCAGCATTGTCTTCTCTTCCGCGTTGGTTTTCAAACCTCAAATGAAGATTAGAACGTTTATGAATCAGCGAATTGATTCATGATTCGGATTGCGTGTCAAACTGCTGAAATCACTTGACATTGGCGATCCGAATCATGAATCAATACGCTGATTCATAACCATTTGAATCTTTTTTTGAGGATCACAGTCGCTCAAGCTGTCGTCCGTCTTTCACATTTATTGATACAATACGAACACAAATGCAATAGCATGACATAAAGCAAGATGACAACATGTTATAACCGTAATTAAACTAAACTATTCCTGTTCTCTCTTCATCAGCAGATATTAAAACCGTAGTTAAACTAAACTATCCCTGTTCTCTCTTCATCAGCAGATATTATAACCGTAGTTAAACTAAACTATCCCTGTTCTCTCTTCATCAGCAGATATTATAACCGTAATTAAACTAAACTATCCCTGTTCTCTCTTCATCAGCAGATATTATAACCGTAATTAAACTAAACTATCCCTGTTCTCTCTTCATCGGCAGATATTATAACCGTAATTAAACTAAACTATCCCTGTTCTCTCTTCATCAGCAGATATTAAAACCGTAATTAAACTAAACTATCCCTGTTCTCTCTTCATCGGCAGATATTATAACCGTAATTAAACTAAACTATCCCTTGTCTCTTCATCAGCAGATATTATAACCGTAATTAAACTAAACTATCCCTGTTCTCTCTTCATCGGCAGATATTATAACCGTAATTAAACTAAACTATCCCTGTTCTCTCTTCATCGGCAGATATTATAACCGTAATTAAACTAAACTATCCCTGTTCTCTCTTCATCGGCAGATATTATAACCGTAATTAAACTAAACTATCCCCGTTCTCTCTTCATCGGCAGATATTATAACCGTAATTAAACTAAACTATCCCCGTTCTCTCTTCATCGGCAGATATTATAACCGTAGTTAAACTAAACTATCCCCGTTCTCTCTTCATCGGCAGATATTATAACCGTAATTAAACTAAACTATCCCTGTTCTCTCTTCATCGGCAGATATTATAACCGTAATTAAACTAAACTATCCCTGTTCTCTCTTCATCAGCAGATATTAAAACCGTAGTTAAACTAAACTATCCCTGTTCTCTCTTCATCAGCAGATATTATAACCGTAATTAAACTAAACTATCCCTGTTCTCTCTTCATCAGCAGATATTATAACCGTAATTAAACTAAACTATCCCTGTTCTCTCTTCATCGGCAGATATTATAACCGTAATTAAACTAAACTATCCCTGTTCTCTCTTCATCAGCAGATATTAAAACCGTAGTTAAACTAAACTATCCCTTGTCTCTTCATCAGCAGATATTATAACCGTAATTAAACTAAACTATCCCTGTTCTCTCTTCATCGGCAGATATTATAACCGTAATTAAACTAAACTATCCCTGTTCTCTCTTCATCGGCAGATATTATAACCGTAATTAAACTAAACTATCCCTGTTCTCTCTTCATCGGCAGATATTATAACCGTAATTAAACTAAACTATCCCCGTTCTCTCTTCATCGGCAGATATTATAACCGTAATTAAACTAAACTATCCCCGTTCTCTCTTCATCGGCAGATATTATAACCGTAGTTAAACTAAACTATCCCCGTTCTCTCTTCATCGGCAGATATTATAACCGTAATTAAACTAAACTATCCCTGTTCTCTCTTCATCGGCAGATATTATAACCGTAATTAAACTAAACTATCCCTGTTCTCTCTTCATCAGCAGATATTAAAACCGTAGTTAAACTAAACTATCCCTGTTCTCTCTTCATCAGCAGATATTATAACCGTAATTAAACTAAACTATCCCTGTTCTCTCTTCATCAGCAGATATTATAACCGTAATTAAACTAAACTATCCCTGTTCTCTCTTCATCGGCAGATATTATAACCGTAATTAAACTAAACTATCCCTGTTCTCTCTTCATCAGCAGATATTAAAACCGTAGTTAAACTAAACTATCCCTGTTCTCTCTTCATCAGCAGATATTATAACCGTAATTAAACTAAACTATCCCTGTTCTCTCTTCATCGGCAGATATTATAACCGTAATTAAACTAAACTATCCCTGTTCTCTCTTCATCGGCAGATATTATAACCGTAATTAAACTAAACTATCCCTGTTCTCTCTTCATCGGCAGATATTATAACCGTAATTAAACTAAACTATCCCTGTTCTCTCTTCATCAGCAGATATTATAACCGTAATTAAACTAAACTATCCCTGTTCTCTCTTCATCGGCAGATATTATAACCGTAATTAAACTAAACTATCCCTGTTCTCTCTTCATCAGCAGATATTAAAACCGTAATTAAACTAAACTATCCCTGTTCTCTCTTCATCGGCAGATATTATAACCGTAATTAAACTAAACTATCCCTTGTCTCTTCATCAGCAGATATTATAACCGTAATTAAACTAAACTATCCCTGTTCTCTCTTCATCGGCAGATATTATAACCGTAATTAAACTAAACTATCCCTGTTCTCTCTTCATCGGCAGATATTATAACCGTAATTAAACTAAACTATCCCTGTTCTCTCTTCATCAGCAGATATTATAACCGTAATTAAACTAAACTATCCCTGTTCTCTCTTCATCGGCAGATATTATAACCGTAATTAAACTAAACTATCCCTGTTCTCTCTTCATCAGCAGATATTAAAACCGTAGTTAAACTAAACTATCCCTGTTCTCTCTTCATCAGCAGATATTATAACCGTAATTAAACTAAACTATCCCTGTTCTCTCTTCATCGGCAGATATTATAACCGTAATTAAACTAAACTATCCCTGTTCTCTCTTCATCGGCAGATATTATAACCGTAATTAAACTAAACTATCCCTGTTCTCTCTTCATCGGCAGATATTATAACCGTAATTAAACTAAACTATCCCCGTTCTCTCTTCATCGGCAGATATTATAACCGTAATTAAACTAAACTATCCCCGTTCTCTCTTCATCGGCAGATATTATAACCGTAGTTAAACTAAACTATCCCCGTTCTCTCTTCATCGGCAGATATTATAACCGTAATTAAACTAAACTATCCCCGTTCTCTCTTCATCGGCAGATATTATAACCGTAATTAAACTAAACTATCCCTGTTCTCTCTTCATCAGCAGATATTAAAACCGTAGTTAAACTAAACTATCCCTGTTCTCTCTTCATCGGCAGATATTATAACCGTAATTAAACTAAACTATCCCTGTTCTCTCTTCATCAGCAGATATTATAACCGTAATTAAACTAAACTATCCCTGTTCTCTCTTCATCGGCAGATATTATAACCGTAATTAAACTAAACTATCCCTGTTCTCTCTTCATCAGCAGATATTAAAACCGTAGTTAAACTAAACTATCCCTGTTCTCTCTTCATCAGCAGATATTATAACCGTAATTAAACTAAACTATCCCTGTTCTCTCTTCATCGGCAGATATTATAACCGTAATTAAACTAAACTATCCCTGTTCTCTCTTCATCGGCAGATATTATAACCGTAATTAAACTAAACTATCCCTGTTCTCTCTTCATCGGCAGATATTATAACCGTAATTAAACTAAACTATCCCTGTTCTCTCTTCATCGGCAGATATTATAACCGTAATTAAACTAAACTATCCCTGTTCTCTCTTCATCGGCAGATATTATAACCGTAATTAAACTAAACTATCCCCGTTCTCTCTTCATCGGCAGATATTATAACCATAATTAAACTAAACTATCCCTGTTCTCTCTTCATCGGCAGATATTATAACCGTAATTAAACTAAACTATCCCTGTTCTTTCTTCATCGGCAGATATTATAACCGTAATTAAACTAAACTATCCCTGTTCTCTCTTCATCGGCAGATATTATAACCGTAATTAAACTAAACTATCCCCGTTCTCTCTTCATCAGCAGATATTATAACCGTAATTAAACTAAACTATCCCCGTTCTCTCTTCATCGGCAGATATTATAACCGTAATTAAACTAAACTATCCCGGTTCTCTCTTCATCGGCAGATATTATAACCATAATTAAACTAAACTATCCCTGTTCTCTCTTCATCGGCAGATATTATAACCGTAATTAAACTAAACTATCCCTTGTCTCTTCATCAGCAGATATTATAAACGTAATTAAACTAAACTATCCCTGTTCTCTCTTCATCGGCAGATATTATAACCGTAATTAAACTAAACTATCCCTGTTCTCTCTTCATCGGCAGATATTATAACCGTAATTAAACTAAACTATCCCTGTTCTCTCTTCATCGGCAGATATTATAACCGTAATTAAACTAAACTATCCCTGTTCTCTCTTCATCAGCAGATATTATAACCGTAATTAAACTAAACTATCCCCGTTCTCTCTTCATCGGCAGATATTATAACCATAATTAAACTAAACTATCCCTGTTCTCTCTTCATCGGCAGATATTATAACCGTAATTAAACTAAACTATCCCTGTTCTCTCTTCATCGGCAGATATTATAACCGTAATTAAACTAAACTATCCCCGTTCTCTCTTCATCGGCAGATATTATAACCGTAATTAAACTAAACTATCCCCGTTCTCTCTTCATCAGCAGATATTATAACCGTAATTAAACTAAACTATCCCTGTTCTTTCTTCATCACCAGATATTATAACCGTAATTAAACTAAACTATCCCTGTTCTCTCTTCATCAGCAGATATTATAACCGTAATTAAACTAAACTATCCCTGTTCTCTCTTCATCAGCAGATATTATAACCGTAATTAAACTAAACTATCCCTGTTCTCTCTTCATCAGCAGATATTATACCCGTAATTAAACTAAACTATCCCTGTTCTCTCTTCATCAGCAGATATTATAACCGTAATTAAACTAAACTATCCCTTGTCTCTTCATCAGCAGATATTATACCCGTAATTAAACTAAACTATCCCTGTTCTCTCTTCATCGGCAGATATTATAACCGTAATTAAACTAAACTATCCATGTTCTCTCTTCATCGGCAGATATTATAACCGTAATTAAACTAAACTATCCATGTTCTCTCTTCATCGGCAGATATTATAACCGTAATTAAACTAAACTATCCCTGTTCTCTCTTCATCTGCAGATATTATAACCGTAATTAAACTAAACTATCCCTGTTCTCTCTTCATCGGCAGATATTATAACCGTAATTAAACTAAACTATCCCTGTTCTTTCTTCATCACCAGATATTATAACCGTAATTAAACTAAACTATCCCTGTTCTCTCTTCATCAGCAGATATTATAACCGTAATTAAACTAAAATATCCCTGTTCTCTCTTCATCATCAGATATTATAACTGTAATTAAACTAAACTATCCCTGTTTTCTCTTCATCAGCAGATATTATAATCGTAATTAAACTAAACTATCCCTGTTCTCTCTTCATCGGCAGATATTATAACCGTAATTAAACTAGACCATCCCTGTTCTCTCTTCATCAGCAGATATTATAACCATAATTAAACTAAACTATCCCCGTTCTCTCTTCATCGGCAGATATTATAACCATAATTAAACTAAACTATCCCTGTTCTCTCTTCATCGGCAGATATTATAACCGTAATTAAACTAAAATATCCCTGTTCTCTCTTCATCATCAGATATTATAACTGTAATTAAACTAAACTATCCCTGTTTTCTCTTCATCAGCAGATATTATAATCGTAATTAAACTAAACTATCCCTGTTCTCTCTTCATCGGCAGATATTATAACCGTAATTAAACTAAACTATCCCCGTTCTCTCTTCATCAGCAGATATTATAACCGTAATTAAACTAAACTATCCCTGTTCTTTCTTCATCACCAGATATTATAACCGTAATTAAACTAAACTATCCCTGTTCTCTCTTCATCAGCAGATATTATAACCGTAATTAAACTAAACTATCCCTGTTCTCTCTTCATCAGCAGATATTATAACCGTAATTAAACTAAACTATCCCTGTTCTCTCTTCATCAGCAGATATTATACCCGTAATTAAACTAAACTATCCCTGTTCTCTCTTCATCAGCAGATATTATAACCGTAATTAAACTAAACTATCCCTTGTCTCTTCATCAGCAGATATTATACCCGTAATTAAACTAAACTATCCCTGTTCTCTCTTCATCGGCAGATATTATAACCGTAATTAAACTAAACTATCCATGTTCTCTCTTCATCGGCAGATATTATAACCGTAATTAAACTAAACTATCCATGTTCTCTCTTCATCGGCAGATATTATAACCGTAATTAAACTAAACTATCCCTGTTCTCTCTTCATCTGCAGATATTATAACCGTAATTAAACTAAACTATCCCTGTTCTCTCTTCATCGGCAGATATTATAACCGTAATTAAACTAAACTATCCCTGTTCTTTCTTCATCACCAGATATTATAACCGTAATTAAACTAAACTATCCCTGTTCTCTCTTCATCAGCAGATATTATAACCGTAATTAAACTAAAATATCCCTGTTCTCTCTTCATCATCAGATATTATAACTGTAATTAAACTAAACTATCCCTGTTTTCTCTTCATCAGCAGATATTATAATCGTAATTAAACTAAACTATCCCTGTTCTCTCTTCATCGGCAGATATTATAACCGTAATTAAACTAGACCATCCCTGTTCTCTCTTCATCAGCAGATATTATAACCGTAATTAAACTAGACCATCCCTGTTCTCTCTTCATCAGCAGATATTATAACCGTAATTAAACTAGACCATCCCTGTTCTCTCTTCATCAGCAGATATTATAACCGTAATTAAACTAAACTATCCCTGCTTTCTCTTCTTCAGCAGATATTCTCAGTTCCCACACCAGCGGTTTATAGATTATCATGACAGAATATGCTATCAATGACTGAAGATCGTTAACTCATAAATTCATCAACTATCCCTTCAACTACGTCCTGTCTCATTCTACATGTTGTCTCTTCTTCTTGAGTCTGTCCATCATTGTCTGACTCTGGTTTGAGCATTAAAGGCTGAGCAGTTTCGGACACTTTCAGTGTGTGTGTGCGTGTGTGTGCGTATGTGTGCATGCGTGAGGTAATCGGAGCTGCTAACATAAGCTCTTGAAGCTCCGCCATCTTCCTTAAAGGGGGCTGGAGCATCAGCTCATTTGCATTTAAAGGGCGTGTTCAGCCACTTCAGTGGTGTGTCATATCAGTGAATTTTGCATGCAAAAATGTCCATTGTCTATTAATAGTGTGCCGATGTATGAACAGCTTAAACTAAGTCACTTCCAGTTTTCTGCATGTCAAATTGAAAATCCTGATATCACAAATTCCTATAATGTTGCCAAGCAACATTAAACTTGACCTTAAAAGCAACCTTAACACCAGAACAGTGCATTAAGAAAGTAAACTGGGTCAAATTTGATTTCATGTTGACAAATGTCAAGAAAAATTAGTAAAGGTGTGGTCGCATTTATCGTTGTTCAGCCAATTTTCACGGGCATAATCTAGTCATTTCAATAGGAATCCACGCGATTGGGCACAGTGTTGCCAAGTCCACGGTTTTCCCACGGAATTGGGCTACTTTAACACTAAAGCCCCTTTCACACTGCACGTCGGACTCGCAATATTCCCGGAGCATTGCCGGGTCGCCTTCTGTGTGAAAGCAACCAAATCCCGGGATTGATTACCGAATTGAACCCGGGTCGGGGACCTAGTAACATTGCGGGATTCGACCCGGGACGAGCGCTGTGTGAACAAAAGCCAAAACTAATGCCGCAACGTGTACGTAGTTATCGCGCGACTCGTAGAGCTTGTTTTTTCAATAATACAACCCTGCAGTGCCAGAAGAGCTCGTCTGTGTTTTAAACGCAGAGTGTTCGTATACAAAAGAAACTAAAATTAAACAAGCAGAAATGTGCGCAAACTGGACACAAGTCGAGACCACGGAGCTCCTTACTATCCGCGCTGAAGCTGAGATCGCTCGCCGTTATACGTCACATCAGGATGTCACGTGTCAGCTCGATACGGGACCGTTACGGGTTGTGTGTGAAAGCGCACATGTTACGGTATTTCGCTGGGAGTGTGAATGGACCAAATCTTGCAGCCCGGGAACAAATGCCGGGTCGCATTATCCGTGTATTTGCCGGAATTGCAGTGTGAAAGGGGCTTAAGTGTAACGATGAATCAACAGAGTGGGGATCTAAATGCAATTTTATTGAGACAATCCACAATCGAAGTCTGGAGTACAGGCAAGATCAACATACATGTAAGGCAGTCCAAACAATCAAGCACAACAAGGCAGGGGACGTAGGCAAGAGAGCAGTCCAGAAACAGGCAGGTGATCAAAAACCAAAAGACATGAAACCATGATAGAACGCTCAGAATTGTAGTGTTTACACTTTACAAGACTTCACAGTGAATGGCAGAGTGATCCAGTGCTGCGTCCCAATTGACTTTATCTGCCAAGATATTGTCTTCCGTGTAGGTCTCGGACGTGAACTCGCGCGATAGCGGCGCTCCTCCTCTTCCGGGTCATGTATTCGCTATTGCTGCGTCCCAATTCGCCTACTTATACTACGTCCTAAAAGTATGTACTCTTTTTGTAAAGAAAAAGTATATACTTTTGAGTGTGTAGCAGAAAAATATGCAAGCTTCGGGACATACTACTTCGCCATCTTTAACGGACTCTGTTGCGTAGTTACGTGCATCCCGTCACCGTTTATCTGCCCTGTCAATCATCGTCAGATTCGTCACAGTTCAAATCCTTCACATTCAGTTTAATCTCCTACCGTATCGGAGAGAAATGTAGCCGCTCGTTGATCTGCCATTTGTGGGTCTTTAATGCAGAGACTCTCCTCATGTGTTTGCAGTTTAAATATAATGATGCATTTAAAAGTTAATGGCCAAACATGTCATTACAAAAGTTCACAATGCTGCTGCATGTGAACTATAATATGGACAACACTGAATAAATATATTTTTGTCAGGTTAAATATTGATAGTTGGTCACTCAAACCCCTTTATCTAAACTTTTCTACTTAACCGTCGAACTCACACATCCGTCATGTTTGTAGTTTTTTAACGCTTTTTATCCGCGTTTGTAGTTCTAATCGAATCCTCGTCCAACTCGCAATGGGTTGTGGGCAATATCAGCCGTTAGAGTGCCCATCGATCCATACTGTGAATTCGGACCGGAAATAGCAAACCATCCGGGAATCTTTGGAATACTCTTTTCAACATACTACGATTTGGGACATACTAATTTTATTTTCGAATACTATTTAGGATGGATAGTATGCGAATTGGGACGCAGGGCAGGTTTATAGACTGAGGTGATGAGGCTAATGGCACACAGGTGTAAACAATGATGGCTGCTGAGTCAGGGCAAAGGATTATGGGGAACGAAGTCCGAATGGGGATAAATATTGAGGTGAAGGAGCCCTCTGGTGGCGATCAGAGGGAGCCCCAGAGGCCTGATTTGTGACACTAAAGCCCTATTCGGACGGGATTAGATTAACATGGGGACATGGGGGTAAAGTCATTTTACCTCAGGACGTCTGTAATATTAATGGCCAATTCGCACGGGATAAGACATCTCAGTAAAACTAGCAGAAGTGGGAGGAGTAACTCGCTTTACGCACCTCCTTGACGTCATGTGCGTATGACGTTACCGTTATAACGTGAGCAAACACACAACCTGAGCGCCAGTCTGAACTCCGTCTCCAATATATATGTGTGTTTTAATAAACAGTTAGGTCCAGTCTAACGATTCTGATTGGATTATGTTGGTAATAGACACTTTCCTAGAGCTAAAATGTGTTGTGCCTCTAATAAGTGCTTTTGATCTTCTTTTTGCTTTAAATGATATGCGGAAAATACTGGACATTTTCCACAGATTTGTTCCACCACCTACAATGCAACCGAATGCTTCAAGCGCCTCCAAGGTCGCAAAATGCGCTTTTTTAAAACTTTTAAACAGGAAATGACGGAATTTTACCATACATTTTTACAGCAGGTCTATTCGAACGGGATTAGTATTACCCGAGGTCATTTTTCCAGACCTTTTTACAGAAGGTAAAAGTCTCGGTAATCTTTACTGACGTTGTCCGTAATGATTACCGAGATGGCACATTCGGACGGGACTAAAATCACCAAGAACCTCTGGTAATAATTACTTTACCCCCACATCCCCATGTTAAACTAATCCAGTCAGAATAGGGTTTAAGGCTGTTGATTTTTTACTGGGGGACCCCCCTGAAATGCGATTGGGCTTGTTTTGGGCTAGTTTTTTGTAGCAATTGGGCATGTTTTATTGTGAAAACCTGGCAACCCTGATTGGGCCTTGTGTGCAAAGGCAAAATATTTTACAAATGTAACCACACCTTTTCTTTTAATTTGAAAGACCTATTTTCACACAGTTCCTTTTAACAATATTATGTAATGACCTCAAAACACTTTTACCATAGTGCATGATTTGTAAACTATATGCATTTTGACATTTGCGTTGCATAACCAGATCCATATGTATGGCTTTTCTGACAACACTGCACATTCAATGATAAGCACTTTGGTAGAAATGTATTTTTTTTACATAAGCAAATGTATTTTTATGTCACATTTGTGAAATATGGCGGAATAGTCCCGCCTTCTAAAGTAAATGAGATAATCGCTGATTGGTAAAGTCATCGTGTTTCTTCAGCTGCCGTTAGAAGCTCCGGTTCCTGAGACTCGTGCTTAGGATTACTCATGCACATTGGCTCGTTTAGCCCGAAAAATAAGCTTTTAACTCTATTTGATAATAGGAAACCACATTTATGTGACAGTTCATGTTAGATTTTGTTGCTGATTTGAAATATGTTATTTAATTTTGAGTTCAGCAAACAGTTTTTGAGATTCCAGGATTTCCCTATTCAAATAGATAGGACTTGGTCTTATATGCCTGAAATAGCTGCAAATATGGCAGCAGACTTTCCTTCAAAGGGACTTTGGCGCCACTCACCTGGCATTTCATTTCCGAACTGCTGCGATTCATGCAACAACCAACCTACTAAAATGTTGCCCGATTTATGTTCATCTGTTTCAGATAAAATTGAACACACGTTTAGCGCCATCCACTGGACATTTCACTTTAAAAGTGTCACAAAACGTGCAACAAGCAGTGTAATAGTTTGCAAAAATGTCACCATAGGCACATTGTTAAAATAGGGTCGAAGTTAGGGGCAGGAGAAACACGCTGACGCATGGTCTAAAAGTGTTGCCCCTCGTCTCTTAATGAGTCATGGGTGGGTTTTGGGCGTATTGTGCAATAAACCAATCAGAGTCTCATCTCCCTTTCCCTTTAAAAGCCAGTTGTGCTCGCACCGGCGGATTCACTATCGACATGAGGAAAGACTGAACGCTTCTCCAGAGAGGAATCCTTTCATTTTTAATATTTGGTGTGTGTCTGTGTGTGTGCTGCTGTGCGTCTGTGTGTGTAATAATCAGAGTGTGCGCTCGCTGTGTACCGCCTATAGGCTCATATTACTCACACACTCTTTAAATAACACAGAAATACTGCACTATTGACTTTAGAGCAGGTTTGTGTTGGTCAATGGTCAGTGGTTTTCAGTTCCTCACAATAGCAACGCTCCAACAATGCTCCTGAACACACCTGGTGTTCAGACCAGAAGCCCATGGGGGAACACACACACACACACACACACACACACACACACACACACACACACACACACACACACACACACACACACTGATGGGTGAACAGATGCGCCAGTGCATTTGATATTTAAAGGGGGGGTGAAATGCTGTTTCATGCATACTGAGCTTTTTACACTGTTAAAGACTTGGATTCCCATCCTAAACATAGACAAAGTTTCAAAAACTAATGTTGGACGTTTGATGAAGTATTTCTGTGTTAAAAATACTCCTTCCGGTTTCTCACAAGTTTCGGAGAGTTTTTTTCGAGTATGGGTCGACTTGACGTAAAAAGAACGGAAGTTCCTTGTACGGGCCGTACGGGCTCTTCTCCCGGTAGGGTGCGCGCGCGTGACTAGAGCGAGAGAGGAAATGCACGCCCGTAAACACTGCTCTCAGCTGCAGATCCAGTCGTCCGTGAACACTAATGTCGGTTATAGTCCGCGCTGCGCTCCACTTCATTCCTCCACTTTGACATTAAGCGACTTCAACGCTTCAGCACAGCATTCCGGGAAGGCAGCGCTGCATTTGAACCGATTTGAACGCAGAAATGCTTCAGTCGCATCGCAAAGTGGATCTCCACACTCCAAGAAGTGTGTTTTTGACGGAGCGGTCCCAGCGATAAAGGTTCGGTCCTGCTTTGGAAGCAGCCGGTGAGTAAAACTGCTTCAAATGTCTGTGCTGTTGGCTATCGTCGCGTGAGTAAACATCAGTAAACGACACGATCGCGTGCTTCGTCATTCAAATGCTAACGGACTTCATTGCTGTTCTCTGTATAACGTTACACTAGTGTGCAAAACCGTTTTGCTTGCTACTAAGGTTTGGTCGCATACAATAGTCCATAAACTGAATCATGTCCTCATAAACTGAGAGTAAAGACAAATATTGAGGCCACTAAATACAGTCCATACCACAGAGACGGACGTCCTGATGTTGCTGTTTCTATTTCAGCCTCCGAATTAGATTCTGGATCATATCTATTAGCTGAGATCGATAGCATGGGTTTCTCCACGCTTGAGGACGTCACCGCTTTGCGCTCGTCATTCTTTAGCTCCGCCCACACGATACACCTCCAGGCGCTCGTTTTTTTCTGGAAAGACTCGGTACAGCCTATATTTCTTTTACAAATATAATAAAACTAAAGACTTTTCGGAGATATGAAGGATGCAATACTACTCTATAGGTACTCAAGATTGACATGAGATTGACTAAAACTGAGTGTTTCACCCCCCCTTTAAACAACATGAAGTTAGTCGTGAAAATGAGAACTGCATCCGTTGTTGATTGTTCAGATAGGGTGAAAATTAGGCGCAGGAGAAACAAATATGCTTGAGAAAAGAAACCTTACATGGTTACTTAGTTTGCATTTTTTTTTTAAATCATATTTTGCATTTATTGCCATATATTGCCTAGAACAGTAACCAAGCTTTCTGTCAGAATACCACAGTATTTACTGTTAAATCATAGTAAATGAATATGGAATCTCAGAGATTTTAAGTAATTTCTTTTGAAAACAGTGGTTGTTAATAAGTTGCGACAGTTTTAAATGGTATTTTGATGGAAACTGAAGGAGTCAAAACAAGTAAAAATACTCAAAGCACAAAGATTTCACAACTTTCGCATGCAATATTTAGGTGGAAACAAATCTGAGGTAGACCTCCGCCCCACCCGCAAGTCATGCCATGGAGATAAAGATAGGAGAGGCGTGTGGGTGAGTGTTTGTGTTGGGGGTGGGGTGTCAACTCAAGCAGGCTTCCATGTAGCTAATTTATTTACAGATTTAATTAGACCGATTGAGCCCTCACAGTTCTGAGAGAGTGACTGAAAAGCAACGGAGAGAGAGAGAGAAATGTTGCCAGCGCTACACTACTTTAATTACTCTCTCCTGCACCAGATCCCCTCTCACTGACGTCTGGGGAAAAGCTTAATTAAAATCCTCATTATTTTACTTTTAATTAGTTCCCCCCTCTTTTGTTTCCTTTCACCATATGGCCATGTTCCGTGGTCAAATTAACGTAATTGAGCTAATTAAGCCGATCGCCGTAATTATTCAAAGCGCTCTGATTGGACGAGGAGCTGCCTTTTTTTCCCCTGCCTCTCTCCTTCTCTGACATTCTCTGCTCTGGGAAGTTCACAGTTGTCAAGTCTGTCTCTCTGTCGCAGAGGCCCTACTGATTCACTGCACAAGTGGCTCATTACTAGCTAACACTGAGCAGACATGTTCTAGAAAGCGATCTGATGGAGACCTGAGGGAGCTCAGACAATCGACCGCACCCTCCTGTGATATGAAAGTCTAATGAGTTGATATTACATGTAGGATCACGAAGCGAAGAGTCTGACACGAGTGTTTTGTCAAAACGTCGAGACTGTGAGACTATCGAATGCTCTGAGATCTGTGGCCTAGTGTTTAGCAAGCGTGTTGAGCTTTCCGGTTCTCTACTGTAATAATCAATATCAATAAATGTGCCAGAAACTAAATACTTGAGATGAGATTTAGTGGACTTGGGGTTAACATTCCTGAGTGGGAAGCGGGAGGAGGAAATAACTCATCATGGGACTAAAAAAAAAAAAAAAAAAAAAGCCCAAATTTTGCTCAAATGTTTGTTTATTGTGCAACAAAAATAAATGGTTTAAAGGCACATGGTTGGCTAATCTCAATGATTTTCCATTGTATGTGACAGCAAGGGAGCACTCTTAAAAATGCTAGACTAAAAACAACCCAAGTTGGGTTGAAAATGGACTAACCCAGCAATTGGGTTGTCTTAAGCAACATTTAACCAAACCGCTGGGTTAAAACAACCCAATTGCGGGGTTATAACAACTCAACCGCTGGGTTAAAACAACCCAAAAAGCATTTTTTAGAGTCGTCGTCCTTATTTGTGTGGGAATTGAAAAAATGGACTATGGACACTAAAGTGAGAAAGGATCTTAGTGGAACCCAGCAATTTTTTATTAATTTGTTGTAGGTGTAAGTGTAGGTGGCCTTTATAGGCGACAATTTACTTGAATTTTAATTTTAATTTAAAGTATGTGTATTTAATTAACATTTGTAGTTACACTGTTAGTCATAACCCAACCCAACCCTTACCCCAAAACCGTCAACTCTAGCCCTCTAACTCTTAACCTGAAACCTCAAACTCCCTCACAGTAAATGTTAGTACATAGTTAAAGGGATAGTTCACCCTCAACCCATCTTAGGTGTATATGACTTTCTTCTGTCAACCAAACACAATCTGAGTTATATTAAAGGGGTCTGACAGCTTTTGACATATAAGAGGTCATCATAATATAAGAATATCCTGTAAGGTTCAGAACTGAAAACTTCCTTGTTAGTCCAAAGGCAGCTTTTATTGTCCCCAAGCCCAGAGAACGACTCATTGGGTGAAAGACAGAAGAAGATCAACGCCTACTTCATCATCACAACTTTGGCCCCGCCCACTGGAGTGTTAGTGAGATGACGAGGAGAGAAGAGCGACTGAAAATAACATTACCTTCCAAAGGATCCTATGCTAGGAATGAGCTTCTTTATCTTCATCAATGTGAGTCTCAGTTGAGCTTTATTTATTTGCAGTGATGGGAATAACGGTGTAATAGATAAACGGTGTTGCTAACTCATTTTTTCAGAAAAACTAATGAGTAATCAAACGAATTACTGTTTCCCCCGTTACAATGCCGTTACCGTTACTGAGAATAAAATGCGGCGTAACTATAATTGAGCTCACTGAAGTGGTTTTCATCCGAACAGGCGCTCTCTGTCAGTGGACCTGCAACCTGTGTGTGTGAGTGTGTGTGTGAGTGTGCGCGCGTGTTGGGGGGTGGGTGTTGTACACATAACTGATTATGAGTTGAAAACTTCCTTGTTAGTCAAAGAAAAGCTTTTATAGACACCAGGCCCAGAAAATGATCAATTTCAGAATATGCCAGGCTTTGACGTCACCGTGTGGTGAAACGCCGGCACAACAGAAGAAGAACAACGCCTGATTCTGTAGCCCCGCCCACCGACGTTATAGATCAATAACCCAGGCCTAACTAGAGCTAAACCGGATGGAACTTCCAAGCAATAAACATGCCACAAAAGCTTCATTCAGATTCCAGTATTATGAATGCATGGATGAATTTTATTTTTAATGAATACCGGTATTCAGCTCACGTGGGGAAGATATTACGCGTTTGTTCCTTCATTTCACCACGGATGTAAATGAGACTGGATTTGCAGACAGGATGAGATTACGTGAATGAATGAAGCAACACACTAATGTGAGTAAAATGTTTTTTTATATGTGATAGTATTGCATTGTTACAGATCGTTTGACATCTATTGTTTTGTACGTGTCTAACTGAACATAACTCAGCACGCTGTCACAGGCTGGAGAATCCTTTATTTGAGGTGTTGTGCTGCGATTCGTGAATGTTGATCAGATTGGACATGTATGGGGCAGAGCTCGCAAAGCCCAACGTCCCGGTTAATGTGTTTTCCAGACCGGCTACCAAGTGTGTTGTTCACTCTCTCTTGACTTGAATTGGAAAAATGCAATTGTGGATGTTTTGATAATGCTTTGATTTTTCTGACTCTGCAGTGAGGCTTGTGTGTGTGTGTGTGTGTGTGTGTGTGTGTGTGTGTGTGTGTGTGTGTGTGTGTGTGTGTGTGTGTGTGTGTGTGTGTGTGTGTGTGTGGGTAATACTTCCTGCTTCGCTACTGTTCGGACGCTCTTGCTTACTGCTCCGCGCTTTGCTCTATCGCTTCTATATTTTATCTCATAATTTTAACTTCAGCAAATCAACACAGCGCTCAAACAACAAAGCTTGACTTCAACGATAAAACTAGAAACTCTGTTGACTGGATTACTACAAAAAAGTGGAACATTTCATCTGACCAGCCTCTCGCTGCCATCAGCTTACATTCCGGAAGGGAAAACACAGCTGCCTACTATCGAAAGGATAAGAAAATGCCTCCTCTAGCTAAGGAATCTTCTTGCTGCACAAACTGCCACAGACTTTTACAAAGGATTGCAGTTCTTGAAACAAAGTTATTTGCGGAACCACCGAACCGGACGAATCACACAGCAGAGCTTCATCACGAACGCCCTCTGCACACAGCCGGTGAGTCCCATAAATTTAGTGCTACTCAACAGATAGAGAAACAAGAAACTGATCGACACACTAATCGATGGCACAAACAGGGGGCAAGACCCAAGCGCACTCGAGACATCAGATTGTCACGAGCTTCATATATTGCTGCCGTTGCATGCTCTACCCCAGACACAAGGATTGCAAACTCTAGTTTCCGACCACCATCGATACATCTCGAAAACAGATTTGAAGTATTAATGAATGTGGGTGAGGAATCCCCAAACGTGATGAATATGAACGAACACAGATTGCATCAGCCCGCAGCTAACACTAATGCTAACAGGCGCTCAAGGTCGAGCAGACAGCGGCCCTCAGCTCAGAGCGCAGCCAAGCCAAGGACTCTGATAGTGGGTGACTCTACAGTCAGAAACATTCGCAGCAGAGATACAACTACATGCTGCCTTCCACAAGCAACCATTTCTGATGTAAACAGGGAAATTGAGAACATTCTGATGAAACATAAGACTGCAAATCAACTAATCATTCATGTGGGGAAGAACGATATTCAGAGAGAGCAGTCAGAACTCATGAAGTCGGACTTCAATGAACTTTTTGAAACACTTAGAAAACTGAAAGTTCAGCCGTTCATCAGTGGACCACTGCCAGCAAGAGGAACAAATAGATTCTCACGGTTGCTTGGGCTTAATACATGGCTGCAAAAAACCTGTAACATGAATGGAGTGAACTTCATTGATAACTTCAATCTCTTCTGGAGTCAGAGACAACTGTTTACATCAAATGGCCACCACCCAAACAAACTTGGTGCAAGAGTGCTAAAGGACAATATTTATTTTTCCCTTCATCATCCTTCAGCTGTGTGTTTTAACCCACTCAACCTGATACAGAGTATGGACGACCACAGGAATTCATTTCAGCTCCTGAATGGACACTCGGCTGACACATCCCACAAGGACAATGAGAACTCCACACAGCCACAACAATTGCTCATGGACACACTCCCAGCTGAGCCCTGCCCACAGAGCTCACTACAGACAGACTGTGAAGGATTAGAACTGCTCCAAGATTCAGCACCTAAAGATGACTTTCTTGAAAATGGACAGCAAAGCCAGGACAACATACTTCAACTTCCGATAACACCAGAGCAACAGCCCCTCTCACCAGACATGTCATTCCTCTCTCCAGCATCCCCGCATCTGGGCTTCTCAGAGAAAATGGAGGAGCTGATTTTTGTTGGAACTAGACTATCACACTCGATTGCTGCGAGCCCCCAGATATCAACCAAAAAGCGTCGAGCCCCACAACCACCAAAGCCTGTGGGCCCAGCTCCCCCTCCTCCAGTGAGATTTCTTCGGTCACAACGTCAGGGCCCACACCCGCCTCCATCTGTTGTAGGTGAACCAAAAACAACTGATTCCAGCTCTCAGTGATGTGTTTTGGGTCCCCGCTATGATAACAGTACCTTTATCAAATGTTTACAAAACAAGTGGGAACCCAGTGTGCCTGCCTCTTTCTCTATCTCTGTTCTGTTACGTGAAAGAAAGTCTAAGGCCTTGTCAGGCCGTTTAACAAACCAATATAATCTGCTGCCTGTTACCTGTCAAACTAAGACTAATGTGGGTGAAAAAATTAATACTGTTAAGTTAGCACTTTTAAACATCTGTTCACTTAAGAACAAATCATTCCTAGTCAGCGACTTAATAACCACAAACAACCTAGATTTTTTGCTTCTAAATGAAACGTGGTTAGAAGAAAACTGTAGTGCAACAGTCCTAAATGAAGCAGCCCCTCCTAACTTTACTTTTATGAGTGTTTGCAGAGCTGTTAGGAGAGGTGGGGGTGTTGCTGCTCTTTTTAAAGATGTCTTTCAATGTAAGCAAGTATCATTTGGTGACTATTTGTCTCTAGAATATCTGGGTATTGTGTTAAAAGGTTCTCCACGCATCCTGCTTATCATTGTTTACAGGCCTCCAAAGTACTCACCAGCCTTTATTGAGGAATTTACAGAACTGTTATCAATAATTTCCTCAGAGTTTGACTGTTTTGCTATTGCTGGGGATTTTAACATTCACATAGATAATATTGAATCCAGTACAACAAAAGAGCTCATGACTGTTCTTAACACTTTTGATTTGACACAGCATGTAAATGGACCCACACACAATCGTGGACACACCCTAGATTTACTTATCAGTAAGGGTCTAAACATTTCATCGATTGTTATTAAGGATGTGGCACTGTCTGATCATTTCTGTATTTTCTTTGACATATCAATCACTCCTGCCATTGAAGCTAGATCTGTCTCTGTCAAAAAGAGATGCTTAAATGAGAACACTAATGTGCTGTTTATGAAGGCTTTATCTCTAAAACCAAGCATATCTGCAGACTCTGTTGATTTTCTCCTTGACTCCTTTAACTCAAAAGTTAAGAGTGTAATGGATGATATTGCCCCTCTGAAAGTCAGGAAAAAGAGTGGCAAACAAAAGGCACCATGGAGAAACTCAACAGCAGTTCAAATAATGAAAAGACAATGCAGAAAATCTGAACGAAAGTGGCGGAAGACAAAACTTGTAGTCCATTATAACATCTATAAAGACAGCCTTCATGCTTTCAATGTTGAACTAGGCAAAGCTAGACAGACCTTCTTCTCAAATATTATAAACAAACACATAAACAACACGCGCACTCTTTTTGCTACTGTAGACAGACTAACAAACCCCCCGAGTCACATTCCCAGAGAAATGCTCTCAGACAGCAAATGCAGTGAGTTTGCTTCCTTCTTCTCGGAGAAAATCAAAAATATCAGAAAGGCGATCAGCACATCCTCTAGTTGCTCTGGGGTCAGTCAGATCAGACCAAACCCTCGGAAAATTACTATGTCTGATTTCAAAACAATTGACGGTAAAATTTTAGAAGACACAGTACAGCATCTTAAAACATCAAACTGTGCCCTAGACACACTCCCCACTTCTTTTTTCAAAAGTGTGTTTAACTGTTTGGAAGCAGATCTCCTAGAAGTGGTGAACTCCTCACTTCTCTACGGGACTTTTCCAACCGCCCTTAAAACTGCAATAGTTAAGCCTCTTCTGAAAAAGAGAAATCTAGATAACTCCATACTGAGCAACTACAGACCAATCTCAAATCTCCCCTTCATAGGCAAAATCATCGAAAAAGTTGTTTTCAATCAACTAAACAAATTCTTAAACTCAAACGGATTCTTTGACAATTTTCAATCTGGTTTCCGACCGCATCACAGCACAGAGACAGCGCTCATAAAGATTATAAATGATATTCGCTTGAATACTGATACAGGCAAAACATCAATTCTGGTTCTACTCGATCTCAGTGCTGCATTCGACACTGTTGACCACAACATACTTCTAGACAGGCTGGAAAACTGGGTCGGGCTTTCTGGGATGGTCCTCAGATGGTTCAGATCATACTTAGAAGGGAGAGGTTATTATGTGAGTATAGGAGACCATAAGTCTGAGTGGACGTCCATGACATGCGGAGTCCCACAAGGGTCAATTCTAGCACCTCTCCTGTTTAACCTGTATATGCTGCCACTGAGCCAAATAATGAAAAAGAACAATATTGCTTACCACAGCTATGCTGACGACACCCAGCTCTACTTAGCACTGTCACCTAATGACTACAGCCCCATTGACTCGCTGTGCAAATGCATTGATGAAGTTAACGACTGGATGTGCCAAAACTATCTTCAGTTAAACAAAGACAAAACCGAAATCATTACATTTGGAAACAAAGATGAAATTCTCAAGGTGAACGCGTATCTTGAGGCTAAAGGTCTGATAACAAAAAATCAAGTCAGGAATCTTGGTGTGATTTTGGAGTCAGACCTGAGTTTCAGTAGTCATGTCAAAGCAATAACTAAATCAGCATACTATCATCTGAAAAATATTGCAAGGATTAGATGTTTTGTCTCCAGGCAAGACTTAGAGAAACTGGTTCACGCTTTCATCACCAGTAGGGTGGACTATTGTAATGGCCTTCTCACTGGCCTTCCCAAAAAGACCATTAGACAGCTGCAGCTCATACAGAACGCTGCTGCCAGGATTCTGAGCAGAACCAGAAAATATGACCATATCACACCAGTCCTCAGGTCTTTACACTGGCTTCCAGTTACATCTAGGATCGATTTTAAAGTACTATTACTTGTTTATAAATCACTCAATGAGCTAGGACCTCAATACATCGCAGATATGCTGATTAAATACAAACCCAACAGATCACTCAGATCAGCAGGATCAAGTCAGTTAGAAATACCAAGAGTTCACTCAAAGCAAGGAGAGTCTGCCTTTAGCTATTATGCCAGCCGTAGTTGGAACCGGCTTCCTGAACAGATCAGATGTGCTCCAACAGTAGCCACATTCAAATCCAGACTCAAAACACATCTGTTCAGCTGTGCATTTACTGAATGAGCTCTGAGCACTGTACGTCCGACTGATTGCACCTTATCTATGCATCATTTTTTAAATAATTTTTTATAACTGTTTTAGTTTACCTGTTCTTTTCTTTGGTTATCATCATTTTATTACTTTTAATTCTCTTTACATTGTATTCTTTTTCTTATGCATTTTTTAGCCCTATTTTAATTCCTTTCTATGTAAAGCACTTTGAATTGCCATTGTGTATGAAATGTGCTATATAAATAAACTTGCCTTGCCTTGCCTTGCCTTGTGTGTGTGTGTGTGTGTGTGTGTGTGTGTGTGTGTGTGTGTGTGTGTGTGTGTGTGTGTGTGTGTTAGTTGATGCACGGTTCACGGTTATATCACCGATTAGGCGAGCCAAGTATTAAAAAAATACAATTCCAATTAATCGCGGGTGGATGAGAGATAAATCATTGTGTTTGTTTGATAAAGACGTTTTGCGGGCTCGCTGAATATTTCCGGTTGGTGCTTTCAAAACAATCCCTCACGTGTACTGACGGAGGTGCCGAAGCTCATTAAATATGCAAATCTTATCCAATCCTAGCCGTGGGCGTTTACTTCCAAGTCTCCAGTGACACGCCCATCAAACCCCAGCGTTCAGGAGAGAGCCTCAAACCCAGTGTAGAAAATAGCCTATTACTGATTAGTTATGATGTTTTTAAATGTGAAAAACACACAAACGTCATTAGTTGACCTCAGACAACAGCATAAAATATAAAAAAGCCAGTTCATGACACCTTTAATAAAGGCCTTCTGAAGCGAATCCATGCGTTTGTGTAAGAAAAAGATCCATATTTATAACTTTAAAAGATATAATCCCTGGCTTCTGGTAACGGTCGTACTTAAGTAGTGCCAGTGGAAGAGTGACCTCTGACCTGACCCATGGCGTATTGACGAGTGCAGAGGATAGAGGGAAAACAAAACACCCTTCACGAATTTGAAGTCCAAAACAAGAATTTTTAGGAAGTTATAAAGCTTGGAAGACCAAGGATATTTTTTAATATAACTCTGATTGTGTTTGGCTGAAAGAAGAAAGACATATGCACCTATGGCTTGAGAGGGAGTCAATTATGGGATAATTAAAAATGTTGGGTGAACTATCCCTTTAAAGCCATCTAATATAAAGTGAGCCTTATATTTAGCGGACGTGAGACAAAATCTTGCAGGACTGAAAACTGCTCTTGAGGCCGGTAGTATGCTCCACATCTTTATTCTGTACTTAACACTGTAAAAAAATATTTAAAAAATAATTTACCTGGTTGCCTTAAAATTGAGTTCATTGAAATTAATACAATTAACATTTTTTGAGATTCGACAACCTTTATTCAAATATTATTAAAATTTTGTAAGCACATTGGGTAATTGTGTGTTTTATTTGTGATGACGCAGTGAAACATGCCAAATGGTGCTCTTTTAATTATTTATTTTAAAAAAATGTGGTTCAGATACAATAATATTTTGAGTTTCTATTTATTAAACCAATTTCCTTCATTGTATCAACTCAAATAACTTAAATTCAATAGACCCTTTTACAGCCCACGTGATCAAAGAGTTGCGCGCGCATTTTGGCAACGGAAGTGGTGTTGTTCCCTAGTGGTTCTAACGTGTGAGCAACTCCGAATGTTTATCAAAACGGTTTCCCAGCATCAAAATGTATTCCCAGCATCTGGCTGTTGCGTTTTTGGTTGCACTTATCGCTATTCCACCAATGGGCTTAAGTTTTATAGGATTCCGACAGGATCACGGCCGTTTCAGAAGAACCGGCGGTACGCAGGCGATTAAATGCATTGATTGGAACGAGGACATAAAAATGCTCGCATAAAAAAATCATTTGTAAAACATTTACTGCACTTGAAACTTAATTATTTATAATAAACCTCCCAACATTGGCTGCCACTGGTGTGTATAATGTACCCCCCACCCCCAGATTATCATATCAATAATCACAGTACTTATCAATTTCATTTGTAATGATTTTATTAATAGTTTAATTGCAAAATAACCATCTGAGAAATGTATGCAAGCAACATAGTTGCTATTAAAGTACTATAGCATTACAAAATTAAACTTTAAACAGAAGTGTCGACATGAATCAATGACATAAAATGTAAGGAAAGGATAAATGTATGTCGGTGTGAAGAATAAGGATAAATGTAGAAAATTGTATTGGACATTCTGTACATGCCCACAGACAACGTATTCATAAGCATCCATTGATTTATATGCGTGTCTCGGGTGTAACTTACACGCTCGGTTTCTCAATACGTATATATCCGACCACTAAGTTATATCTGGCCATCTGCTAACGTCTTCTATCCACTCCACTATAGTACACGGATCTGGTAGCCGAATACCATTTGATAGTCAACTTTTTAAAATGACTTTCTCGGTTTGTGTTGCTTAATCCGCTCACGTAGCTTGACATGCTGCTGATTCTCGCCCCAGTTTGTTGCCAAAATGCGCGCGCATACGTTGCTACGTCATCATTGTATACAAACAGTAAAAGGGTCTATAAACTCACATTTTTAAGCCAACCAGGTTACTTACTTTTTTTTAAGTTAAACCAACAATATTTTTTGCAGTGTAGGTTTGATTGCAGCTCATGTCATTTACTCGTCTTGTAAAAGCGGTTGCTAACAAGTGTCCTAATGGGACTCCAGAGGTTTTATGGGACATTAAACACCATCAGCCGAACAGGTGAACTTTCACAGCCTCATTGTGTTGATAATCACACTATTCTAGATCAAACTTTCAGGGAAATGTTTTTAAATAAAAGCTGAAAGAGTTGTCGGAAGTATAACAGTGGTGCAATGAAGTCATGTGAGCGTGGTGTTGTTCGCACGTTTATGCATAGTGCTAATGAGGGGAATGAGAATATGAGTACATGCCATTTTATGTTTGCACATCATTTCCTCTCTTCTGTATAGTGTCAGTTTTGATCAAAAGTTAGGAGGTAAAAAAGAGGATGCTATATGGTTCACTTGTTTCTTTGGAAATCCCTGCAACGTCATCTCACACAGACACAACTTGGGTTATATAAGTATGTTAGTTATAGTTAAATTTAAAGTGCATTAAATGGAAGACAGTGGTGAGAAGAAAAACAAAGCGTTCCTAAATGCTCTTGGTAAAAATATCAATGCTCTTCTCTTTCCCACTTTTTCCCAGCGTGAGGCATGGAAACTCAGCCAATTAGACTCATTTGCATGTGTTAATATGATTAATTAGAGAGTATAAACACTTTTTCCATGACAGAAGCAGCATAGCAATTCACACACCTGCAAACTTTTTCCTGATCGAGGATAATGCCTGTTGACTAAGAGGCTTTTTTCCTCAGCCCCTCTAATTGGCATGTGAATATGCGTGGTTAATTAGGAATATGCAGATGAGGCTTGATTGGTTTGAATGCAGAGTGTAAGTTGAGGCACGGTGGGATTCAAATTGTGCCGAGGTTTTGATTTCCTTACTTATCAAGATATGAAGATAATTGCAATTGTGATCATTTGCATACGTTAATGAATTTGCTTGATGCTTTTCAATCGAATGTGAAATAAATAATTGATGCCGTATCAGCACCTACACCGACATCAGGGGACTTTTGCTTCAAAACTAAGCGCATTAAGGTGCCATTTTGGAGCTCACTAATTTGAAGAACGTATCGCTGCATCTATGCTACAAGATTCAGCCCTTGTGAATTTCATGGTGCTTTTTGCTGCCATGAGACATTAAAATGTATTAATGCAAATATAACACATTTAAAAAGACTAATGCAGATTAGTCATTTTGTGTGTGTGTGTGTGTGTGTGTGTGTGTGTGTGTGTGTGTGTGTGTGTGTGTGTGTGTGTGTGTGTGTGTGTGTGTGTGTGTGTGTGTGTGTGTGTG
Organism: Pseudorasbora parva; assembly: GCF_024679245.1. Classification (NCBI taxonomy): domain Eukaryota; kingdom Metazoa; phylum Chordata; class Actinopteri; order Cypriniformes; family Gobionidae; genus Pseudorasbora; species Pseudorasbora parva. The sequence continues at coordinate 3,630,259 of NC_090184.1, forward strand.
TGTGTGTGTGTGTGTGTGTGTGTGTGTGTGTGTGTGTATGTGTTCGTGCGTGCGTGCGCGTGTCTAAAACAAACATTACTATTTTTGTTTTTGATTTATTTGATCAATAATACAGAAAAAACATTTGTTTCTTTTATAATATGATTCCAGTGTAAATCAGCTGTTTTTATGTGAGTGTACAGTAAAATGTAATTTATTCCTGTGATCTTATCATCATTACTACACTGGTCTCATACATTTACAAATTCGTTTTACTTTTGGTCATTTACCCCCAAATTAAATCTCTTTCTGCCAGTGTAATAACATAACTTGTTTAGTCAACTTATTGTCATTTAAACTGCAATGGCCTGTGGAAATAAAGGAGACTAATGAGGGAAAACCTAACCCAGGGTTAGTTGTAACACACATGGTTTAAAACTTTACACACATGCCAGGTTGACAAAACTTTGTGTATTTACTAGATGCCATTTCAACACTATTTAGAGGAAAAAAATGCATCAAAATGAATAAATCTTTGGAAGATATCACTGAACATTTATTTAACTATAGCAAAAGTAAATTTCTTTAAGTTAATTTCATGTTTTGTGTGTGTGTGTGTGTGTGTGTGTGTGTGTGTGTGTGTGTGTGTGTGTGTGTGTGTGTGTGTGTGTGTGTGTGTGTGTGTGTGTGTGTGTGTGTGTGTGTGTGTGTGTGTGTGTGTGTGTGTGTGTGTGTGTGTGTGTGTGTGTGTGTGTGTGTGTGTGTGTTTATTTAAAATAAAACAGATGTGATATTATTGTGCTCGTATATCTGTAATGTAACAGTTGAGATGTTGTTTAATGCTGATCTAACAGCAGAAGACTCCAGCCGCAGGCGGGGCATGTTGTCACACTGCGTTACACAATCAGCCCCTGTTAAAATGATTATAGATATTCTATACTTTTATTAATTCTATTGAGAAACCATGAGGTAAAGACAGAGTCAATGATCGGAAGTTATTAAATATTCTGATGTTTTGAGCTATATACTGTATAGCTGTGTTTTGTGGTGTGTTTGTTGTCAAACTCAAAAATGCGTTTATTTTTAATGATTAAACAAGCCGTTATTTTTATTCGAAAAAGTTAATATTTTGATCTGTCATATGCTCATGTTATAATGAACTCCTATGGGGCATGTTGTCACATTTCACTTCCATTCTTTCAGGGTAAATCAAGAAAAAAAAAGTATACACTGTATTAATGAATCAAAATCACATGTGTGTAGGCTACTAGACATGTAAGGTGTCAAATGAATGTGGGAAAAAATAAATACCAAAAGTGGATTTACACAAACTGAGACAGTCAGAAAGTGTCAGGTTGAGCTCTGGTAGTAGCTCTGCCCTACTACTGTAAAAACAAATCTGTGATGTGAAAAACACAAAAATAGTGCACAATAAACGTGCCATCCAGAGCAAGACGGTATATAAACTCCACAAAATGTCTATTTCTGCAACAACAACAAAATTTAGTCATATGGGCAAATCATGTATGATATCCCACGAAAGCGAACTGTTTTCGGTAAAAGTGCTTTTAAAGTTTTTGCACCTTTTTCCTGGTATAAGTCGCAGAAACAGCTCAAATTTGATGACAGTTTAAAACTAGGATAAAGGCCTATTTGCGTTTGCACATGTGATGTTATTGAGTGCTGCTGGTGATTTTGTTGAGATGATGTTAAAGTGTTAAATGTCTTCTTTCGGTTATTTGTGTGTATATGTAGGCCTATATGTATTTTATTTTTTCGTTTGTTTATTATTATTATTTTTCTGCTCTCTTGACCAGGACTCCCTTGAAAAAGAGATTTTGAATCTCAATGGGATTATTTCCTGGTAAAATAAAGGATAATAAATGCCAATTCAATGTTTGAAAAGTGATTTGCCACTAGTTTAGAAGCAGCTCAAGGGCAGGAGGTTGTGTGAAGGGAGACAGGGGTGGAAAAGTTCTGCTGTGTGTTTTAATTGCGACACGGTAAACATTTAACGTGTGTGATTGTTTTGAGGCGGCGAACGGAAAGGAGCCTCTTAATTAACGAGGCGGCAGATTAGGCCTTATTAAATTCAAACACAGGATCAGAGCGGAGTTCAGCCTCCCCAGTGCTACAGCAGCACAGATACGGCGCTCAACACCAACTTACACACTCCACGCTCACATTTAATTGCTTCTGTAATGGTCCAAGCTCGAGCCCCATTCATACCAAGCCTTCGGGTAATCAGGTCTGCGCCACAGAGACCGACGCTAATAACGACAGCAGAAAGAGCCAGAAAACAATGAACAGTCAGATCTGGATGATGGTGGTACAAACACGGACGGCTGGGTTGTGTTGAGTTCCCATTTATTGGATAATTACACCTTAAATAGAGATCACATGTTGAGCAGATAATTCAACCGTTACAGAGTACTGGTATAAAAACATATTTACAACTCTACAAAACATGAAATCAATTGACCCACTTCTTAATCAGGGTTTCTGCACTGTAAAAAAAATTGAAACAAAAAAAGTTACCTGGTTGCCTTAAAATATTGAGTTCACTGAAATAAAAACAATTAGTTAACACAATTAACATTTTTGAGAATCAACAACCTTTATTCAAATATTATTAAAAGATTTTGTAAGCATATTGTGTAATGGTGTGTGTTTTATTTGTGATGACTTAGTGAAACATGCCACATAGTGCTATTCTCATGATTTATCACATTTTTTTTTATGTGGTTCAGATACAATACGATTTTGAGTTTCTATTTATTAAACAAATTTCCTTCATTGTATCAAATAAAAAAAAAATATTTCAATGAACTCACAATTATAAGGCAACCAGGTTACTTACTTTTTTTAAAGTTAAACCAACAATATTTTTTTTACAGCCTGCAGGCTTCACATTTAAGACCTTTTTAGGACCTATTAGAGAACATTGAAGGAATAAAGTGATGGGAACAGAACATGTCGATATTTCTAAAATAAATTTTGTTAAAGTGATTTTATGATTAAAACAAGAACAAATATTTGAATACGGTTGATTTTTATGAACCCATTGGGTGATACAAGTCATTTGCATACCCAATGACAGATATTTGTTCTTGTTTTAAGCATAAATTTCCTTAATTTCTCAGAAAACAAGACTTAATTTCTTCATTCCGCATGTCAAGTAAATGTCTCTTGATTTAAGGATGTTTTGAATTAGCATTGGAAAACAGTGGAGTGCATGCAATTCAATATTGCGATTAAACGTAGGGCCCTATAATATATATATATTGTTTTGAGTTTTCTTTAATTATTCCAATTTTTCTGAAGACTCGATGGCTTTATATGAAGAATGAAAGTCTTATGGGTTTGGAATGACATTAGGGCGAGTTAATGATGACAGGATGGTTTTTGGGTGACCTGTCCCTTTAAATGATCTGACCTACTTCTGATTTATTCATCTAAAATATGACAAATTCTGTGACATTCCTCATTATACAGTAAATTCCATTTTTTCTGCATCACAAAAATCATAGGGTACTAATTTAATGCCATGATAGTGAATTTAAGACTTTCTGTTCCGATTTAGACATTAATGCCTTAAATTGTGGATGGTCAGATTACCTGCTGAAACCCTGTTAATGCACTTTTCAGGTGTTGAGGTGCGATCCCATTTGTCGCTCAGTGAAGTCCAGTCATTTCAATAGCAATAGTCATTTCTGTGTGAATTCACGCATATTCTTTGCCTTCACCAACAGAAAGCCTCTTGGTTTTAAAGCGATTTCTGCGTGATCGGTGCTATACATAATTCATATTTTTCAGACCTGGAGGACAAACCATCCTCAGAACTGCAGCACGGGACTTTTAGCTTTCCATCTCAAAAAGAAGAAAAACAATATGAGACCAAAACGGGCCTTGTGATCCATATCCAGGACCTTCTGCAGTATTTCAGTCAGTAAAAACAGCGGGGCGTTCGTGAAAAACACTTAAAGTGCCTTAAAACAGTGATATTAAAAGATCAAATTCAGTATGCAGCTTATTGAGGATGCATATGCAGGCGAGCAGATGAGCACAGAATATGAACACAACCCGCCGAATGGTTAGGCCTTTTCTTTGGGAAAACCTTTCAAGGGAAACTGCATAGTCTAGGTTCATCTGTATATAGTATGCATCATCAATAAGGTATATATTGAATTTGGTCTTCTAATATCATTAGTACTTGGTTAAAATGACTGGTGGGCAAAGGAGGAAAGCCTGGTTTTACCCTTCAATAAGGATGTGAAAAAGAGCTTTTTGACCCTTTCAAAGGGGGAAGTGTGAAGAAAACAAAGCAAAATAATAACATTTCTTTTCAGCTGACATCACCAGTCTTACTTTCCATCCTTCCTCCATTTTAGATTGTAATAGCATTTCTTTATTTTCCAAAAAGTCCTGCCCAACATTTTTTCCCTTGATGAATATCATGGAAGAAAAATAGGTTGTGAACGCAGTTTCATGTTGACTTAAAAGAAGTGTACATTGCTTTCAGATGAAGCCTTTTCTGTGAGGTTCGATGCGAGACAGACAGGATATCCTGTGAGAAAATAGACTGTTTTCGGGGGGGTGAGAAAGCCACAATATCTCCATCAGAGATACTGCAGTCAGAAACGCAGACACATTTCCATCGCTCTCATCCCGAGCTCGTCCTCCCTCTCAGAGAAAGTCAATGTAGGCTGTGAAACTGTAAGTGCATCATCAGTGTCTGGATGAGAAGGACACTAAATGGAGAGAGGAAGGCGATGGGGAGCCCTTCAGCAAACCTACAAAACACAAGATTTGTTCAAACTGAATGTTCATCCACTATGACACACTTTAATAGTCATTACCAGGGCTTGACATTAACTTTTTTGCTCAGTAGCCACTTGTGGCTGGTGGTTTTCCAAAGTTACTAGACATAAGTTCACATCGATATCAACGAGGACAAACTGCCAAATAGATCATATTAAAAATATCTCATGATTTGGCAGCAGGAACATTAGGTTGCGGTCTCTTTTAGAAGCCTATTTTAGCGATCTGAGCTCATGGTCTGAAGCTCAAGGTGCAGGTGTACTTAGGGCATGTCCAAATCCACTTTTGCTAGTTTAAGGACAGGAAAAGAGGTCAGCACACCAGACGCAAGGTGCTAAAGTGTTGTCCCTCGTCTCTTAATGAGTCATGGGTGTGTTTTGGGTGTAACGTGCAATAAACGAATCAGAATCTCCCTTTCCCTTTAAAAGCCATTTGCACCATTTACATGGACTGAACGCTTCTCCAGAGAGGAATTCTTTTAATTTTAATATTTTAAAATGTGAGTGTGGTGTTGCGCGTCTGTGTGTGTGTAATAAGCAGAGTGTACGCTCGTTGTGCTCCGCCTATAGGCTCATATTACTAATGTACACACTCTTTAAATAACACAGAAATACTGCGCTATTGACTTTAGAGCAGGTTTGGGTTGGTCAGTGGTTTTCAGTTCCTCACAATAGCAATGCCATGCCTGTCAAGTATCCCGTTTTGGCCGGGAAAGTCCCGTATTTTACCCTTCTTTCCCGCAGACCTCCCGTATTAGTATTTTCCCGTAAATCTCCCGTATTTTAACCTGTGTTATTAAAAGATAATTATACCGGAGTAATAAAACTAAAACATTTTCAATCTGAGCTCTGTAATTAGCCTCGCGATAACTGGCATCTACAGTACGGTAGTGGCCGTTGTCGTGAGGTTAGTGTGTGAGGTCAGATGACGAGTGACAACGCGGTGAAAAACAAAACAGAGACGGATGATGGACGTAAGACGGAAGGCACTCCTGCCCCAAAAAAACCAAACCCTCGTGTAAATACCGTGATCAATGGGACAGCGAATTTATTCCGCAGGTGGGGGACAGTCACGCGTTTGGTAAGTTTTGTAACTGCGACTTCAGCATCTCACATCCGCATCATGTGCGACAGCGGAAGATCTTTTAAAGTGACAGTAACCTCTTATAATGACAATGTAAAGAACAAAAGTAATTGCTCACTTAATATGCTCTGCTCTGGACTAAATAACTTCAGTACCTTTAATAAGGATTAATCTATATATAATTCATAACTTATGCAGTGCAAACTGATAACAATTGATGTATATTTCCTACTTGTTAAGTTGTTATACAGGCAGGAAGAGCACAGGTACAAATAAAATGTATTATTATTATGGGTTTATGTGAGGATTTATGGACCATTTCTAGTCCAAACATCTAAAAATTCTTACAATAAGAAGTATTTACTAGACAAGCAAACGTAATTGTCTTGTTTTGGAAAAAATTACTCAAAATTAAGAGTTTTTGCTTAAAATAAGCAAAATAATCTGCCAATAGGGTAAGAAAAATTATCTTCAAACAACATTATTTTGCTTCCTCTTATTTTAAGCAATAACTCTTAATTTTAAGTATTTTTTTCCAAAACAAGACAATAAGTTTTACTTGTCTAGTAAATGTCTCTTAATGTAAGAAAGTTTTGATATTTTGAATAGAAACAAGAAAAAAATACTAAGAAGAGCATTTTTTGCAGTGTGCCCTTTAAGTCTACAATTGAGAAAATGTATAGATTATATGTAAAATTCAGCCTGCCAAAGTGGCCAGTAAGAGTGACTGCGTTACACACCACTACTGAAACACACAGGCATTTGGTGGGCTGGCGAGTGTTAATGTCAAGCCCTGTTATGGCCTACAGACAAAAGACCACCATATTGACCTTAAAGAGTAAAATCAAAGCATGCACTCACTTTCTGGTCGGGTAAGACCGGGTTGCTCTGCAGGTGTGTATTAAGGAGTGCGGCTCCTGGCCGGTCGTGTTCGCAAAATATGGAGCCGTTTACATAGTGGAATCGGTCACCGGGGACCAACTGGTTTCTGCACGTCGCACAGGAGAAGCACTGAAACAGATGAGAGAGGGATGAGTACATTTATCCCTTTTAAGTGCTGAATTATTGACAATGGATTTTATTAAAGTATGCAACTGCCTTGGCTCAGTGCTCACAATGATTTGTTTTAATAATAAGTAAACCATCATGCAACCAAGGTCAGTTCCATTCGAAAACAAAGGAGACTCAACAAGATTATTAGACGAGAACACTGAATGCGAAGCTGTAATTTAGCTAGGCTTTATCCAGAGATGTACTGTACCATACTATTAAGTGACAAAAATAAATGATGATTAACACATTTAATTCAGCTCTAATGAGCATCTGCTATTTAGAAATTCTGCCATTTACTCGCCCTCATGTTGTCCAAACCTGTATGACTTTCCTTCTACTGTGGAACAAAAAACAACATTGCAAAACAAGCTTTTTTTACTTAGTATTTTTGTCATATGCCAAACATCTAAAAATTCTTACATTAAGCAGCATTTACTAGACAAGCAAAAGTTATTGTCTTGTTTTAGGGGAAAATAACTCAAAATTTAGTGAGTTGTTGCTTAAAATGAGAAAAGAGAACTGCATTTGGCATTATGTGCCGCCTGTGAGGCGGTTCCTGTGCGCGCGAGTACAGCGCTTAAAGGAACACGCCACTATTTTTGAAAATAGGCTAATTTTACAACTCCCCAAGAGTTAAAAAGTTGAGTTTTAGCATTTTCTAATCCATTCAGCCGATTTCCGGGTCTGGCGGTAGCACTTTTAGCATAGATCATTGAATCTGATTAGACCGAGAAGAGTTTCAATATTTTTCCTATTTTAAACTTGACTCTTCTGTAGTTACATCGTATACTAAGACCAACGGAAAATGAAAAGTTGAGATTTTCTAGACCGGTATGTCTAGGAACCATTCTCTTCGAAATATGGATTAAAAAACAGTGAAGTTGGAAAATGAGTCTATTTTCTAAAATAGTGGTATGTTCCTTTAAGGATATCACACATATGCATGTGTCCAGTCTACTATCTACCTGGGAATTTTTGAAATATTTATGAGTATTAAAATCATGCCGTTATCACAACCCGTTACAATATGCTTATCACGATATGTACATTTGTGATATTTCGATCAAACGTGGAGCTGTACATGCAACTAACCCCAAACCAAACCATCTCCTAAGCCTATAGTCAGTGTATGTTGTCACTTAATATTACTCAGTACTTAAACGTAAAATTTGACTATAACAAGGACACTTAAAAAAACTAAAGTATAACCCTACATTTAAAAACTGAGTAATAATAATTAACTAGGATTAGGGTTTGGTTTAGGGTTACTTGCATGTAATTATGCAAAATTTGTAGTTATTACTACAGTAACTACATGTAACATGGGGACACTAAAACAAATTCTTACCAAATAAAGTGTAACGACTTTATCGTATGGAGAAAAACATAATATTTGTGTTCCGCAGAAGAGGATTATTCGTTGTTCACTTCAAAATGAAAATCCTGATATTTTACACACACCCATTTCATCCAGGATGTTCATTTCTTTCTTTCTTCAGATGAAAACAAATACATTTTGAGGAAAACATTCCAGGATTTTTCTCCCCATCGCATCCAAAATGTTGAAGGTCCAAATCACTGCAGTTTCAGAGGAAGGGCTTCAGAGGCTCTGCACGATCCCAGACGACGAATAGGGTCTGAGCTAGTCAAATTATATATATATATATATATATATATATATATATATATATATATATATATATATATATATATATATATATATATATATACTTTTTAACCTAAATTGCTCATCTTGCACTGCTCTGCAACGTGCCATGGATTGCGCAATCACGGCGGAAAGTTCATGCTAGACGTAGAGAAGTACCGCCCCAAGCGAACCAGCGAGGACTAATACAAACAGCCTTTACCAAAAAACACTCCATCTTCAACTTCAAAATTGTCCAACATCATTGTTTTACCTTTTTTTGCTAAATCATGTTTATCATAGTCTTGTATTAGGTGTGGTGCTTCTGCCTTCGTCTAGTGTGACATTTATGACGTGATTGCGCAATCACTGACACAGAGCAGAGCAAGATTAGCAATTCAGGTTAATAGGTATATTCATTTAGACTACATTTTTTTACATTTCCGATTGCTTGACTTGATCAGACCCTATTCCTCGTCTGGGATCGTGCAGAGCCTCTGAAGCCCTTCCTCTGAAACTGCAGTGATTTGGACCTTCAATATTTTGATTGCCATTGAAGTCTGAGGAGGAAAATCCTGGAATGTTTTCCTGAAAACAAAAAACAATGTCATTTATTTTCGACTGAAAAAAAAAAAGACATGAATATCTTGGAGGGGTGAGTAAAATATCAGGAAATGTTCATTTTGAAGTGAACTACTCCTTTAATTCAGGGTTTGGAGAGACGTGGGTGAGTAAATGAAAGGGGTTGAACGATCCCTTTACAACGCTTCATGTAACAGACCTTGAGGTGGTAGACGTTGCCCTGTGCCCGCATGACCATTTCACTGGCGGGAATGGACTGACCGCATGCGCTGCAAGCCCCCGTGTGCCCAAACAACCTGGAACACAGGAGGTAGAACAAACACAGTGAACATCCTTCCCAAATTGAATTGCTTTATTCCAGGAGTGCAGAGATGACTTCAGCAGTGTCGACACACTGGCTTAAAGGGTTAATTCACCCAAAAATGAAACTGATGTCATTAACTCCTCACCCTAATGTCGTTCCACACCCGTAAGATCTCCGTTCATCTTCACACACAGTTTAAGATATTTTATATTTAGTCCGAGAGCGTATGCAAGTGTATGCACACTATACTGTCCATGTCCAGAAAGGGAATAAAAACATCATCACAGTAGTCCATATGAGACATCAGTGGGTTAATTAGAGTCTCTTGAAGCATCCAAAATACATTTGGGTCCAAAAATAACAAAAACTACGATTTTATACAGCATTGGCTTCTCTTCCGGGTTTGTTTTCAATCCTCAAATAAAGATTCAAATGGTTATGAATCAGCGTATTGATTCATGATTCAGATCCGAATCAATACACTGATTCATAACCTTCCATTTTGTATTTTGTGTGTGTGTGTGTGTGTGTTGGATTCAGATTGGCGAATCCTGCTCTGAAGTTTGTCTTCTTTTATTCAGCATTGATACAATAAAGTGGTAGTTTCTTATACATACGACTTTCGTCTCTTCAACCATATGGATAACGAACCTGTGGTGTCTTAACAAAAGAGAATTTACTTGGTATCGTCCCTGGCGAATTTCCAGGGTGGCGTAATCGCTGAATTAAATCTCTAACTCTCCCTTTGTACTGCCACACTTGCATACACTCTCGGACTAAATATAAAATATCTTAAACTGTGTGTGAAGATGAACGGAGGTCTTACGGGTGTGGAACGACATTAGGGGGAGGAGTTAATGACAGACATTTTATTTTTGGGTGAACTAACCCTTTAACGTTAAACGAGAGTGTGTGACGCATCTACGACAGCACACGGCGTCTCTGATGATCTCCGTGGGAGAGAATGCATCTGCAGAGATCATCAACACCCGGTGGATGCAAATGAGACCAATGCAAATCAACACAAGAACAAAATGCTTGTCAGCATAGCACGACAACTACAGCTTCAGACAACTTTTGAATTGCAAATGACGGTGGAGACTCTTGCCTCAAACGGTCTCATTATCGACTTGCGTCTTTGTTATAATGATTAAGATTTTTGGTCACTACTAACTGTGGAGGTGAAAAAAAATACGGCTCTATGAGATAAAAGCCTTTTTCACACTCATTATTAGTTGTTAAAACTGCATGGTATTTCAAGAGTGCAAGATGAGTTTTGCCGTTTGTAAATTTTGCAAAGTACCCGGTGAATTTATGGTTTAGTTAGCATTTGAATAATATATAAGTAGCATTTTTATGCTTGATCGGTGAAATTAGATTCTATTAGGCAAGTTATTTTCAACCTTGTTACTAAGATTATGTCTAAACACCCTGGTTTCTGTGATCTTGTGTTTATAGCAATAACCAAAACATCAAATTTAAACAGACAATACAATTAATCAGACTTACACAATTAAAAAAAAAAATTACATTAAAATGGAAACACTGCAAATTAAGCCTAAATCACACTATAACGCTGTAGGATCCGCTGGTACGGGACCAAACGCTGGTTTGCAATAAGTGAGAAATCTATTTAAAAGATCCCAATAAAAATAAAAATGTGTTTGTTCACAAAAACTTGGGTAACGGTGGAATAGTTGGGATAAATAAATAAATACTATGCTTTGGAAAATGTCCAAATGGAGTTACAGCGTGCTTTGGGCTTCATTTGCAGCCCTGTCACTCGTATCCATGTCTACTCTTATTATTTACTGTGTTAGTCTGATTACTTCTTGTATTTTTTGTTTAAATTTGAGGTTTTGTTTATTGCTAAAAACACAAGATCGCAGAAACCAGGGATAAATACTGTTTTTTGGTAAAAAAAAAAAAAAAAAAAAAAATTATATATATATATATATATATATATATATATATATATATATATATATATATATATATATATATATATATATATATAAAATTAATTGAATGCATTTTTGGTAACACTTTACTTAAAGCCTTTATGTATAATGCATTATAAAAGTATTTATAATGCATGTTATATTTTCATAAATAACTTTCCAAAGTTAAAATGCATTGTAATATTTACAGATTCCTTGTTACAGCAGAAATTGGATATTTGCTGCATGTTTTAATACTTTCTAAAAGCGTAATAATGAATAGACAAGTATTATAATGTTTTATAACAGTCTTTACTTATTTATGAGACAATACATTGCATTGCATATTTAATGCATTAATAAACTTTTATAAAGCATCATATATAAAAGCAGTGTTACTGCTTTTTTAGTGATTAAAATTAGTTAATAATTAAAGAGATGTTACGTTAACACTGTCTTAAAGCCTCTATGCATAATGCATTATAAACAGTATTAATAATGTGCATAAGAATGCATGATATCTTCTCATAAATAAATAACTAAAGTTAAAATGCAAATTCCATGTTACACCTGAAACTGCTTGATTGTAATGTTTTAAAGCATTATAGTCTCTAAGGGTGCAAGTATTATAAGTGTGGTGCATTATAAGATACATAAAGCTTTTATAATGCATTAATTATGCCTTAAAGGGTTAGTTCACCCAAAAATGAAATGTCTGTCATTAACTCCTCCCCCTAATGTCGTTCCACACCCGTAAGATCTCCGTTCATCTTCACACACAGTTTAAGATATTTTATATTTAGTCTGAGAGCGTATGCAAGTGTATGCACACTATAATGTCCATGTCCAGAAAGGGAATAAAAATCAGCGTATTGATTCGGATCACGTGTCAAACTGCTGAAATCACGTGACATTGGCGATCTGAATCAATCCGGTGATTCATAACCTTTCACATCTTTATTTGAGGATTTAAAACAAACCCCGAAGAGAAGCCAATGCTGAATAAAGTCGTAGTTTTTGTTATTTTTGGACCCAAATGTATTTCCGATGCTTCAAGAGACTCTAATTAACCCACTGATGTCTCATATGGACTACTGTGATGATGTTTTTATTCCCTTTCTGGTCATGGACAGTATAGTGTGCATACACTTGCATACGCTCTCGGACTAAATATAAAATATCTTAAACTGTGTGTGAAGATGAACGGAGGTCTTACGGGTGTGGAACAACATTAGGGTGAGGAGTTAATGACAGACATTTCATTGTTGGGTGAACTAACCCTTTATAGTAAAGTGTTCCCAGATTTACTACAATAAATTGACCATCAGATTATGTCAGTATGATTAATTGCTGGATTAAAAAGGTCATGACCTGATGTAGTCTGTCCTGCAGAGGATCATTCCTCCTTTGCTGTAGCAGGTGGATCCGATCTCTCCCAGCTGAGCCTGACAGCACGAGCACTTTAGGCAGCGAGTGTGCCAATATCGCTCCATGGAGAAGAGCAGGAAGCGGTCCGCGATTCGACCCCCACAGCCAGCACACGACCTGGACACGCACGCACCGCCCGAAACCTGGCTGTTCACCATAGCCCCGGCTGAAGGAGGCAAAGCACAAGACTATAACCAACACCTGTACGGGGTGCAAATCAGTTGTTTTGATATGAGGAATTATTTTGATTGAATTGACCATGGGCGTCAGAACCATTGTGTGTGTGTGTGTGTGTGTGTGTGTGTGTGAGTGTGTGTGTGTGTGTGGGACAAGACTGCTGGAGCTGCTCAGCTGCGACCTGGACGAGGAGCAGGTATGAATTAATAAATGAGCCTGTGCACACTGAAAAAGTGTGTGTATTGGGTGTCTTTAACTTTCAGTCACAAAAACTGTTTGGCATGGGTGTCAGAACCGTTGCGTGTGTGTGGGACAAGACCCCCCACGTTTTACGACCAATGATATTGGAGCCACTCACTTTTATCGTCTCTAATTCAGCACATGTCTGTTTACCTGCCCCTAACTGAGAAACACGTATTACTAAAAACGTTACACGCTTTATTTCTACTTGTCTAATATTTTCTCAATTTTTATAACAAAAAAAAAAGCCTTTCCAATCTGCTACGGTGTTCTGTGAAGCGTACAGACTTCACCATCAGCTCGGTTTTCTGTTCAGAAAAGCTTTTAACTGTTATGTGTTGGCTGATTGTTTGTATTATTCTATCTTTTTATTCATTTTTTTGCTATTTTTTCCATTGTTGCACTTTGAGATTCTTCTGAATGAAAAGTGCACAATAAATAAAATCTATTATTATTATTATTGTTATTATACATGATGGGAAAAGGGAGTAGAGCGAGTGTGGCAAAAGGCAGATCCTAACCTCTGGTTGATTTGCCTCAAAACTTAAATGACATGCGTCTTAACCCTACACCATAGCCATGGTAAATAACTCAGTGATTTCCATAATTTTGTCTGTTACAATTGTTTAGTAAACAGCGGTATATTTGTATTTAATGTAAATGGCATCTAACGTTACTCCAGTAAAAAAAAATCTGAGAGAGAGGACCCACCCACTTTTAATTCTCTTCCGACGCCCATGGATGTGACGGGAACAGGGCCAGAACCACCGCAGACTCTGAGGGGGCTTTCACACTAGCACTTTTGGTGCGCACCCGGGTTCGATTGGCATCAGAGTTCGGTTGGTTTGGATGATGGGAACGCGGTCTTCCGAACTCGGGTGCAAATCCGCAAACCGTACCTGAGTCCGCTTAAAAAGGTGGTCTAGGAATTGGTTCATGTTGACTCTGGTATGGTTCACTACTGATGTGAACACAATCGTACTAAATCGCAGAAAGTAAACCGCTATTAATGATAAAAATGTGTGTTTTGTGTTCGTTTCACTCATTTACCTGACGACCGTCTCTGACATACTGCAAGCAGAGAGCTGTAGATCTCATTTCTGCTCGTCTTCAGCGTTCTTTACAGCATTCGCAGTGCATTCGCAGCAGATAGACGCAAGTGCCATTACGTACTGAAGCTTTGGTAACAAAACCAACGGGTCAAAAACAAAAATATAAAAGTGACGGGAGCAACCCTATGCATTTCGGGAAGTGGGGGTCAATTGAAATCGGGTTCGGTCCAGGCAAGAGTGAAAGCACCCTAAAAGTCAACATTTCCCTCACAATACTCAACACAGTGGGTTTCCCTCAATAGGAGATCTTAAATATTTGTTGTCTGTGATGCTAAATAAACACGCGATGCACGAGCAGCATAATCCTTCAGTACAGCTAAACCACACAGTTACTGTACACTGCACCAACATTAATATAGAGCATAATGGGGATATTCTATATGTTCGAACCAAATCACTTTCATGAAATGCATTACATTTGCATTAAAAAATGAGTTGAAATCGATTTAAGACAATAGAAATAGTTGCTTCCTTTGACAAAAATATTACTTTTTGTCTGTCTGCATCTCATGACAAGTTACTGTGAAAAAAAAGACATTTTATATCCAAGCATCTCAAATCCAGTACCATGCGATAAAATGCATTATATTCTCCATAATCAAACAATAGACTTAAACAATAAAACTTAAAAAGGGCAGACAAATTACATTACAAAACGAGTGTCAGCGAGATGAAACAAATATTTATACAAAATATATTTATTAAATACACACACACATACATACATTTATATTTATATGTATATCATTTATATATATATATATGTATATATAAATTAAATATGTGTATGCATTTATATATATATATATATATATATATATATATATATATATATATATATATATATATATAATATGTTTATACGTTTGTAAAAAAAATATGTTAAAATTCATACATAAATACGTATAAAGATATAACAAAATATACAAAATATTTATACATTTATAAAACATGTTTATATGATTATATTTATATTTAATTTGATATTATTATTTGTATGTTTGCATTATATATATATATATGTGTGTATATGTGCATATAAATAAATATATTTTATATAAATACACAAACATATTTTATTTATATATATATATATATATATATATATATATATGTGTGTGTGTGTGTGTGTGTGTGTGTGTAATGCATACATACAAATAATAATATACAATTAAATAAAATACTGTTTGTTTTTTTGTTTTTATCCATCCAACTAACTTATACGCCGTAAGATATGTAATGCAGTGAACACGGAACAAGAAGAGTTAACTTATAAACACAACATGCGCTGATGAATCCTGTGGATTTTAAACTTCAATTTCTCAGCTCATACACTGCATGACTGCAACTTCGTCAACTTAAATTAAATACTGCAAATTAATATATCCGCTCAGTTTGGCGCATGTGCACATAAAGAAGGGCGACTCACCTCGATGAGCTTCAGACCCCTGAGCTCACACACACTTTATCAGTGTAAAGTTATCCGCCGCGGGACCTCGCGCTCGTGTGACTGTCCTCGTCCTCCTCCTCCTCACGCGCACATTGCCATCTAATTAAGGTCGCTTTGTTAGAAGGGGAATTAACCGCGTGTGCGAAAGTTACTGACTCCGGTGCACCGAGCGGCAGACAGACAGCAGTCCAAAACAAGAGCGCGCGTTATTCCGTGAGCGACTTCATGAAGCAGAGCCGCGTCGCGTGAAGCTCAACGACTGATCGGAGCCGCCGCGGGGCTTTTTTTTTATCGCTGGCGTGACGTAACAGAGCAGAATACGTCACCTTGATAGGGTTGATTATTTAGGGGCGTGGCATAGCCTAATAAATATTTGTCTGTCACATGTCTACGGAAACTCTGAACACCTATCCCTTAAAATGCATCTTTATTCTCATATGAAACAGATAGATATTATAAACGAGGGATTTATCAATAAACCTAATGAAAGTTCACTGTAATTAAGTAAACACTAAAACACTTAATATTTAACAATTTTTGATCTGACTGTTGTATAGAACTGAGATGGATGATGATTTTTGTTTTTATTGAGCAAAATTACAAATTAACACAACAGTATCTTATACATGGTAAGAGATCAATGGCACACATACACATGCAGAAAAGAGAACAACAGCAAAACAAGTAAGAAAATAGTAATACAGTTGTAGTAGAATTAGTAATTATACTACTAATAATGACAATATTAATAGTAGTAGTTGTAACAACAATAATATACATAATAGTAATATCTATATAATAGTAATAGTGTTTTTTTTAATTATTATTATTATTTTTTTTTTTAATTGCAGAAATGCTTTTTAGGTGAAATTAACTATTTAAAGGGTTAGTTCACCCAAAAATTCAAATGACCCCATGATTTACTCATCCTCAAGCCATGCATCCTAGGTGTAGGCTATATGACTTTATTCTTTCAGACGAATACAATCACAGATATTGAAAAAAATCCTGGCTCTTCAAAGCTTTATAATGGTTGTGAATGGCTGTTTCTGTTTTGAAGTCCATCAAATGTATCTATCCATCATCAAAGTGCATCTATCCATCATAAAAAAGCATCTATCCATCATCAAAGTGCATCTATCCATCATAAAAGTGCATCTATTCCAGAGGTGGTAAAAGTACTCAAAAGTTATACTCGAGTGAAAGTATATATACCTAAATAAAAAAATACTCCAGTAAAAGTAGAAAGTCCTCCATTCAAACATCACTTGAGTAAAAGTACAAAAGTATCAGATTTAAAACGTACTCAAGTACCGAAAGTAAAAAGTAAATATTCAAATTAACTGTAAATATCAATAATTAAGCAGATAAAATCTTTTGGGACTGATCTGCAATGCTTTAATTGAACAAATGATAAGATTAGATACTGCAATTAAGAATTTGTTAGATTTGCAATTAATAAGAGACAATGAAGCACCTTAACGCAGTATAGGGGTTAAACTTAACATAGACACGTTCCATAACATTAGCTCCATAAAACAGATGAGGAGCAAGATACTATTAACTAATTCAACATTAATTCAAAAGCCATAACCACAATGACATATTACTCAACAATTAGATAATAGTCATGTGCCTCAACAAGTAAAGTCATAATATAATTTTGCCAATTGTTATGATTAATGATGAATTAAACAGACAACTGAGAGTCGGAATGCATGGCTTTGAATAGCCTACATGAATTTACATTATTAGTTAATGTAATATGTTATTAGGGAATTAATGATGTCAATAGCAATTCATATATTACTTAATCTATTAATCATATAGAATGTTCATTAGTTGCTGATGCAGTAATCATTAATAAATGGTTTAGTTCTTCATTAGTAATACATTAACTTATGATTATCTGTGCATTAGTTAGGCATGAATTATAATAGTGCACCTGTATCGTAAAATGTTACTGATGTTTTCATAGTAAATTGTGTGCCGCAAAATAAAAAAGTTGGGGAAACACTGAGCTAACGTTAGTGTGGCAAACCTGACTTGTCAGCTTTTCTAAGTCTATACCCGACTGGATCATCCATGAATGACCAGACCGGTTTGGAAATCAAGTGTGATAAATACTTAATACTTGGAGCGGGCATGGGGAAATGTATTGGAGTAAAAAGTAAACTTTGCCTTTAATATTGTAGTGGAGTAAGAGTAAAAGTAGATGCAAATAAAATATACTCAAGTAAAGTACAGATCCCCGAAAAAAATACTTAAGTAAAGTATCAAAGTATTTTTACTTGATTACTTACCACCCCTGATCTATTCATCATAAAAGTGCATCTATCCATCATCAAAGTGCATCTATCCATCATCAAAGTGCATCTATCCATCATAAAAGTGCATCTATTCATCATAAAAGTGCATCTATCCATCATCAAAGTGAATCCATTCATAATAAAAGTGCATCTATTCATCATAAAAGAGTATCCATCCATCATAAAAAAGCATCTATCCATCATCAAAGTGCATCTATCCATCATAAAAGCGTTTGTGTGAAAAAAGATATCCATATTTAAAACTTTACAAACTGTGATCTCTAACTTCCACTAACATTCACACACCTAGATGGCTTGAGGGAGAGTAAATCATGGGCTTATTTTAACTATCCCTTATGATCTCTCTACAACAGAACTGAATCAACATTGAACTTTAGCTGGACAACAGCCAAAATGCATTAGTTTCCTGTTGTCACTGAAAAAGGTATTGTACAAAGCCGCGCCATATAGCGAAATAAAAGTGTGTTGACTTTTGACTTAGACCAAAGTTGCTTGCATATAGTAGAGTATTCTCCCTGAGGACAAACTCACATAAAGCTCAAGTTGAAAAACTCATTCTGAAAATGCAAAGCATCGGTTGAATCGGGAAGTTCGCCTCGTTTTTTGGACTCAGTTCTTTTTTTCTTATTTCAAAAATATATTATTTTACGTCAGGGCGTTTTACGTTAGGCCCTATCATATGTTCCTTAGCTGAGATTCTAAAACAGTAATATTCTTTTAATGTATTAATATTAAAATTATTTTTTATATTAAGTCATCCGGCACCCTTGAGAACCAGTAGGCTAAATCAATTACGTTTTATTAATAAAGGTGTTTACAGTAATTTCATGCGTCCTTATTGCAGTCATGATTAATCTCAAAAACATAAAGTCGTTTAGAACCCGAATATAATTTGCTTAACACGTTGTGCCAACATGCTATTTATTAAAACCAACTCTGCTAATAAAACAATCAAGTTTTGCAACATATTAAAGTATCCTTTACTTAATCGCCCCATCGATCATCATTAGGCCTATTGACTCCCAAATCTTCAGATTAGGATTATATAAAAGAACGATTTAAAAACATGAGCTCTACTCTTCACAGAAGACAGCAAGAGGGTCATATTTAATTGTTTATTATGGTTTTGCACCTATGTGTTCTTGTGAGCACCACTAGATGTCAGTATTGTCTGAGTTTAAATACCTATTCTGTGCCCTGAAAGTGTACTGTTTCTGTGAAAAAAAGTAGGCCTACATAGCCTAGCCTACTTTTGCGTGTGTATGAGAAGAGTGGTCACACTACTTCGTCTTGCTCTGTCGCTATAGTTAGGCCTATGTGTTTCCTGTCACTGTTTAAACTGCCCTGTCAATCTTGTCGAAGTTAAAATCCTCCACATTTAATTTAATTTAATTTAATCTCTTACTGTTTCATATGTTATATAATATAGATATTAGCCTACTACAGTGATATTGATCTGTTGAAAGTACCTGTTGATGCTTTTACACTCAATCACCTAAACCTCGAGCACATCGGCCATATTTGTAGTTTTTGAACCCTTTTCTTTTATCCGTGTGCTTGGTGCGTTTAAGTCCTCCTGGGATGTCGGTATTCACGAGGTGAGAAGTCGTGTTAACGCTGCCTTCACGTGCTATCGGAAGTTTTCCTACTTCCCACTTCAGAAGTCGTGAGCTTGTTGTGTTCAGGCGCTTTGTTGTCGGGAAGAATGGAGGACGCCAGGTTCATACTTTTGTGCGTCTTTGGAAAATATTATTTTAACACTATAACCATTTCAGTCATTTCAGAAAATCATAGACTCACTGGCAAACACTAGCAGCACAACACGAAAGCATATTGTTTATAATCACATTCACAATAAAGGCATAATAGACAATAAAGGCAGCTTAAAGACTAAAATGGCAATAGTTTTCAGCCATACCTGATCCTATTGTATAGCTACTTTTACCACACTATCTAGATAGTCAGCTTGCTCACTATTCTGGAATGATGGTCAAATAGATGCGATTTTCGATTGGTTTAAAATACACAATATATGCTTCAAATGATTATTAATTTATGTGTACTACTCTAACAACAAGACAAGACAATGAAATTGTTGTGGAAAAAACTAATAAAACACCTGCCACAGCAGAAATTCGTCTCCCATCCGCCATTTTTAACGTTTATGTCACGCCCATCTCGGGAACTTGGGTATCAATATTATTTCCGAACTTCCCAGTGGTAAACACGACACCAGAGGGCGTTCATGTGCAATTTTTACCTCGGAAACTCGTATTTACTCTAATTCCGATAGCACGTGAAGGCAGCATGAATATATGATTTCAACATACTATGATTTGTGACACACCAATTCTGATTTTTAAAGGTGCCCTAGAATGAAATTAATTTGAATTAACCTTGCCATGGTGAAATAATAAGAGTTCAGAACATGGACATCACATACTGTGAGTCCCAAACATCATTGCCTCCTACTTCTTATGTAAATCTCGTGAATCCATTACGCAACGGAAAAAAAGTGATTCTCAACATAAAGCCCAACCATGACGCAAACGTTGGGGATCATTTATATGCACACCCCCAACATTTGCATCTAACCAAACATGTGCATTGTCAGGCGGAAATGCGCAAATCATCAAACCAAGCTACTCGCATGGACACACTAATGTTCCAGGCTGTTCAGGAGACCTGAGGACTTTACATATCCTTCCCACAGATAAAAAATGTCAACAGTCATGGTTGATGTTTATAATCCGATACCACAACAATTTAATTCAAGATCGTTCGTTTGTTCGGCCGATTTCAAGCAAGCTTCGCTCAGCGTCTTAAACTGAAGAAAGTGGCGACTGTATTCCTGCAAGCAGTAAGTAGCGATTTATCCACTTATTGACTGTTTAAACAATTTCTGATTAAATTGAAAGTTTCTTAGAGAGACAGCATTGTCTAGATGACCCAAGATGCTAGTACAGTAACTATAGGAAACTCCAAGAACCATACAAAACTAAATAGTGTGTCTAATGACAAAGGGTAATATTATTACAAAATACATCCGTGGATACTTTGCTTAGATCATTCACTCGATCCTTCTAGCAAACGTCACCTTTTCCACCATATAAGTTAAAACGACAGTCATTTGACAAGGCTATTCATTTTGTAAAAATATATTAGGCTATATATTTATATTTTTGATAACTGAAGTATGGTGTTTCCCATGATGTTTTAGCCTATTTGTATTTCAGATTAGGCTACATCACAGTCACTGCGTAACGTTAGCCTACATTGTGACTACGTGACTAATGCAATATCCTAATAATGTTTTCAGATCGTCAGTGAGCGAGAGAGTGAGCTTGTGCATATGGTTGCCAGATTGGACATGTTTAGATAAAAACCGGAGTGTATAAGGGTTTCTTTTCACAGAAAAGCTCTGATCTGAAAACACCAAATAAACAAGTAAGCTGCATTTTATCAATCTCTGTTTGAGATGCTTTGCTTAAAGTGTCATTCAGTCGGTTTGTGTTGTGTCAGGATGGTCAGGACTCACAAGTGGCTTTACTCAACTGCTGTGAGCTGTGAGTGGCTGAAATAAGCCAATCAAAGCAGAGCTCAAAATTAATTTTCATGACTCTTCCAAACAAGGCAAAAACAGAGCATCACATCCTAGGGACAATTTATAGGGTTGTAAATGGACCTGCAAAACTGTATCTGGACATTTTTTTTTCCTTAAATAAGCCACATACCCTCATTGTAGATATCAGAGAACAATTTAACATCGTTCAAATCATTCTAGGGCACCTTTAAATAATACTATTTATGATAAATTGGGACGCAGTGCTGGTTTTTCAACCACTCGAAGTAAATCAGTTTGTCATCTCCCAGTAGATTTTTAATGTTAATATTATTTGACAAACATTGTTAAACATTTTTTCTTTCCAATTTTTGAATTACTTTTACAGCTTCACCAAGTCTTCATTTATCCAGATGTAAGATTATATAATATCGTTTTTCCTGTTTAAGGATAGGCCTATCAATATGCTAACTAACCTGACGATTCTTGATTTATTTATTGTGGTACATATTAAATGTGTGAGCTAGCCTGTAAACCTGCGGCCTTATGTTCTGGTTTCCGACATACTTCCAGTTCCTCTGTCAGATCTGTGCTGAAACTCACATCTCGCTGTTAGTCGATCTGCACCAGACCTGGATCTTCCTCTTTCACTCTGGCACCCAAAACCATTTTGATCTGACTAATCAGAAAGGTTTTTTTTCTTCTTAAACATTAACTTATTTTAGCCCTATTTCAGTTAGTTGTCAAGGCAACATTTCTAATTTTCTAAAAAAAATTGTGTAATATTTCTGTTGTTAACACAGCTGAGTATGTCTGAGTATGTACTACATTTGAATTTGTGACTGTTAAAGTACGTCCTATGTCCACTTTATTTCTTTATTATCTGTCAAAATAACGGAAATCACTTTGAAATAGTACCACGCAATTCTGAAGTTAATGAACACTATTGATTAAGGCAATGTTTGTTAAAAATATATAATAAAATTATCCGTATTTTTAACTTTATAAACTATAATCACTGGCTTCTGGTAATGGCCATATGCGAGTATATAGTAGGGAAGTATTCAATTTTGGACACAGGATTAATTTCAATTAAGTATTTTTTGGGTTAATTTTTACGATAATTTTAGTTAATAACACTGGGCCAGTTTAGAGAGTCCCATATTTATTTTTTAAATGGAATATTGTAGACATTGTAGAAAACATAGCATGAATAGAAAACAAAGCGGCTCATATAAAAACATTTAGTTTGACCACCTGAGGTGGATGAACAACATTTTCTAAAACTCTTATTGTGGGGAAAAAAGTGCACTTTTAGGAGTTTCAAGCTCGGATGTTAACTATTCATGGGAAGTGCTGCTAATGTGAATCCTTTCCTGCGTCACATGACACTAAAACCCAAAGGTCCCTCCCCGGCTGTTTAATGTCATGAATTGTGCTACTATTGCGTCTTTTCTCTTTGTTTGGAGATTGTTGTTGTCAGGGTACATATCTTAAAGTTTACAATGCTTCTAAGAACAGTCTCTATCAATTACACCGACTTGGCACACAAGTTCCTTTGGGGAAATGTGAGGCCCCTAAAGCAAACAGCTCAGGCACATTTTACATCACTGATGACGTCGGCAATCCAGACAGGCTAGTGTCCATGGCGATGGCAAGCACAAACCTTAATTTATTAAAAAACATATTTTTATAACATGCTTAAAATTCATTTTCCATGTCCTGAATAGAAACCTCTAAATATTGTTAAGATTGTTAATGTTTCAACTGTTTTTCACGACTGACGCGGTGACCTCAACATACTATACCTTCTAAGTAAGCAAGTGTTTGCAGACTGAAAGTCCCCATGAAATCAAAATGGAAGTTTTTTGGCTTTTAGTATAAATATGTTACTCTTATAAGCTAGTGTGCTCAAAACAATGACACAATTCACATTTTGAAGATATAAGCGTTTAAAACTTACAGTCTCTCATTTGGATATGGATTAATGATATTGATGACATCACTTTGCACTTCAGCTTCTCATCAGATTTTCTGTCCAAGTCAAGTCCCCTTTATTATATAGCGCTTTTACAATGCTGACTGTTTCAAAGCAGCTTCACAGTGTTAACTGGAAAATAATGCAAGAGAATCTGATTCGGCTGTACAGCCGCTCTGGAGAAAACGGTGAAGTTATCAGCTCATGTCAATGATCATATAGGGTCAATGAGGGCAGATCGGTAATATCGTTGAAATTTAAGTGTCCCCAACAGAGCAAACCAAAAGCCAAAGGCGACGGTGGGAAGAACCAAAACTCCTTCAGGACCAGAATGGAGGAAAAAACATTTGGAGAAACCAGGCTCAGCTCTGCTCTGGCCGACGAACAAACAGTCTGTGATTACGATTCTGGCAACATTACAGGTCAGAAGTCATATTAGATCAATAGATATTCGTAAGATTATTCGAAAGATTGGAGTGGTCACGCCGGAGACGGGTTTAATGAGGATGTCGTGTCGATGCGGCATCTACAGGGGGAGTTTAATTGACACGCAGATATTTCAGGGAAGCATTTGTCATGTCCAGGTGCAGGTCCATAATCTGGTTTACTACTAGTTATCCAATTTTTTATATCAGCTATGCATTCTGTTAATCTTGTGAATTGGTAAGTTTCGTCAGGGCGTGAAGAAATATAGAGCTGAGTGGTGTGACATCTCTTCATTTACTTCTTTCTTCTTTTAAGACCGCAGTTTTCTTTACGGTCTTTCTGTCCAATCAACTGCTCTCTAGAATCTGAAGCCCCGCCCCCTACATTATAAACAGACGCTAGAGCTGTGACTGAAATCGATCATATGTTCACAGATTTACTATCAGTGCACAGTGCACTATATAGGGGATAGGGAACGATCAGACAGTGCACTATATAGGGGATAGGGAACGATCAGACAGTGCTCTATATAGGGGATAGGGAACGATCAGACAGTGCTCTATATAGGGGATAGGGAACGATCAGACAGTGCACTATATAGGGGATAGGGAACGATCAGACAGTGCACTATATAGGGGATAGGGAACGATCAGACAGTGCTCTATATAGGGGATAGGGAACGATCAGACAGTGCTCTATATAGGGGATAGGGAACGATCAGACAGTGCTCTATATAGGGGATAGGGAACGATCAGTCAGTGCACTATATAGGCGATAGGGAACGATCAGACAGTGCACTATATAGGGGATAGGGGACGATCAGACAGTGCACTATATAGGGGATAGGGGACGATCAGACAGTGCACTATATAGGGTATAGGGAACGATCAGACAGTGCTCTATATAGGGGATAGGGAACGATCAGACAGTGCACTATATAGGGGATAGGGAATGATCAGACAGTGAACTATATAGGGGATAGGGAATGATCAGACAGTGCACTATATAGGGGATAGGGAACGATCAGACAGTGCACTATATAGGGGATAGGGAATGATCAGACAGTGCACTATATAGGGGATAGGGAACGATCAGACAGTGCACTATATAGGGGATAGGGAACGATCAGACAGTGCTCTATATAGGGGATAGGGAACGATCAGACAGTGCACTATATAGGGGATAGGGAACGATCAGAGAGTGCTCTATATAGGGGATAGGGAATGATCAGACAGTGCACTATATAGGGGATAGGGAACGATCAGACAGTGCTCTATATAGGGGATAGGGAAATATCAGACAGTGCACTATATAGGGGATAGGGAACGATCAGACAGTGCACTATATAGGGGATAGGGAACGATCAGACAGTGCGCTTTATAGGGGATAGGGAACGATCAGACAGTGCGCTATATAGGGGATAGGGAACGATCAGACAGTGCTCTATATAGGGGATAGGGAACGATCTGACAGTGCTCTATATAGGGGATAGGGAACGATCTGACAGTGCTCTATATAGGGGATAGGGAACGATCAGACAGTGCACTCTATAGGGGATAGGGAACGATTAGACAGTGCACTATATAGGGGATAGGGAACGATCAGACAGTGCGCTATATAGGGGATAGGGAACGATCAGACAGTGCTCTATATAGGGGATAGGGAACGATCAGACAGTGCACTATATAGGGGATAGGGAACGATCAGACAGTTCACTATATAGGGGACAGGGAACGATCAGACAGTGCTCTATATAGGGGATAGGGAACGATCAGACAGTGCACTATATAGGGGATAGGGAACGATCAGACAGTGCACTATATAGGGGATAGGGAACGATCAGACAGTGCACTATATAGGGGATAGGGAACGATCAGACAGTGCGTTTTATAGGGGATAGGGAACGATCAGACAGTGCGCTATATAGGGGATAGGGAACGATCAGACAGTGCGCTATATAGGGGATAGGGAACGATCAGACAGTGCGCTATATAGGGGATAGGGAACGATCAGACAGTGCAGTGCGCTATATAGGGGATAGGGAACGATCAGACAGTGCAGTGCTCTATATAGGGGATAGGGAACGATCAAACAGTGCTCTATATAGGGGATAGGGAACGATCAGACAGTGTCCTATATAGGGGATAGGGAACGATCAGACAGTGCTCTATATAGGGGATAGGGAACGATCAGACAGTGCTCTATATAGGGGATAGGGAACGATCAGACAGTGCTCTATATAGGGGATAGGGGACGATCAGACAGTGCACTACATAGGGGATAGGGAACGATCAGACAGTGCTCTATATAGGGGATAGGGAACAATCAGACAGTGCACTATACAGGGGATAGGGAACGATCAGACAGTGCTCTATATAGGGGATAGGGAACGATCAGACAGTGCACTATATAGGGGATAGGGAACGATCAGACAGTGCTCTATGTAGGGGATAGGGAACGATCAGACAGTGCACTATATAGGGGATAGGGAACGATCAGACAGTGCTCTATATAGGGGATAGGGAACGATCAGACAGTGCACTATATAGGGGATAGGGAACGATCAGACAGTGCACTATATAGGGGATAGGGAACGATCAGACAGTGCTCTATATAGGGGATAGGGAACGATCAGACAGTGCACTGTATAGGGGATAGGGAACGATCAGACAGTGCACTATATAGGGGATAGGGAACGATCAGACAGTGCACTATATAGGGGATAGGGAACGATCAGACAGTGCTCTATATAGGGGATAGGGAACGATCAGACAGTGCACTATATAGGGGATAGGGAACGATCAGACAGTGCACTATATAGGGGATAGGGAACGATCAGACAGTGCTCTATATAGGGGATAGGGAACGATCAGACAGTGCACTATATAGGGGATAGGGAACGATCAGACAGTGCTCTATGTAGGGGATAGGGAACGATCAGACAGTGCACTATATAGGGGATAGGGAACGATCAGACAGTGCTCTATATAGGGGATAGGGAACGATCAGACAGTGCACTATATAGGGGATAGGGAACGATCAGACAGTGCACTATATAGGGGATAGGGAACGATCAGACAGTGCTCTATATAGGGGATAGGGAACGATCAGACAGTGCACTGTATAGGGGATAGGGAACGATCAGACAGTGCACTATATAGGGGATAGGGAACGATCAGACAGTGCTCTATATAGGGGATAGGGAACGATCAGACAGTGCACTGTATAGGGGATAGGGAACGATCAGACAGTGCACTATATAGGGGATAGGGAACGATCAGACAGTGCACTATATAGGGGATAGGGAACGATCAGACAGTGCACTGTATAGGGGATAGGGAACGATCAGACAGTGCACTATATAGGGGATAGGGAACGATCAGACAGTGCTCTATATAGGGGATAGGGAACGATCAGACAGTTCACATTACCATAAAGATAAAGATATAACTATATTAGCGTCCACACCGCCGGATGATGTTGTCTTGTTTTTTCCAAGTGCGCTGCAGTTTTATCTTCTATCTTTTTAATTGCTCTAGCTTGTTACAGCAGAATGGATTCTCATTGGCTGATATTTTTATCATTCATCAGCTAAAAAAAAACATTCTGAAAGTGTTTCCAGCAATAAGCTATCTTTCCTCTGTGACGTTAGTTGTGCTTGACTGCTGTTCTTCTTTATTTAGAATAATTAGTTATCGTCTTTAGTGTGAACGGGCCTTTATGTGGTTTGGGTTTAAGTGATCCTCTAAACTGCATAAAGAGATGATTGAGGGCAATATGCATATGGATATATGGAGGAAGAACAGCTTGGCAGAGAAGAGTGTGGAATTTAAAAGCCGGCTGTGATGTTTGTATTGCAAAGCCAAGAGAGTGTGAGACCTCGACCAATCGTCATTCTCTCTCTCTCTCTCTCTCTCTCTCTCTCTCTCTCTCTCTCTCTCTCTCTCTCTCTCTCTCTCTCTCTCTCTCTTTCTCTCTCTCTCTCTCTCTCTCTCTCTCTCTCTCTCTCTAAAATACATGTTTTAGTTGTTTTAACTGAATGCAACTTGCACTGAGATATCTTAAATGCCAGTGCCATTGTTTTGTCTCAAGATGCACATCAGTAATGTTTTTTAGGGTACGTTTATAAAAGCTATTTAAAGGTCACATGAACTGAGAAATCAAAATTTCCTTGAGCTTTTGACACATAAAGAGGTCATCATACTATAAGAATATCCTGTAAGTTTCAGAACTGAAAACCTCCTTGTTAGTCCAAAAGCAGCTTTTATTGTCCCCAAGCCCAGAGAACGACTCATTGGGTGAAGGACAGAAGAAGATCAACGCCTACTTCATCATCACAACTTTGGCCCCGCCCACTGGAGTGTTAGTGAGATGACGAGAAGAGAAGAGCGACTGAAAATAACATTACCTTCCAAAGGATCCTAATGCTAGGAATGAGCTTCTTCATCTTCATCAATGTGAGTCTCAGTTGAGCTTTATTTATTTGCATTCGCTTCATTTCACTGTGGATTCTTTGGGAAATCAGACGCAGTTTCGGCACTGGCTTTGCAAACAGACTTTTACGATATGATCTCGACAGTACTCACAACATGAGAGTAACCGTGTTCATTCTAACGCCTGATCTGAGCAATCATGTACAGTCAGATGTTCTTTGTCTGTGTATAAGTAAATCAAACCGCTCAATTTAACATCGTTTCTCTTAGTAGATGAAAATAATGTTATTTAAATTGATTAAATTATATATAGAAAACTATCAAAGACTCTTCCTTTACAATCTCTGGTTTATCAGAGACTGAGTTCTGGACTCGTGTCAAAACTCCCAATAATCAACAAATCTCTTATTTACTTTGTGTTTGCACTGTTAGTAACGATGAAGGCATTCGTTAGTGTGCAGAAATCAGGTTACAATGATGAGATAGCAGTGCAGTCTCAATGCAGAGGCTAAAATGCCTTTTATTTCTAAATTATGAAAAAGTTGATGTAAAAATCATACTGTGCACCCCAGGGAAAATTAATAAAACAATGCGGTTCATGACCCCCTTCAATGTCCTAATTGAATTAAGGCAAAATCATTGCCTAGTCCACAATTAGTTAGTAGATTCATTTACTTACGTAATTTAAATATTTTAAGTCATTCTTAAGTTTGTTGAGGCAAGCACAGAATCAATCAAACATGCATTTTTCCTGAAAACCTTTTATTTTTTTGTGACACAAACTGATCAGCAAAGTAATTTATATTCAACATCTTAACTATACAAACAGTCGTTGTCCAACAACTCCAATACAAGAGAGCGTCTAGAAATTAAAGTATGCCCCGAAAAATGAAGCAGTCTCAGAGAGTCACTCCACCGGTAGTGAAGCCTGTACACTTTACAGAAGACAAAGCCAGTCTCCGTCACACACACATCCTGCATTCTTCCACACATAAACTCTTTAAAGACATCTGTATACAGAGTAAACACTCTGCAAAGAATGGACAGAAAATATATATTAGTTTAAAGCAACAACAAAAAAAGTCTTATCTTCCGTTTATCCCTTAATCAGGTAACTCCTAATATCATTACTAGTGCATTTTCTTAACCGTCGAGTGCCAAATATATTCACTTGAAGATATAAAAGCTAAAAACAGCAGAATAAATAAAATCAGAAAGATTTTACAAACAGTATATGTCCAGGTGCCTATGAGGAGAGTGTTGGGCAAATCTCACGAAACCTGTCAAGAAATGTCACCTGGACATGCTTAGATGCACTGCAAAAAATGCATTTCTTATTTAGTGTTTTTGTCTTGTTTCTATTCTAAATATCTAAAAATTCTTACATTATGAAACATTTACTACACAAGCAATATTAATAGTCTTGTTTTGATAAAAAATAACTCAAAATTTAGAGTTTTTGCTTAAAATAAGATAAATAATCTGCCAGTGAGGTAAGTAAAATAATGTTGTTTTTAGATTATTTTATTTACCCCACTGGCAGATTATTTATCTTATTTTAAGCAAAAACTCTCTTCATTTTGAGTTATTTTTTCTCAAAACAAGACTATTAATATTGCTTGTCTAGTAATTATTCTTGATTTAAGAATTTTTAGATGTTTGGACTAAAGACAAAAATACTAAGTAAGAAAAGCATTTTTTGCAGTGTGAGATTCACACGAAAACAGGCCAAAGCAAAAGAGAAATACATAAAGTGCAATAACTGTATACAAATCTAGAACAGAAATGCGGCAGCTGAGAGAAGGGAAGATTACTATTCTACAGTCCTGAGAACGGGGAACGTCCTTTGAGTGTCAAATAAGTGAGTTTTAGCCATTATGCAATGATGGCGCGTTGTGTGTTCAGTGGGAAAAGGTGTGTATGTCGTTATGAAGGCTGACGGTGGGCGAGGAGCGCTCTCTCTGAACCCTGCACAAGCTCTTGCTGCACCGGCAGCGCTGGATCCACATGACGTTTCGTGTGATGTCTTCGCCGTCGGGGCAGCTGAACCGCAGACGCACCGTTCGGGCCGTGGAGGGCTGACAGCACCGGCCATCCACACACGAGCCACACGAGCGAGGCCGGTAACGGCGAGCCGTCGAGCAGCCGGCAAACGTCATCTGCTCTGCTTCCCGAGACCTCACTGTCCGTCGACACTTCTTTCCTCTCTGAACGACATAAGAAACCATTAATAAGCTTAAAGGGATAGTTCACCCAAAAATGAGAATGTGATGTTTATCTGCTTACCCCCAGTGCATCCAACATGTAGGTGTGTTTGTTTCTTCAGTAGGACATAAATGAAGATTTTTAACTCAACCGTTGCTGTGTGTCAGTCATATAATAGGGTGAATGGGTAACAATTCTATGAGAGCAAAAAAAACATGCTTAGACAACATGCACAAAGAGCCCTGTGGCTCATGACGACACATTGATATCTTAAGACACAAAACGATCAGAAATGAGAAATCGAGCCGTATTTATATATATATATTTATTTTTACCTCGAATACAACGCTATATCCAACAGCCTGGAACGCACACACTTCCGGTAAGGTCAATATCCATGCTCTTGCTCGAGCGGATATACGAGCCAAAGCGTTCTATTTGAGGTAAAAAAATATATAAATACGGCTCGATTTCTCACACAAACTGATCGCTTTGTGTCTTAAGATATCAATGTGTCGTCATGAGCCACAGAGCTCTTTGTGCTTGTTGTCTAAGCATGTTTGTTTTGCTCTCATAGAATTGTTACCCATTCACCCCATTATATGACTGACACACAGCAACGGTTGAGTTAAAAATCTTTATTTGTGTTCTCCTGAAGAAACAAACACACCTACATGTTGGATGCACTGGGGGTCAGCAGATAAACATCACATTCTCATTTTTGGGTGAAGTATCACTTTAATAATACATTCATACAAATATGTAATCACGGTTTAAGGTACACCAATTTCTCATGCTCAAAGATGCATTTCCTAGCTTTCCTGTAGCTCAACCAGTAGAGCATGGCGCTAGCAATGCCAAGGTCATGGGTTCGATTCCCAGGGAAAGTAAGAACTTACAATAATGTAAAAAAAAAAAAATGTGTACATTGAATGCTATGTAAGTCGCTTTGGATTAAAGCGTCTGCCAAATGCATAAATGTAAATGTAAGATAGTTTGGAGTGGGTTTTGCCAAGGAAAGTCTGTTCTCTCGGCGGCCGTATTTGCTACGCCTCCTTGACAGTAATTTCGGTCATTCAAGCCATATCGACTTGAATGGAGAAATCCTGTAATCATAAAAACTGCTCACATCTTCTTCTCAAATAGTGTTAAAAAGCAATTTCAGGCTAGATCAGCCAATGCGAACACTGTCCGAAATTGCCCCCTATGCCCCCTAAAAAGGGCACTATTTGAGGGAACAGCCACACTATAAACTCTTACGCTTAAAATAAAGAATTGGTTTGAGTCGAGCCAACTCAAAACTCAAATTAAACAAATTAGTTCAATTTTTGAGTACTTCTTCTTTTTCTCTCAAAACTGACACATTTCAAGTAATCTGAACTGTTTGTTTGAGTTTTATAAACTTTAATTTAACCGAAACTGGGCTGGGATTTCGATTTCCCAGCATGCTTTTTTTGTGCATGATTAGAGTTGAGGTGGAGATATTGTAGTGTTTGATGTTTTGTTTCATTAGTTTAGAAGAGCTTCTGTTATGTTGGGTTATATGGGGGGGGGGGGGGGGGGGGGGGGTATGAGTACAGAATAAACATCTGCAAGGTCTGCTTAGTTAAGCCCTTTAACCTAAATTTTATCTACATTTACATTTATGCATTTAGCAGACGCTTTTATCCAAAGCGACTTACAACTTAGGAGAACAGGAAGCGATCCGTCAAGAAGAGGCAACGAAACACAAAAAGTGCCCTAAATACCAAGATTTGTATACTACTCAGAGTAGCAAAGACCAGAAAAGGAAAGAAGAAAGGAGAAATAGAGGGGGAAATTTTTTTTTTTTTTTTATTATTAATGTAAGATTAAATGCTCACGGAAGAGATGAGTTCCGTGAGTATCTAACTGATTGCTCTCTTTTTTTTCTTTTTCTTTTTTGAAATTTTTTTTTTTGAGTTTTGCCAACTTTACAGTGTTAGTTTACTAATTAGTTTAATAGTTTACTAATGCACTTTACAGTGCATTAGTAGTTATGTCCAAAACCTTAAGGGGCGTTATTGAGTGCACTCAATCAATCCCACAATGCACTGCAATAACATCTACAACTGATGTACACTTAATGAATACCCATAATGCACTGTTTGGCGAATGCGTCTGAGCAGAAGATGGCGCCTCAATCATCTATCCACCCTCAGATTTTCAAATATTGTCCTATCCTAACAAACCACACATCAATGGAAAACTAATTTGTTCAGCTTTCAGATGATGTCTAAATCTCACAAATTGACCCCTGTGACTGGTTTTGTGGTCCATGGTCACATATATCTTCTGTGGAAGTCTTAGGACCATATAGGTATAAACTGTACGTATAGATGATTGAATGTACAGTATGTGTACTCATTACATATATCTCACCTTCACAGCTGGAGTTATGTCACATTCTCGGATCTGGCAAAGGCGTGTCTCTTTAACCAGCTTGCACTGTGCATTGCTATTGGTCACACGACTTGAGATGCCAAACCCGCAGGAAGTGGAGCATTCTGACCAGTCGGTGGTCTGTGGGAAACATTCGGAAGATGGGAAAGGAACCATAGACACCGGCACAGACGCCCACTCTGCAGGGTTAATGGAAAAAGACAACCATAAAGAAAGCATTTCACCTTTGTGGTTTCTAGATTAAATGTTGCTTAAGTGTACGGTGTTATACACAGTGATGCCAGCAACTTAGTTACTTAATAACGCATTACTCTAATCTGACTACTATTTTCCAGCATGAGTAATCTAATGCGTTACTATTTCCAAACCAGTAATCAGATTAAAACAACTTATCCAAGTCACTGTGAGTTATTATTTTAGTCATTTTCCCTAGTAAAAAATAAAAATATATATTTTTGCTTTCTTCTTGTGTCTCGGGGAGAGTATTTTTTCAGGAAATATTTTTTAATTTAAACTTAAAATGTCAGGAGATACATTGTTGACGTTACTGTTAAAAATGCACTTCCAATAAAGTGAGTGTTGCCAAAACCGGTTGTCATTTCTGTGTTGAGGCGGCAGGGGTGCTGTCGGCAACTGCTGAATGTAACTAATAAAGTAACTTGTAATCTTACTTAGTTACTTTTAAAATCAAGTAATCTGTAAAGTAACTAAGTTACTTTAACTTTAACTAAGTATTAAGTAAACTAAGTAACTAAGTTACTAAGTAAAGTAACTAAGTTACTTTAACTAAGTAATCAGTAATCAGATTACTTTTTCAAAGTAACTGTGGCAACACTGGTTATACACAAGCGGCAACCTCCGGCGATCTCTCTTGAAGCCAATACAGAAGTAATGTAAACTGCAATTCCTCGACTGGCCACTAGACACAGGCTCCAGAAGGAGCAGAATCTCATTGAGCCCCATGTTAAAATTCTCAACTTTACAGCAGAAAAAAACATGTTTATAGCCTGGTACAAATTGTGGTTTTGGCCTATACGGCTAATTTTGACCTTCATGACAACTGTGAGGGGGGTGATTTTTTTATAACTCATTATTTTACGTTATATAAAGCCTTGAAGTTCTGCATAATTAAGGGCGTGGTTACAGGTGGCTAGCCATTTACTGCCATTTTTTTTGTTGGACTTTCAGTGTGAACACACAACTCACACTATTTACACTACAAAACGACACAGAAAAGTGCATAAGTATGCAAATTGGGATAGAGACAGAGCAACATGCGTCATAATCTGAAAACAACGCCCGCCCGGGTGTTGGACAAGCAAACGCTCTCCATTGACTTTGTATTTCATGAAGCGGCCTCTTTGTCATTGTTGTTTATAAAAAACACAACAATGTCTTAAAGCTGATATGTGACAAGATGTACAGCAAACAAGCTAAAAAAACACAGAACTTTGTTTTTTTCGACAACCCAACAACCCAAAAAACGAGCGTTTAAGGACACAAAAGTGGATACAGGTGATTGAGACAGAGCGCTGCATGTTATATTACTCTGAGAACTACACACACTGGAGGGGAACGTAACCAGCAACAAGAAATATCATATATAAAACTGACATTTGGATATTTTACAGCATG
This sequence comes from Pseudorasbora parva, assembly GCF_024679245.1. Lineage (NCBI taxonomy): Eukaryota > Metazoa > Chordata > Actinopteri > Cypriniformes > Gobionidae > Pseudorasbora > Pseudorasbora parva. The sequence goes on from NC_090184.1 coordinate 3,665,063, forward strand.
TTTACTGCACATGTAGGCATACTGAGACATACTGAGTGTCAGGATCCCAAAATTGACCCATTCTTCTTGCTGTAGCTTCACGTCTAATTGCCTGTATGCACTTTTGTCTCCTTAAATGCTCGTTTTTTGGGGACGGCAGCTTATAAAAACTTACTTCTGTGTTTTTTTAGCTTGTTTGCTGTACACCATCACATATCAGCTTTTAGACATTGTTCTGTTTTTTGTTATAGGTAATAAATAATTAAGTCTTTTTTTTATAAATGATTTTATAATGTTATAATATATAATAATCTTTTATTTTTCCACTATTAAATCTTTACTTGAATTTATTCTCAGTAAATTTAATCTCAAGAGAACATGAGGGTTATGAACCAGGGCTATATAGTTAAAGGTGGGGTAAGTGTTATTTCAAAACCGTTTTACAAAACGGACTCCGGCTGAGTCCAATAACAAACTTGTGGCCAATCAGCAGTAAGGGGCGTGTCTACTAATGATGGTGAGAAGAGAGGCTCAGGGCACGTCATTATTAAAAACACATGACACACACGACGGACATTAGCCGAGAACTAATATATGCTGCTTTTGCTTGACTATGCTTGTGTGTCATGTTCGCTTGTTAGTCCATTTGCGATCGTATTGTGTCTCACTTCAGCGATGATGAAGACCCGTTCATTTCCACACCGTATGGAGCATCTTACTGTCTGTTTCAAGATCAGCTCACTAAATGTGTCCGACAGGTAAGATACTATACTCCTAATATATGTTTGTTTCCTCTTTTCATGATCTATATAACCCTTATCTGGTCATAATTGTAATATGTCGTTAGTCGGACTGTCGCTCGTGTACTATCGAGTTGTTCATGAGAACGGTTTGTGTTTTTGTGATCGCTATAACTCTAATCTGGTCATAATTGCAATATGTCATTAGCTGGACTCGTGCTTGTGTACTATCGAGTTGTTCATGAGAACGGTTTGTGTTTTTGTCATTAAAGAAGTGACTTTTTCATTGAATATTCGACCTGTATAAGTTACACACAGATTCTGCCGTAGTCGTTGCCTGGGTTACGTATGTGTGGGGCGGAGCGACCCTTTTGGGGGAGGGCCGTGTTTGTTTTGGTGATTTGAAATATCAACAACGGTTTCAAGATAGCACTTACCCCAGCTTTAACTAAAACTAAAACCATAATCATAAAAACTATTCACTTACTTGAAACAAAATAATCATTAAATTATTATTTGTCACGTTTGGTTTTGGTTCATGTTTGTTTTCATGTCTTTTATTTTCGTAGTTTTCATAGTCATGGTTCCTTTTTGTCATGTGATTCGCTTATCCCATCATGTGATCCTGTCATTTGCTCCTCTGGCCTCATGTGTCATGTTCTGATTGGTTCCCTGTTCTATGGGTCGCGTTCTCATTGGTTCATTGATTTCAGGTGTGTCTTGTTAAACGGGATAGTTCACCCAAAAATGAGAATGTGATGTTTATCTGCTTATCCTCATTAGTGCCTGCGCGGATCGGATGTAAATATATACAGTATTGTTCAAAATAATAGCAGTACAATGTGACTAACCAGAATAATCAAGGTTTTTAGTATATTTTTATTGCTACGTGGCAAACAAGTTACCAGTAGGTTCAGTAGATTCTCAGAAAACAAATGAGACCCAGCATTCATGATATGCACGCTCTTAAGGCTGTGCAATTGGGCAATTAGTTGAAAGGGGTGTGTTCAAAAAAATAGCAGTGTCTACCTTTGACTGTACAAACTCAAAACTATTTTGTACAAACATTTTTTTTTTCTGGGATTTAGCAATCCTGTGAATCGCTAAACTAATATTTAGTTGTATGACCACAGTTTTTTAAAACTGCTTGACATCTGTGTGGCATGGAGTCAACCAACTTGTGGCACCTCTCAGCTGTTATTCCACTCCATGATTCTTTAACAACATTCCACAATTCATTCACATTTCTTGGTTTTGCTTCAGAAACAGCATTTTTGATATCACCCCACAAGTTCTCAATTGGATTAAGGTCTGGAGATTGGGCTGGCCACTCCATAACATTAATTTTGTTGGTTTGGAACCAAGACTTTGCCCGTTTACTAGTGTGTTTTGGGTCATTGTCTTGTTGAAACAACCGTTTCAAGGGCATGTCCTCTTCAGCATAGGGCAACATGACCTCTTCAAGTATTTTAACATATGCAAACTGATCCATGATCCCTGGTATGCGATAAATAGGCCCAACACCATATTAGGAGAAACATGCCCATATCATGATGCTTGCACCTCCATGCTTCACTGTCTTCACTGTGTACTGTGGCTTGAATTCAGAGTTTGGGGGTCGTCTCACAAACTGCCTGTGGCCCTTGGACCCAAAAAGAACAATTTTACTCTCATCAGTCCACAAAATGTTCCTCCATTTCTCTTTAGGCCAGTTGATGTGTTCTTTGGCAAATTGTAACCTCTTCTGCACATGCCTTTTTTTTAACAGAGGGACTTTGCGGGGGATTCTTGAAAATAGATTAGCTTCACACAGACGTCTTCTAACTGTCACAGTACTTACAGGTAACTCCAGACTGTCTTTGATCATCCTGGAGGTGATCATTGGCTGAGCCTTTGCCATTCTGGTTATTCTTCTATCCATTTTGATGGTTGTCTTCCGTTTTCTTCCACGTCTCTCTGGTTTTGCTCTCCATTTTAAGGCATTGGAGATCATTTTAGCTGAACAGCCTATCATTTTTTGCACCTCTTTATAGGTTTTCCCCTCTCTAATCAACTTTTTAATCAAAGTACGCTGTTCTTCTGAACAATGTCTTGAACGACCCATTTTCCTCAGCTTTCAAATGCATGTTCAACAAGTGTTGGCTTCATCCTTAAATAGGGGCCACCTGATTCACACCTGTTTCTTCACAAAATTGATGACCTCAGTGATTGAATGCCACACTGCTATTTTTTTGAACACACCCCTTTCAACTAATTCAACTAATTGCCCAATTGCACAGCCTTAAGAGCGTGCATATCATGAATGCTGGGTCTTGTTTGTTTTCTGACAATCTACTGAACCTACTGGTAACTTGTTTGCCACGTAGCAATAAAAAATATACTAAAAACCTTGATTATTCTGGTTAGTCACATTGTACTGCTATTATTTTGAACAATACTGTATCTATGACCGCGCCAGTATTTTACCTTCTTCCGGGGGAAGTAATGCCGCTGGGAACACTAAATGAGATTCGTCTGATATGAGGTAAAAAATAACACAAATACTGTTGTGTTTCTCACAGAAAGCGATAGTTTCGTGTCTTAAGAGATCAATGTGTCTCCACGAGCCGCAGGGTTTAATATGGATTTGTATGTCTGTGTGTTTTTTACTCTCATAGAAATACATCCCATTGACACGCATTATACGAGCAACGGTTGAGTTAAAAACCTTCATTTGTGTTCTCCTGAAGAAACAAACACACCTACATCTCGGACGTGAATATAATACCTTGAAAGGAGCCGGTCCTGGGCAGGAGTCTGCTGATGCGGTTGGACGGGCTGTGTTTGGGACGGGGGTCCGGCGGCTCCTCCCTAATGCTGTTGTCGTGGTCACACAGCCACTCCTCACAGCAGCGGCCCGGCGGCGTCTCCAGCCGGGGATTGGCGCAGTGTGTGCCGGGCAGAGGGATGTTGTGTGGGCACAGAGGCATGCAGCCCACCACACCGTCCATACAGCTGCACTGGTGCTGGCAGCTGGGCTGGAAGTCCTCTCCGTGCTGATACACACGCCCACCAAACTCACACGGACGGCCCTGAGCCTCAGCTGACACACACACACACACACACACACACACACAACAGCGCTCATGAGTCATTTAGTCAAGAGTCTCGGATGGAGTTACTCTGTGCAAATTATTTAATATCACATAAAAATAAGTGAATCACTTTTGGATTCCATTTTATTTTAAAGGGATAGTTCTCTTTAATTTTTAAGTTTAAAAGCCTGGGTGATGATGATGGAATCAGCTTTACCATCACACTTTAATCAGTTTAGCTTCTCAATGCACACATTTACATTTTCATAATACATGACAATAGCTAGGTAAGTGATAGGCAGGGCAAGTTTATTTACAAAGCTCAATTAAATGGATAGTTCACTTTAAAATGATAATTCTGTCATCCTTTACTCGAACTCAAGTTGTTTCAAACCTGTATGAATTTCTTTCTTCAGCTGAACACAAGGGAAGATATTTTGAAGGTGATTCGAATATGTTAAATGGTCGTAAAAAAAATAGTCACACTTGTCTCCCTCGCGGTCAAAAATGACCGGCATAGGAAAGGTACGGGAAATACGCAAAAACACAAAATCTCAGGGAATCTTTTGGTGATACAAACCACAAATCAGCCATGAACCACAAAAAAAGGGGATAGCAATGTAGGGGTGACACTATAATATCAAGAGTGCAAAATAGACACAACAAGTGACCGTTGCTTCTATTGCTCTCCTCTTTTTGCAAGTCGCTTTGGATAAAAGCGTCTGCTAAATGATATAATGTAAATGTACCTCTACAGAGTCCCCGTCGAGGGTCCCCTCCGGCCCCTAGGTGGCAGTGCAGGCCCTTGATGTGGTCACAGGGTCGCTCAGGGCCGCAGTCCTGGTTAAACTGCTGCGCGCACAATTTACAGCAACCGCACTCATCCAGGACCCAGCTGACCCCGCGCGGACAGGACGGCGCAGACGGCGGGCACGAGCACGGACGGGAGCAGCCGCGGGAGCGCTGCGGGAACGAGCATGAGATGAGAGACTCAGCCACACACACTCACTTCAGCAGAAAGTGTTGTCAGGCCAATGTTTTCGTGAGTTTGTATGAGTGGGTCAGCCTGTGTTTATAAGATACGCTCGCTTAGGTGTCTGTGTTTGAAATGTGACTAAAGAATCGAATCATAAATATACAGTGTAAGATAAACTGAGCCGTTGTTACCATTAGGAGCTATTTCTGATGTGATCTCCATAGAAATATTCTCCTGATGCAGCCTAAAGTCAAAAGGTCATGCTTATACTTAAAAAAGTTTGAAATTTTTATATTTTAATAAGGTTTTTGAGTATAGCCTGCACACCAAGTAATATTGTGAAATATTATTGCAATTTAAAAGAACCATTTTCTATTGTAAATATAAATGTAAAATGTAATTTATTCCTGTGATCAAAGCTGAACTTAACATCAATTCTCCAGTCTTTAGTGTCACATGACCCTTCACCCTTACGAAAGGAAAATATATTTACCAATATTTTACCTGAAATATATTTTAATATATTGTAAATATATGGAATAATATATTGATGGTATTATAAAATATAATATATATTCATGTAATATATTGCAAAATATAAAAATAATTGCCGCTTTCAATATATTGCAATATATTGGAAAATATAAATATTAAATCCCATATATGTGAATATATTGCCTAATGTATTGCATGATATTTTCCAATATACTGCAATATATTTTTGTTTCGTAAGGGTAGAAATCATTATCATTTGAGAATTTGCTAAACAAGATTTATGATGATTATTATCAATGATAAAAACAGTTCTGCTGCTTCATATTTTCGTTGAAACTGTGATGCTTTTTTCAGGATTATTCAAGTTCTTCAAGAACAGCATTTATCTGAGATAGAAATATTTTGTATCAATAGAAATGTCACTTATGATCAATTTAATGCATCCTTGCCGAATAAAAGCATGAATTAATTTTCTGTCTTTCTGACCCCAAACTTTTTAACAGAAGTGTATATTTTCTTTTACTTTAAATATCTAAAAGCATAAAAAATAGAATCACATAAAATGTAGCTGTACCACATGAAATGCATTCTTTTGGACTCGTATATATTCATATATATATTTTTAGGATGTCTGAGAATAGAGCAAATAGACTGACTCGCTAAAATATTTGTTCAGTAATTTGTGACCCTAGACATAAGGGCGATTTATACATCATCTGGAAGCTGAATAAATAATATTTCCATTGACGTATGGTTTGTTAGCATAGGACAATATTTGGTCAAGATGCAACTTTTTGAAAATCTGGAATCTAAGGGTGCAAAAAAATCAAAATATTGAGAAAATCTCCTTTATTTAAAGTTGTCCAAATGAAGTGCTTTGCAATGCAGATTACAACTATAATACACTTTGGATATATATTGACGGTAGGAAATTTACAAAATATCTTCATAGAACAATTTTTGATTTTTCGCATGAAAGAAAAATGGATAATTTTGACCCATACAATGTATTGTTGGCTATTGCCACAGATATACCCGTGAGACGCACGACTGCTGAAGTGCTCAGGGTCACATTTTTATGCTCAATACAGAGAAATAAACGAGCATTAGGACGTATCAGAGGACAACTACAACAATAATAGACTGTTTGTAATTTCCCAAAGACACATTTTTGGGATCACACAACCATCAAAGATGAACAGATTTCTTATGCAATATCTGTGAATTGATCAAATCTACTCACATCTCCTTTAGATGAGCATAAAACAAACAAGAAGACGATGCAAATAACTGTCCTTTGATTCCTGCCAGAACACATTTCCAAGCTCTCCCCAAAAATCAATACCAAAAAAAGTTTTTTTTTTTAAATCCCCAATGCAAAAAGCAGGTTTATCCACTTTCTAATGAACTCCGAAGATCTCAGAGGGTGTCAGCTTGTCTATTTGTTTAAGTGAGCGATTCAAGCAGCTACAGAGCGCATCAGTCGAACTAGTTACTAAAGGTACAGCAGGACTCAAACTCAGATGCTTGTCAGTTTTACAGAGCTTTTCCAAAGAGGCAGGACACCTTATAGAGAGAGAGAGAGAGAGAGAGAGAGAGAGAGAGAGAGAGCTGGTCTCTGACATCAGAGCAGTGGGAGTGTGTCTTTATAATGAGGGGGTCCCTTATTTGTGTTGCGGGGCCTCTAGGGACCAGGGTGTGAATGCAAAGCTGCAAAACGAGACTGCAAGTCTCAGTAGTGTACATTACAAATGACAATGAAATGAAACGAAACCACAAAGACACTTAATACAACTAACAAACACATTCATGTAGGGTGTTCACCTGACCACACAATTTAATTGCGAAAGCCATACTGGAGGGCATAAAAATATTGCTAAAATAGTGGAACAATTGAGAAAGGGAACTCCAGCCGTTTTCCGTTTGGATGGGAAGTCCTGATGCAGATGCGAAGGAAAATCCCCATAAACAACTCCGCTCACACACACGTATCCGAACACTTTCTACTATCCCCTGCTCCGAGTGCTTCCTGCTGCACTTTCCTCACTCCCTCCAAGCGTTTCCTACAGTTCAGGAAAGCCGGCCGTTCACACAGGTCCCAGTGTTTTTGTAGGAAAAACGAAACATTCTCATTGTCATCCTGTAAGGACATGAAAAGTGTTTTCTATTGAGTGGCAGGAAGAGCTCTCCGCTGGGCCTCGGGTCTGTGTTATGAAACCCAGGAAGAGAAACATGGGAAGGCAGGATGATCTCCAGAGATTGCTTTCACAGAATTCATACAACCGCCCGAGAACTTCTGTGCCATTTCTGTAGAGATCTTTCGGTAACACTTTACAATACGGGTGCACTAATATGCATTAATTCATACTTAATTAATGCACAGATAATCATGAGTCTAATGGTGAACTAACCCATTTATTAACTGCATCAGCAACTAATGAAGATTATACATGATTAATAGATTAAGTTATCATTATATTGTTATTAGTTAAATAAGTCATAATGTATTAATTCCTTAATAGCGTAAATTAATGTGTTAATTACCACAACGGGTCAAAGCCATGCATTACAACTTCCAGTCGTCTGCTTTAATTCATCATTAGCTAATGATTTATAAAGGTATCGTTATGTTATGACTTTACTTGTTGGGGCACATGACTATTAACTAATTGATTAAGTAATATGTAAATGGTTTTGAATTCATTTTTAATTATAGTTATCTTGCTACATTCTCTGTAGAGGCGGCGTTTCCCTTCTAATGCGTCACTGATTTCAGAGCTCTCGCTTTCTGGGCCTGGTGTCTATAAAAGCTTTTCTTTGACTAACAAGGACATTTTCAGCTCCGAAACTTGCAGGATATTCTTATATTACTATGACCTTTTATATATCAAAAGCTCAAGAGAAAGTTGATTTCTCAATTCATCACCCCTTTAATTATATTACAGATTGCCTCAGATTTGAGGTTTGCCAATTTATTCGAGTTTACAGTGTAGGTTTTATGGATTTACAGTTTAAAATAAAATAATAATTATATTTATATTTACCGGTATGAGTATATATACTGTACTGTCAAGCCTTAAAACCTACAAATTGAAAAGCCATAAAACCTACAAATTGTACCTGGTTAATATTAACATTTTCATTTTTATCATACTTTTCCCAAAAGATAATAATGCAATATACAGGGAGTGCAGAATTATTAGGCAAATGAGTATTTTGACCACATCTTCCTCGTTATGCATGTTGTCTTACTCCAAGCTGTATAGGCTGGAAAGCCTACTACCAATTAAGCATATTAGGTGATGTGCATCTCTGTAATGAGAAGGGGTGTGGTCTAATGACATCAACACCCTATATCAGGTGTGCATAATTATTAGGCAACTTCCTTTCCTTTGGCAAAATGGGTCAAAAGAAGGACTTGACAGGCTCAGAAAAGTTAAAAATAGTGAGATATATTGCAGAGGGATGCAGCAGTCTTAAAATAGCCAAGCTTCTGAAGCGTGATCATCGAACAATCAAGCGTTTCATCCAAAATAGTCAACAGGGTCGCAAGAAGCGTGTGGAAAAACCAAGGCGCAAAATAACTGCCCGTGAACTGAGAAAAGTCAAGCGTGCAGCTGCCAAGATGCCACTTGCCACCAGTTTGGCCATATTTCAGAGCTGCAACATCACTGGAGTGCCCAAAAGCACAAGGTGTGCAATACTCAGAGACATGGCCAAGGTAAGAAAGGCAGAAAGTCGACCACCACTGAACAAGACACACAAGCTGAAACGTCAAGACTGGGCCAAGAAATATCTCAAGACTGATTTTTCTAAGGTTTTATGGACTGATGAAATGAGAGTGAGTCTTGATGGGCCAGATGGATGGGCCCGTGGCTGGATTGGTAAAGGGCAGAGAGCTCCAGTCCGACTCAGACGACAGCAAGGTGGAGGTGAAGTACTGGTTTGGGCTAGTATCATCAAAGATGAGCTTGTGGGGCCTTTTCGGGTTGAGGATGGAGTCAAGCTCAACTCCCAGTCCTACTGCCAGTTTCTGGGAGACGCCTTCTTCAAGCAGTGGTACAGGAAGAAGTCTGCATCCTTCAAGAAAAACATGATTTTCATGCAGGACAATGCTCCATCACACGCGTCCAAGTACTCCACAGCGTGGCTGGCAAGAAAGGGTATAAAAGAAGAAAATCTAATGATATGGCCTCCTTGTTCACCTGATCTGAACCCCATTGAGAACCTGTGGTCCATCATCAAATGTGCGATTTACAAGGAGGGAAAACAGTACACCTCTCTGAACAGTGTCTGGGAGGCTGTGGTTGCTGCTGCACGCAATGTTGATGGTGAACAGATCAAAACACTGACAGAATCCATGGATGGCAGGCTTTTGAGTGCCCTTGCAAAGAAAGGTGGCTATATTGGTCACTGATTTGTTTTTGTTTGGTTTTTGAATATCAGAAATGTATATTTGTGAATGTTGAGATGTTATATTTGTTTCACTGGTAAAAATAAATAATTGAAATGGGTATAAGTTTGTTTTTTGTTAAGTTGCCTAATAATTATGCACAGTAATAGTCACCTGCACACACAGATATCCCCCTAAAATAGCTCAAACTAAAAACTAAAACTTCCAAAAATATTCAGCTTTGATATTAATGAGTTTTTTGTGTTCATTGAGAACATGGTTGTTGTTCAATAATAAAATGAATCCTCAAAAATACAACTTGCCTAATAATTCTGCACTCCCTGTACATTTATTTATCAACATAAGATGTAACATAAAACCCAAGAAATAGAGAAATTAAGAAGAAACATCATTATTATGTCAATGAAAAACCATCAAATATCACACAGGGAATGTCAATTTATGCTGTTCCCTGTAAATTATAAGATGTCCTTTTCACTTCCAAAAAAGGTACATTTAACAGTATTTTACTGTATAATGCCCCATACATTACAGTTTTTCACCATATATATTAACTTACCATTGATAAATTAACAGGTTTTCACCATGGCATTTTTAAAGGTGAGGTAAGTGTTTTCTGGTAACTGTTGTTAATATTTCAAATCACCAAAACAAACATGCCCCTCCCCCAAAAGGGTCGCTCCGCTCCACACATACGTAACCCAGGCAACGACTACGGCAGAATCTGTGTGTTACTAATCCAGGTCGAATATTCAATGAAAAAGTCACTTCTTCCATCACAAAAACACAAACCAGTCTCATGAACAACTCGATAGTACACAAGCACGAGTCCAGCTAACGACATATTGCAATTATGACCAGATTAGAGTTATAGCGATCACAAAAACACAAACCGTTCTCATGAACAACTCAATAGTACACGAGCGACAGTCCAGCTAACGACATATTACAATTATGACCGGATAAGGGTTATATAGATCATGAAAAGAGGAAACAAACATATATTAGGAGTATAGTATCTTACCTGTCGGACACATTTAGTGAGCTAATCTTGAAACAGACAGTGAGATGCTCCATACGGTGTGGAAATGAACGGGTCTTCATCATCGCTGAAGTGAGACACAATACGATCGCAAATGGACAAAACAAGCGAACATGACACACGAGCATAGTCAAGCAAAAGCAGCATATATTAGTTCTCGGCTAATGTCCGTCGTGTGTTTTTAATAATGAAGTGCACTGAGCGCGCTCTTGTCACCATCATTAGTAGACACGCCCCTTACTGCTGATTGGCCACAAGTTTGTTATTGGACTCGGCCGGAGTCCGTTTTGTAAAACAGTTTTTGAAATAACACCCCACCTTTAAGGTCTTTTATCACTAAAATGATTATCTTTTTTTGCAGTTCATGCTTTCATATCATTTAAAAAGTGTTAGGAATTTGGTCTTAACACCAGATCTGCTACACATACCGCTGCTGCAGAGAAAGTATGAACTTGCTACTGCTAGATGCACTGACACACTGATGTGAGCATGCAGGATATATGTTGCTGCTGCATGAATAGACAGAATTACATCCTGTAGAAGATCTAGGCGGGTGGAGCTGGGGAGGAGGAGGGGTTCAGAGGAACTAGCTTACAGCAAAACCCATACTAGAGTTTTTAAATGTTTAGCAAGCAATCTCCTTGGCTGCAGGATTAGCAGAGGCCAATCAGCTTGTGCAATGCAGTAATGATGTGATTGCAAATTTCATATAAAGACCTATTAGTCTGTCCCATGTAGAGTTTCACGGGTGAACTAGATATTTAATGCTCGTCTGAAAATAAACACTCACAGGGGCAATTCTTTTTTCACAAAATAATTGTATTACTGTGTTAGCTGTGCTAAACTTGGGCTGAAAAAGTGAAGAGCTGAAGAACGAGGGCAATTACGCATATTGCCGTATTTAAATGGTGTGGGTGTGGATGGGTAGATCCACTTAAGTCAACATGTGTCATTGGCCTTTCACTTGTGAATAATGTCTTCAGCGGGTGCAGCAAGAACACAGTATCCCATAGTCCTGTGTTGCACTGAGTGAACCGACAGAATGAGAACTAAAATCAAGCAATGCAGACGCTTCGACACACATTAGTGAAGGAATGGGTCGCTCTCAGGAGCTCAGTGAACTCAAGCGTGGGGCCGTGATAGGCTGACACCTGTGCAATAAATCCATTCCTGACATTTCCTCACTACTAAATATTCCACGCTCAACTGTTAGTGGGATTATAACAAAGAGGAAGCCATTGGGAACAACAGCAACTCAGCCACGAAGTGATAGGCCACATAAAATCCCAGAGCGGGGTCAGCGCATGCTGAGGGTCACAGTGCGCAGAAGTCGCCAACTTTCTGCGGAGTCAACAGCTCCAGAACTCCAAACTTCTGTGGCCTTCAGATGAGCTCAAGAACAGTGTAGAGAGCTTCATGGAATGGGTTTTCTTGGCCGAGCAGCTCATCCAAGCCTTACATCACCAAGAGCAATGCAAAGCGTGGGATGCAGTGGAGTAAAGCAGCCGCCACTGGACTCTAGAGCAGTGAGACGTGTTCTCTGAGTGACCAATCACGCTTCAGTCTGACAATCCCGTGGACGAGTCTGGGTCTGGGGGTTCCCATGACTTGCCTGACTGCATTGTGCCAAGTGTAAAGTTTATGGTGGGGGGTTGTTTTTCAGGGGTTGGGCTTGGTCCCTTAGTTCCAGTGAAAGGAACTCTTAATGCTTCAGCTTACCAATACATTTTGGACAATTTAATCCTTTCGACTTAAAGGGAACAGTTTGGGGACGGCCCCTTCCTGTCCCAACATGACTGCGCTCCAGTGCATAAAGCGTCGGTCCATAAAGACATGGATGAGGAGTTTGGTGTGGAGGAACTTGACTGTCCTGCACAGAGTCCTGAGCTCATCCCGATAGAACAGCTTTGGGATGAATTCGAGCGGAGACTGAGAGCCAGGCCTTCTCGTCCAACATCAGTGCCTGACCTCACAAATGAGCTTCTAGAAGAATGGGCAAAAATCCCCATAAACACACTCCTAAACCTTGAGGAAAGCCTTCCCAGAAGAGCTGAAGCTGTTAGAGCTGCAAAGGGTGGGCCGACTCCATATTAAACCCTACGGATTAAGAATGGGATGTCACTAAAGTTCATGTGCATGTAAAGGCAAGCGTCCCAAAACTTTTGGCAAAATAGTGTACATTTAAAAAGTGCTGTTTCGACTTCGCTTGGATATGTAGAAGTTTGTTTACCAAGGAACTTTGAACGAACCCGTCTTGTGGAATCGATTCATACGTATGAGTCAACTCTTGATTCCCTTGGATGAATCAATTCTTTAGAAGCACCACAACTCAAAAATGTTGCTACATTTTACTAACAATAGAATACTGATTTTAAAAACATTGAAAATTTATATTTTTGAGAATATTTCTGAGATTGCAAATATGAGCCAGATGCTGTATGTACCAGAAAAATGAACTCTGACGATGACAGTGATGATGGTAAAAAAGCATCTGCTCAAATTGAACCCTTTGAAGGTCCTTCAGTAAAAATCAGGGAATGGTGATTAGAATGGATGTTATGAACGTGTTTGAGAAAGAAATGAAGGAGAGGTGTTTTAATTGAGATGGTACATATTTGTAGGATGTAAACTGAAGGATGTTTTATTTTTATTTCAGACAACTATTGTGGATCTGACCATTTTATTTTATTTATTTTTTAAATTATCTTTACAACTGTGTTAACTATCCTTGTTTTTAATTTACACTCATGCATATGTTACCACTATTTTAAATCATTTCTATGTAAAGCACTTTGAATTGCCATTGGGTATGAAATGTGCTATACAAATAAACTTGCCTTGCCTTCCCTTGCCTTTGAAAATCAAAAAGGTAATAAAATGTGCTTTATTTAATTATTTTGTAATTGTTTTTTAAATATCAGGAGTGTTTTATACCACTGGAGCAGATAAAGATCCATGTGTGTTAGAGATAGATCCGGGTCGCTAAAGACCCGATTGTGTAATAATGTTTGGTGAAGTATTCATGCATTTGAGGGTTAATCTTGTACACTAAGGTTAATAGTTGGCCTCTACTATAGGTTTGCACTAACTAAACAGGTGCTTGGCATCATAGCTGTTACCATACTTTATAATTAAATAAATAAATACTAGTCACCAGCTGAATTCAATGTGGTGGGGTTTGGATACTCTGGAATTAATCATGAGAGGGCGAGAAATGTGAGTGAGTAACTTTGAGAGACAGCTGAGGAGTGAAGCCAAACATGATCTGTGTGTGTGTGTGTGTGTGTGTGTGTACAACTACATGGGTATTACATTTGTATAACTACATGGGTATTACACTATAAATGTGGTTTATGAGGACATATAAAATGTCCTCATAATTCAAATGGCCTTAAAAACATACTAAATTATGTTTTTTTGAGAAAGTAAAAATGCAGAATGTTTCCTGTGATGGGTAGGTTTAGGGGCTGTGTGTGTGTGTGTGTGTGTGTGTGATGGGTAGGTTTAGGGGTAGGGGCAGTGTAAGGGGATAGAAAATATGGTTTGTACAGTATAAAAACCATTACGCCTATGGAGAGTCCCTGTAAACCACATAGACCAACATGTGTGTGTGTGTGTGTGTGTGTGTGTGTGTGTGTGTGTGTGTGTGTGTGTGTGTGTGTGTGTGTGTGTGTATGTGTGTGTGTGTGTGTGGTATGCACTGCACATGCAGCCCTTTACGCAAATACCCAGACATAGCAAGAATGGAGGAAAGGAGGGTCAGCTCAGTAATTCTTCCACTATTTGGGAAAGCTGTGTGTCAGCCTAGAGAAAAGAAGAAGAAGAAGAAAGAGAGAAGGAGGTGGTCAGAATTCCGGAGATTCCTGTCCCACAAAAGCAGGATATGTGCACTGGCCCTCTCACGCTGTATGATGACGGAGAGAAGAGGACATTAAAACCAGGGTTGGAGAGAGGGAGGGTGTTGTGAACATTTGCTATTGGACAGTCTGGCCCAATCCCAGCCATTGTTCCTGGACCAGACAAACATTTCCAAAGGTGGACAAGGTTATGTAGTGCACACCTCCACGGGTTAAATAATATGCTCTCTATTGTCTAGTTCTTAAGAAAATATCTGTGCTATAGTGCAGTAAAGAGCCCAGAAACCAAAACAATGATCTGAGGAACCAAATATAGCCACCTCAGAAACCTTAGACCAGTCTTTACTAAAGGATCTTTATCGTGAGGGCAACCTTTATATTTAAAGATCCCTTGTGCTTAATTGTATTGAATGTGCACTTGAAGTGAACTTCAAATCATAAAATAATAATATTTTTTTAAAACTGTCCTTGCAGTTAACAGAAATAAAAGGCCATTTAAGTGCACTTTAAAGAGAACCTGACGCTTCAGAGTGTTTTCTAGAATCAATGAATTACAAAATAGGATTAGGGTCAAGCAATAATAATAATTTTAAAAAAAACATCTCGAGATTCAAGTCATTATAATCTGAGATTAAATTTCAAGATACAATCTCGAGAATAAACTCATTAAATATTGAGAAAAAACGCATTAAATTTCAAGAAAAAAAGTCAAAATAAAATCTTGAGACTAACAAATTTGATCAGTGTTCATTGCATAGCCTATATATAATAGGACATGGCAGAGTTGAATCACTTAGTCAAGCTATTCAGACTTTCTTTCAGTAACAAAGAAATACTCTCAACATTTGCTAATTATGACAGAATTAGGCTATAATTAGCATTCAAACTTTAAAGAGGCAATATACACTGATCGATTTCTTTATACTCCAAATTTCATTTTAAACTTTATTTTCTCGAAATTGAACGAGTTTTTTTTTCTCGTAACCAGGGGCGTAGCACCAAATTTTGGGCCCTGGGTACAAACCATCTTGCTGGGCCCCCGTACCATGTATGTGTATATATAGAAAACTGACTTCTAAGGCCCCCCCCCCTGCCTCGGGCCCTGGTTACTCAGTACCCTTTATCCCCCCAGTCCCACGCCCCTGCTCGTAACACAACGACTTTATTCTCAATATTTAATAAGTTTATTCTCAAGATTTTATTTCGACTTTTTTTTCGAAATATAATGACTTTTTTCTCAAAACACGACTTTATTCTCTATATTTAATGAGTTTATTCTCGAGATTGTATCTCTACTTTTTTTCTCGAAATTTAACGAGTTTAATCTCGCATTATAATGACTTTAATCTCAAGGTGCTTTTTTTTTTTTTTTTTTAGCTTGGCCCTAATCCTCTTCCTTAAAGGGGGGGTGAAACACTCAGTTTCAGTCAGTGTCATGTCAATCTTGAGTACCTATAGAGTAGCATTGCATCCTGCATATCTCTGAAAAGTCTTTATTTTTTTTATAATTATATAAGAAAGATGCGCTGTTCCGAGTCTTTCCGAAAAAAGCCGAGCGGGTGCGAGCGAGCTATTCGGTGTCATGTGAGCGGAGCTAAATAATGACGTGTGCAGCAGCGCGCTGCAGTGAGGAAAGTGAGTCGCTCTGTGAGGAAAGTGATTCGCTCAGTGAGGAAAGTGATTCGCCCGCCGCGTGAGGAAAGTGAGTCGCTCTGTGAGGAAAGTGATTCGCTCTGTGAGGAAAGTGATTCGCTCAGTGAGGAAAGTGATTCGCCTGCCGCGTGAGGAAAGTGAGTCGCTCTGTGAGGAAAGTGATTCGCTCAGTGAGGAAAGTGATTCGCCTGCCGCGTGAGGAAAGTGAGTCGCTCTGTGAGGAAAGTGATTCGCCCGTCGCGTGAGGAAAGTGCTAATACAGATCTACCGCCGGCCTATCAGTGGGGAAGTCAGTAGCTACTGGTTATATCACCTGTTTAGCATCCTACAAGCCAGCGCTTTGATGGGCGTAGCCTGTTGCTTTCGCTCTCTCCCTCGCTCTCTCTCACGCGCTTCCGGTAGAATTGTCCGTAAGGCCCATACAAGGAAATTCCGCCCCCATTAACGTCAAAGGGGACGCATGATCTCAAAAAACTTGCCGAAACTTATGACTAACCGGAAGTAGTATTTTTGACAAAGAAATACTCCCATCAAACGTCCACCTTAACTTTTGAAACTTTGTCTATGTTTAGTATGGGATTCCAAGTCTTTAACAGTGTAAAAAGATCAGTATGCATGAAACAGCATTTCACCCCCCCTTTAATAAATTAATGAAGATGTCCCGGACCTCCACCAAAAAAATAGGCCACAACATTAAAGATCCAGCTGTGTATTTAACCATGAGCATGGGGAACTTTTTATCCCTGTTTGCACCATCTGGTGTGTTTGCTGCCAAAAAGCTCTTTTTTAAGTTTTATTTGACCACAGAACCAGCTCCCGTCTGAAGCTCCAGTCGTGTCTGAACTGAATATGCTGAAGTTTGTTTCTGGATGAGCAGGAGGATTGTTCTTCAATCCCTCTCGAACAACATGTGGTGATGTAGGTGCTGTTTATAATTTTCTTGAGTCTTTCTGACCCAAGACTCAACTAATCTCTGCACTTCTCCAGCTGTGATCTTGAAGAGTCTTTGTCCACTCAAACTCTCCTCCTCTCATGCTTTAAGACGATATACACACACGTCCTCTTCCAGGCAGATTCAGAACATCTTTAGTTGATTTGAACTTCTTAATTATTGCCCTGGTGGTGGAAATGGGTATTTTCAATGCTTTATCTGTTTTCTTATTTTGTGAACCCTAACAATCTTTTGCTGCACATAAGAACTATATTCTGTGGTTTTACTCATTGTAATGAATGATTAAGGGAATTAGGCCTTTGTGTACCCTCATATTCCTGTGAAACAGGAAGTCGTACCTGGACAAATTCATGTTCCTTCCTAGTCACCCTGGTGTGCTAGCAAATGTAAAATTAATGGAAATATACTTCAGAGATATGTTACTCATAGGAATTTCTAGGGGTGCCAATAATTGTGGCCAACATTCATTGGCTTGTATTTAAAACTGTATTAAAAAAATAATCAAAAGAATAAACAATGCATCGATCTATCTATCTATCTATCTATCTATCTATCTATCTATCTATCTATCTATCTATCTATCTATCTATCTATCTATCTATCTATCTATCTATCTATCTGTCTGTCTGTCTTTCTGTCTGCCTGGTTGTCCGTCTGTCTGGTTGTCTGTCTGTCTCTCTGGTTGTCTGTCTGTCTGTCTCTCTGTCTGGTGTTCTGTCTGTCTGTCTGGTTGTATGTCTGTCTGTCTGGTTGTATGTCTGTCTGGCGGTCTGTCTGTGTCTGGTTGTATGTCTGTCTGTCTGGTTGTCTGTCTGTCACTATTTACTGTCTGTCTGTTTGTCTGGCACTATTTACTGTCTGTCTGTCTGGTTGTCTGTCTGTCTGGCACTATTTACTGTCTGTCTGTCTGGTTGTCTGTCTGTCTCTCTGGTTGTCTGTCTCTCTGTCTGGTGTTCTGTCTGTCTGTCTGGTTGTATGTCTGTCTGGCGGTCTGTCTGTGTCTGGTTGTATGTCTGTCTGTCTGGTTGTCTGTCTGTCACTATTTACTGTCTGTCTGTTTGTCTGGCACTATTTACTGTCTGTCTGTCTGGTTGTCTGTCTGTCTGGCACTATTTACTGTCTGTCTGTCTGGTTGTCTGTCTGTCTGGTTGTATCTGGCTGTCTGTCTGGCACTATTTACTGTCTGTATGTCTGGTTGTCTGTCTGTCTGGTTGTATCTGGCTGTCTGTCTGGCACTATTTACTGTCTGTATGTCTGGTTGTCTGTCTGTCTGGCACTATTTACTGTCTGTCTGTCTGGTTGTCTGTCTGTCTGGCACTATTTACTGTCTGTCTGTCTGGTTGTCTGTCTGTCTGGCACTATTTACTGTCTGTCTGTCTGGTTGTCTGTCTGTCTGGTTGTATCTGGCTGTCTGTCTGGCACTATTTACTGTCTGTATGTCTGTCTGTCTGGCACTATTTACTGTCTGTCTGTCTGGTTGTCTGTCTGTCTGGCACTATTTACTGTCTGTCTGTCTGTCTGTCTGTCTGGTTGTATATGGCTGTCTGTCTGGCACTATTTACTGTCTGTCTGTCTGTCTGTCTGGCACTATTTACTGTCTGTATGTCTGTCTGTCTGTCTGGCCCTATTTACTGTCTGTCTGTCTGGCACTATCTATCTATCTATCTATCTATCTATCTATCTATCTATCTATCTATCTATCTATCTATCTATCTATCTATCTATCTATCTATCTATCTATCTATCTATCTATCTATCTATCTATCTATCTATCTATCTATCTATCTATCTATCTATCTATCTATCTATCTATCTATCTGTCTGTCTGTCTGTCTGTCTTTCTGTCTGCCTGGTTGTCCGTCTGGTTGTCCGTCTGTCTGGTTGTCTGTCTGTCTCTCTGGTTGTCTGTCTGTCTGTCTCTCTGTCTGGTGTTCTGTCTGTCTGTCTGGTTGTATGTCTGTCTGGCGGTCTGTCTGTGTCTGGTTGTATGTCTGTCTGTCTGGTTGTCTGTCTGTCTGTCTGGTTGTCTGGCACTATTTACTGTCTGTCTGTCTGGTTGTCTGTCTGTCTGGCACTATTTACTGTCTGTCTGTCTGGTTGTCTGTCTGTCTGGTTGTATCTGGCTGTCTGTCTGGCACTATTTACTGTCTGTATGTCTGGTTGTCTGTCTGTCTGGTTGTATCTGGCTGTCTGTCTGGCACTATTTACTGTCTGTATGTCTGGTTGTCTGTCTGTCTGGCACTATTTACTGTCTGTCTGTCTGGTTGTCTGTCTGTCTGGCACTATTTACTGTCTGTCTGTCTGGTTGTCTGTCTGTCTGGCACTATTTACTGTCTGTCTGTCTGGTTGTCTGTCTGGTTGTCTGTCTGTCTGGCACTAGTTACTGTCTGTCTGTCTGTCTGTCTGTCTGTTACTATTTACTGTCTGTCTGTCTGGTTGTCTGTCTGGCACTATTTACTGTCTGTCTGTCTGCCTGTCTGGCAATATTTACTGTCTGTATGTCTGTCTGTCTGGCACTATTTACTGTCTGTATGTCTGTCTGTCTGTCTGGCACTATTTACTGTCTGTATGTCTGTCCGTCTGGTTGTCTGTCTGGCTGTCTGTCTGTCTGGCACTATTTACTGTCTGGTTGTCTGTCTGTCTGTCTAGAAACCCGATTCCAAAAAAGTTGGGACACTGTACAAATTGTGAATAAAAAAAGAATGCAATGATATGGAAGTTTTAAATTGTAATATTTTATTCAGAATACAACATAGATGACATATCAAATGTTTAAACTGAGAAAAATGATCATTTTAAGGGGAAAATAAGTTGATTTTACAGTTTTTCTCAGTCGCTTTGGTGCATTTCTCTTATCACTATTTACATTTGCACAACAGGTAATGCAGTTCTCAAAACAATTAGTACAAACTTCAAAACCTAGTTGATAACCTGCAAAAGCGTGTCACTTGCTCAAAATGGATCATTCCTCAAAAGAAAGTATTCATGTCAATGAAAGTGTCAGTTTCATCAAGATGAAAAGTTCTGACACCATTGTTTTTGAACAAGATAGTCAAATGGCTTTGTCATGTTTTCATCATGACAGTTTACTCTGTAAATGTTTTCCAATTGAAAAAAGTCAGATCTTGGTGACTACCTGAAGATGCTCAAGACTATATATATTTTGCAGGGCCATTTGAAAGTAAAAGTTACACATTACTATATTTAGTAAGGTAACTGAGTACAAGACACTGGATATGTATGTTTCACATCTTTACAACAATGCTCTTTGCAATTCTAATTTGTTCAAAGCATTGCGCAAAATAAAAAAATACACCGTTATTAACAACAAACCTAAACTCCCTTTGGGTAGAGCTGTGCACAACTCTAAACAATATTGCAGTAAATATTGGAACTGAACATACAACATGCATAGAACTAATGCTTCACACACCCCTTCTCATCAGTGGAAGATGAGATTCACCTGAGAGAAATTTTTCAATTTAGGTGGGGGGGGGGGGGGGGGGGGGGGGGGGGGGTTAAAAAATGTGTACAATTTGCTTGACATATTTTGACAACTAGTTCAACATTTTTGTATGTAATGATTCAAGCGATGAAATGAGGACTATTAGTTTTATATGAAATGACTATTCAGACCATTCACAAGTATAGTTCATTTTGACTGACATGACATAAGCAAATGATGCTATAAAACAGCAGAGAGTTGTATGAAAGCAATTGATGCATGTCCAAAAGCTATTGCAATTTGTTGGACGGAATGAGAAACTGCTACTATTATGTGCACAAATGACTAAATGTTGTGAAGGTTGAACTAACTGTTGTGCAAATGTAAATAGTGATGTGAGAAATGCACCAAAGTGATTGAGAAAAACTGTCAATTTCATGGCATCAACACATCTTAAAGTTGGGACAAGGCCATGTTTACCACTGTGTGTCATCCCCTCTTCTTTTTATAACAGTCTGCAAACGTCTGAGGACTGAGGAGACAAGTTGTTCAAGTTTAGTAATATGAATGTTGTCCCATTCTTGTCTAATGCAGGCTTCTAGCTGCTCAACTGTCTTAGGTCTTCTTTGTCGCATCTTCCTCTTTATGATGCGCCAAATGTTTTCTAATGGTGAAAGATCTGGACTGCAGGCTGGCCATTTCAGTGCCCGGATCCTTCTTCTACACAGCCATGATGTTGTGATTGATGCAGTATGTGGTCTGACATTGTCATGTTGGAAAATGCAAGGTCTTCCCTGAAAGAGACGACGTCTGGATGGAGCATATGTTGCTCTAGAACTTGGATACACCTTTCAGCATTGATGGAGCCTTTCCAGATGTGTAAGCTGCCCATGCCACACACACTCATGCAACCCCATGCCATCATAGATGCAACTTCTGAACTGAGCGCTGAGAACAACTTGGGTTGTCCTGGTCCTCTTTAGTCCGGATGACATGCCGTCCCAGTTTTCCAAAAAGATTCGATTCATTTGACCACAGAACAGTTTTCCACTTTGCCACAGTCCATTTTAATTGAGCCTTGGCCCAGAGAAAACGCCTGCGCTTCTGGATCATGTTTAGATATGGTTTCTTTTATGACCTATAGAGTTTTAGCCGACAACGGCGAATGGCACGGTGGATTGTGTTCACCGACAATGTTTTCTGGAAGTATTCCTGAGCCCATGTTGTGATTTCCATTACAGTATCATTCCTGTACAGCCCCTTTCACACTGGGATTCCGGCAAATACACGGATAATGCGACCCGGCATTTGTTCCCAGGCCGCTAGATTTGGTCCATTGACACTGCCAGCAAAATACCGTAATATGTGCGCTTTCACACACAACCCGTAACTGTCCCGGATCGAGTTGACACGTGACATCCGGATGTGACGTATAATGGCGAGCGATCTCAGCTTCAGTGCGGATAGTAAGGAGCTCCGTGGTCTCGACTTGTGTCCAGTTTGCACACATTTCTTCTTGTTTAATTTTACTTTATTTTGTATACAAACACTCTCTGTGTTTAAAACACTGACGAGCTCTTCTGGCACTGCAGGGTTGTATTATTGAAAAAACAAGCTCTAGGAGTCGCACGATAACTACGTACACGTTGCGGCATTAGTTTTGGCTTTTGTTCACACAGTGCTCGTCCCGGGTCGAATCCCGCAATGTTACTAGGTCCCCGACCCGGGTTCAATTCAGTAATCAATTCCGGGACGTGGTTGCTTTCACACAGAAGGCGACCCGGCAATGTTGCGGGAATATTGCGGGCCCGACGTGCAGTGTGCAAGGGGCTTATGTGATGCCGTCTAAGGGCTGAAGATCACGAGCATCCAGTTTGGTTTTCCGGCCTTGACCCTTACGCACAGAGATTGTTCCAGATTCTCTGAATCTTTGGATGATATTATGCACTGTAGATGATGATGATTTTTTCTCGGAGAAACTCAAACTTTCCGAAATTGCTCCACTATTTTTCGCCGCAGCATTGGGGGAATTGGTGATCCTCTGCCCATCTTGACTTCTGAGAGACACTGCCATTCTGAGAGACTCTTTTTATACCCAATCACAGCCAATTGACCTAATAAGTTGCAAATTGGTCCTCCAGCTGTTCCTTATATGTACATTTAACTTTTCCGGCCTCTTATTGCTACCTGTCCCAACTTTTTTGGAATGTGTGGCTCTCATGAAATCCAAAAAGAGAAAATATTTGGCAGGACATTTCAAAATGTCTCACTTTCAACATTTAATATGTTATCTATATTCTATTGTGAATAAAATGTAAGTTTATGAGATTGGTAAAATTATTGCATTCCTTTTTTATTCACAATTTGTACAGTGTCCCAACTTTTTTGGAATCGGGACATTTAGGAAGATATTTTGAGAAATGTCTGATTTTTCTCTCCATAAAATGGAAGTCAATGGCAACCAAAACTATTTGGTTACAAGCATTCTTCATAACATCTTTGTTTGTGTTCCCAGTAAAAGGTTATTTGGGTTGGGAACAATATAAGGGTGAGTAAATGATGATCTTCATGTTTGGGTGAACTATCCCAAATTTAACCCATCCCATTAAAAAACCCACTAACCCAACCCATTGAAATCATTAGACTTCTATTGACGGAGGATCATAAGTCATATTTTAAGACTCGAATATCATATTCATGTATCATATTTTTGGGGTGACCACCTAGTAACCACTCACACACACTTTTGTACAGCAAGTATCATTCACACTTACTTCAGAAATGTCTTGTAATGTCATTATTTAGTAAGTTCTGTGTTCCACGGAACTTACTAAAGAAATATCATTAAAGGCTTTATGTGTTTGTGTCTATGTCAGTTTAGTAATCTCTCTTCAGACCAGTGTTGTAAACACATCATACAATGCCAAAGATGGATAAGAGGGTGCAGTGAGTCAGTAGGACGTTGGGTGTGTGAAGTGTGTATGATGGAAGGCTTGTTTTTTCCACAGCACTGTAATGGAATTTGTGCTTCAATGAATGACTCACAGAGACAAGTAATACAGAGTGCAAGGAGATGTTTACAGAAAGAGATATTATAGCAACACTCACACATTATAAACTCTTAAAAGAACCATCTGCAGGATGGAAACGTTAGAAACACTTAGAAACGTTTTTGCAATGTTCCTTTTCACAATTTCCAAAGACATGTACAAACTTTTAAGTTGAAGCCTCATCCCGCACATGCTGGTGTCAGAAGTTAGCGTGTGTAGAATCAGCTGTGCTTCACAGAGCCCTCGCCCTGCAGCTGACATCCCCTCTACAGGTCAAAGATCACACACATTCCTCATGAGGACGTCCTGAAGATCTCCTGAGAGCATCGGTTCCCGGGGCACACGTTAAAAAAAACACACTTTGAAACTGCAAAGACAAATATGTGTATTTGTAACGCTCATCTAGTTGTGGGCTTCACTCCAAAACCTACAGTAGTGAGCAACCTAGACAGCATTTTAAGGCACTGTCCCATCATAAAGCCAATTTCTAGAGCAGAATTTCATATATTCTTAAAGGGATAGTTCCCCCAAAAATGAAAATGTGATGTTTATCTGCTTACCCCCAGTGCATCCAAGATTTAGGTGTGTTTGTTTCTTCAGGAGAACACAAATTAAGATTTTTAACTTCAACGGTTGCAGTCTGACAGTTATAATGCATGTGAATGGGTAACAATTCTATGAGAGTTAAAAAAAAACATGCTTAGACAACATGCACAAAATCCCTGCTGCTCGTGAAGACACATTGATGTCTTAAGACACGAACCGACCATTTTTGTAAAAAAATCTACAGTATTTATGTTTTTTACCTCATATCCAGACGAATCTCATCTAGTGTTCCCATCCGCATAACGGCCGCACTCGGAGCATGGCTGGTGAAAGTGGAAATCATCAAGGATCTGCCTGTCCTGGTCCTCTATCTATGTACCCCAGCTATCTGCCCTCGCAGAGTCACCTCCCATGGTTATGGACATGGATGCCCAGCTCTCTGCCGCCCAAAAGGCCGATCTGCAGCACCTGGTCAGTCAGTTTTCTGCGGTGTTCTCCTCCCGGCCCGGGTGGACTCACGTCCTAGAGCACGATGGAGTCATCGTACAGCAGCGGCCCTACCGGGTTCTGTAGGCTTGGCGACACGCCATCGAAGAGCAGGAGATGTTGAAGTTGGGGGTCATTGAACCATCTAGAAGCCCATGGTCTAGCCCCATCATCATGGTCCCCAAGCCAGACGGTACCTTCCGCTTCTGCAACGGCTTCCACCGGTTGAACGAGGTCTCCGAATTTGACGGCTATCCCATGCCCCGAGTAGACAAGCTCCTCGACCACCTGGGAAGGGCCTGGTTCATCTTGACCTGATCAAGGGGTATTGGCAAGTCCCCCTCACAGCAGAGGCTAAGCCGAAGACAGTCTTTTCCACCCCGAGCGGCCACTGGCAGTAACGGGTCCTTTCTTTTGGCATACACGGGGCCCCAGCCACGTTCCAGCGCCTGATGGAACCCCCAAACCCAAACCACGGAAGTGTCGCCTTGGCCATGGGGGAAGCAAAGTACCCGGGGTACCAGGTGGGCCTGATCCGTCCCAGGAGAAGAAAGTGACTGCTATCCGCTCTGCCCCCCACCTCCAAGACTTAGGTACGGGCCTTTTTGGGGTTGGCGGGTTACTACCGGTGCTTCATCCCTAACTTCTCCTCCTTAGCCTCTCCCCTGACAGACCTGGCCAGGAAGGGGCAGCCGGAGAAGGTGGCCTGGAGCCCTGAAGTGGAGACGGCGTTCCAGTGGGTAAAGACAGCCCTCATGGTGACTTTAACCGCCCCTTTCTGCTGCAGACGGACGCATACAACACTGGGTTCCACTTCACGGTACAACACCGAGCTGGGATGGCCAACGCCAACACTGACTGTCTCTCCAGGATCTGGTCAGCTTTCGCAGGTATGTCAAGGGCCTCTCCCCGCCCTCTCCCATCTTCCCCGCTTCCCCCAGGGGTGAGTGTGACAAGCGTCCCGAGCCTCTATCAGTGTCGCCCTGGCAACAGACCGGATGCCGCTCATCACGGGATAAGCGGTCACAGCTGCGGCTCATCCGGCACCCGGTACATAAGTGGAAGAGGCGAACAGCGACGTGAGACATGTCTCCAGAAGACTCGGCTAACCTTCTTCTCTGCTATTCCCCCAGAGAGCAATGTGTGACCGCCAGCCCACCCCACGGAGAGGTGACCACTGACCCACATTGCACTGCACCCGGAACAGCGACTGCACTTTGCACCTTTTCACCCAATAAAACCCACTCTTCGGGGAACTCACCTGCACTATCGTGTCGTGTGCTTCCTTACCTTGTCACAATATATATCTATGATCACACCGGTTTGACCTTACCAGATGGAATAGCGGATGGGAACACTAGATGAGATTTGTCTGATATGAGGTTAAAAACAAAAACAAATACTGTTGTGTTTCTCACAGAAACCGATCGGTTCGTGTCTTAAGACACCAATGTGTCGTCACGAGCAGCAGGGTGAAGGGGGGATTCTGAAATCCACTGCCGCTTCAATATACCTGTATATATTTATATCCTAATTAACTTTATAATCAAAACTTTAATCAATATTTATCCTGTATTATTATAATGATTCTATCCAGTTATGATTTTGTTTTAGTTTCTTGTTTTCTAAAGTGTATATTTGGTCTCTGAGGAGTGACTCAGGGTCTGGCCTAGAGATGTGTGATGTGTCACTAAACACTGGCAACAAGGTCGTGTGTTTGGATTTGAGGTATCACACACCCCTAACATGTCAGGAGTACAGTAACAGCGTTTGCTCACTTAGCCCGGCTTCCAGATATGAAATATGGATTTGTCTTTCATTTAATTTATTATGTTTTATTCCTTTTATATTTCCTTTTACTGAAACACTAAAGACTCAAGATGAATATTGCCTGTACTATTGTGTGTCCCTCTCACTAAAAGAAAGCACATGTTATCAGTATGTTTTGGTAAGAACTGGTTAGAACTGGAGCTTAATCAGCTCCAACCTTGGAGAGACTGTGTATCTGTGTATGTGCGCAATATTCTATGTTACAGATCAGAATGGTGTACAATGGGCACCCTAAGAGATGGGTGGACTTGTTGTTCTGGGCAAGCTGGCGCCCTCTCCAGATCTGGAAGGTCACTACGGGCCTAATTCTGGGTGAAAGCATCAACAAGTGACACGTCAGTGGAAACGTGCATCAGATTAACTGACTCAAGTGGAAATTTACCATGACTGTGCATTGTCTCTGAGCCAATCAGAACCATCCACATTGCAGTAATGACGTGGATAAGACCTTGAAAATGGTATAACTGTTGGGACAATTGTATGTACGATAGGGCGAGGCAACGAGACGGTGAGAGAGGGAGCGCGGCCTACGAACTCCTTGTGAGACTTGAAGCTGGCTTCTGCTTTTGAAACTGCAAACTATTCTTAAGTAAATTTTTCTTTATTTAATTGCAATCCTGACTCTGTCTTCATTTCTTCACTACTGGTCCTGGGTCATAAGCTGTTAACCCCTAACAAGGGTTTTTGTGCACATTGTCTAAGCATGTTTTTTTTTACTCTCATAGAGTTGAAAGAATCGGTACAGCTTATCTGTCTTTTATAAATCTAATAAAACTAAAGAATTTTTTGAGATATGAAGGATGCAATACTACTCTATAGGTACTCAAGATGAACATGAGATAATGATATGCTAAAGCTCCGCCCCGTAGTGATGTGATTGGTTACGATGTTGTGACATCAGAAACACCAGCGACTTCAAACCGCATTTCTGGAAGACCTCACCTTGACCTCAAGAAATTAAACAGAAGCTAGCCAGTTTGCCATTTTGTTGCACAAGGATGATCTGGATGTCTGTGGGTTTGTCAGACATTCTAGCTATTCATTTTCACTGTAAGAATCCAGTGTCTAAAAACCCAATTGGTCATTTTACTGGTGAATCTGTGGTGGCTTCTTATACAGTGCTGAGCACACAGAAAATAAGGTAAACAGTGTTTTCAAAGCGGGTAAAGTGTCGGGGTTTCTGAGGCAATGCGCTCTCACACAGGTCTGGCTGTTTGTGGAGGAACGCAGCGGGGAAAACCACTCTCTCTTACAGAGCACAGCCTGTTGATTTCACGAAGGAAAAATGTTATCACAGAGACTTCCAAAACTACCAGCAAACAAACACGGCTGAGAACACATCCTCACAGTGAAAGCGTGCTTGTGAACATTGACCTTATGGGCATATCTTTATCAAACTATCCAGATTCACAAGGCCAGGGACATTTTTTATGGGTGAGCTCCTTCACCTCTAGGCCCAAATGAGCCGTCTGTGCTACAGCTACATTAATGAAAACAGCATTTTCCTTTTAAAGCGCTTTCCATCAATACTACCGTTTACTATAATATATATATAATATATGGGGGTGCTAAGAAAATAATCAATACTCATGATGTCAGAGTTACTTCATAAAGAAATTATTATTATTTTCTTTAAATAAAAGCAGCTATGATACACACCACATTCATCAGAAGTGTAGTTTAAAATTACATTTGAATAAAGAATAGGCATATTCAACAACATTTTATTTTTAAATTAATACAAGTTTCCACAAGACAATGACAAAAACCTTTTACATGCAAAGGGGAAAGACACACACATGTATGCATAATAAGAACTTGCGTACTTTACACTTAAATTACGAATACAACATCACAATCTTAGTGATTATGTAATGGATTAAATGTAACGGATTTAAGCGTTTTTCACATGGCTGACACATCCAATTGTTTGCAATGGGTGGCTGCATTTTTAGAACGGCATGAACGCAACAAGGCGCTGAGCGAGCGTTTATTTCACGCTCAGAGCTCGACGTTGAGCGATGTGGTGTTTTCAGCTGGCTAAATATGCTTTGGTGGACATGCGGCCTAATAATGCATGCGGCCTAATAATGCATGCGGGCTAATAATGTCTGTGTGTTTTTTACTCTCATAGAAATACACCCCATTGACATGCATTAAACAGGCAACGGTTGAGTTAAAAAATCTTCAATTGTGTTCGACTGAAGAAACAAACACACCTACATCTCAGACGCCCTGGGGGTCAGCAGATAAACATCACACTCTCATTTTTGGGTGAACTGTCCCTTTAAAACTACATTTCGTGACACAACAACAGTATAATTTTTTTTATTTATGGTGGATTTGCTCGACCGCTATGAGCGAGCGGAGTGATGCAAATGGTAAAACGGCTGAAAAAGGCTCTCAGCCAATCAGATTCGAGAATCAGAAACAACTCGAACCATGCCCGAGTGCGTTTGACCACCAAAGCGCGGTTCGTTTGACTAGTGTGAGTGCTCCGAACTGTACCCGGGCGCAGCTCGATTAGCCGGCCAGGGCCCACTTGGAAGAGGTGGGCCAGAGCACAGTTCAGTTGGATTCGCATGCAGTGTGAGCGCTAACCGTGCTGGAGTCCGTAATCAAAGCTGCAAAGTCCTGGTTGGTACCTTGCAAACCTCCCCGATACAAATTTTCACGCCATTAAGGCGACACCTGTTTAACAACAGGCTGTGGACCACCGTGGACCACACGACACAAAATTATCCACAAAGAAAACAGAGTGATGGACTCCATTGTGTTCAGAGAGCACCGCTCTTCCTGTTTATCCCGAAACCGTCGCACCTTAATGACGTAAGCGTGCTCCGGCACGAATGCTGAAACCCTCCCATGTGAGTGCAGGCCAGAGGGGGAGTGGGGTCAATCGTACTCGGGCCCGGTTCATGGCAACCGTGCCTAGTGTGAGTACACCCTTAGATGATACGAGAGACAAGACAATAAAGTTTTGTTATTCTTCTGAAACGATCATTTCATTAGCAGAATGTTTTGATGCAGGACAGCAATTGCTATTACATTTTCAAACATAGATGAATGTAGCCTGTATCATAGAGGACTTTAGTAGGACCAGTACAATGTGCCCTCTATGATCCTGCTTGACAATTCTGGCAATAGGAGAAAACAGCAATGCAATCTGGAAATACACGAAATGCACGACTGATTCACGTCACCGCTATGGCACTTTTACAATCCACAATCCCACAAGCAGTTATTTATTTCACTTCCTGCTCTACCCATCAGGTCATCTGTTTGCTTAAACGGCTTGCTTGGTTCTTACGCTAATTTAACTATGAGAGCTGACGGCCGGTCTGAATGAAATCTGTTTGCCTGTGGAGGCTCTCAGTCTTTCCCTGAGTCACCGGCTATCAAAAGACGCCTTTATCCTCCGCAGAGTCGGAGTTTACCTGCTGCAATGAGATCAACACACACACACACACACACACACACACACACACACACACACACACACACACACACACACACACACACACACACACACACACACACGCACACACTAGAATGCTTAATAAAGGAGCTTCGCTTAAACACAACCTCTCTTGGAATGTAACACTAGTGCACTGCTAACTGCAGTATGCACTGAATATTGTCTATTATTTTGAAAAGTGAAAAAGTATACAGTGACAAATATATCAAACCAAGCAGTAATTTAAAGTGTAAAGATTATTTTACATCTGGCAGTCAGATCAAATAAATGAGTCAAGAAAAATAAGTGTTGCAAATGCTTTCGCCCGCTAAATTGAGTAGAATTGAAGAACCCAAAATGACTGCATAGGCTTAAAGAAATTATGGTAACACTTCCTATGAAGCCCATGCTTACATATAATGAATTTTAGCTCCATTTATAAGTTAGTACTATTCTGTAAATATAGTTATAAAGACTCATTAAGACCTATACTGCATTATAAGAACATTTATTGTTACATTTATATTATTTTATAATCATGCATTTGCTTTTTCAAAGCACATGCTCATAATCCAATGAATTAGTCAGGCGTATGATTCCATGAATGTATTTATGAAGATTTAGCATGCATTGTTATAATGTTATTATTTTATTGTTGCAATAACTTCATCCAGATTAATTCTGTAAAATAAGTCAATATGTTGTTGTTCATGGTGTTGTGTTCTCATAAATACATATTGTGAGTGATAATACAGTTACTAACCTCTATCATTGATGGCTTTTACGTGAGAACATAGGACGCAATGAAGCAAATGTTTAGAAATCATGCTAATATATGGACAAAGTATTGAGGCACCTGACCATTACACACTGCAAAGTCTAATTAGACATGTTACGTTAGACTTACTTTTAAAATAAGCATGCAAACTGCTTGCCTTAAACCAGTAAAGTGAAATGAGAATAGTATGTAGAGAGAGAGAGAGAGAGAGAGAGAGAGAGAGAGAGAGAGAGAGAGAGAGAGAGAGAGAGAGAGAGAGAGAGAGAGAGAGAGAGAGAGAGAGAGAGAGAGAGAGAGAGAGAGAGAGAGAGAGAGAGAGAGAGAGAGAGAGAGAGAGAGTACTTGATCATTTACTTTAAATTTACTCTTATTTTGTAAAACAATGAATGGGGTCCTTCAACTAATTAAAGATGTCTGTGGAATTGCCCAATTTAAAAACAGGATGTGATGTCACATTTTTTGTCACACATTTTTTTCAGTGACAAAATGTATCAAGTTTTTACACACTTAAAAATAAAGGGTTTTAATTGGTTCTTTGGCAGGGTGTTTGATTCCATGAAGAACATTTTATATCCAAAGAACCATTCCATTGCACAAAAGGTTCTTTTTAGCGCAGAAATGTTCTTTAGAATATAAAATGGTGGGGAAAAAAATGGTTCTTTAAAAAACCTTTCACGAAACGGTTCTCCAGAGAACCAAATGGTTCTTCTATGGAATCGCCGTGAAAACCCCTTTTTGGTTCTTCCTGGAGACTTATATGAAAGGGTATATGCTTTTAGAAATATATGAATTAAAAACAACTATTGCCATTTACTAAAACAGACACTTTGTTAAAGTATGTCTGATGTATGTATTAACATTTGAATGCTCTTCTTTTTAATTGATAAACAATGTAATTTATTGAACCACGACTGAGACAGTCACACCACAGGAACATTTTGAGATTTGGCTCAAAAAAACTAAAAAAATCTATAGACAGTTTTTATACCAACAGGTCCATGTAAGACAAATAAATGTATATGCATTTACTGCATTTTAAATAATGGCAATACTAATACATTTTTATCTTGTGTGACAGTGAAAATGATGCTCGACCATGGAAACCCACTCCACGGTGCTCCCGCCGCACCGTTTCTGAGCTGATATTAATGCCAGAGGAAGTTACTTTTCAGCTGTGGAATCAAAACACTGGCGACTTTCACTCACTGTGTGCCTCAGCATGATTTTAATGGTCTTTTGCTGCTGTTTCTTACTAATAATACCACTCCAGTTGACTGTGGAGTAGCAGGGATGACTTGCAAAGGCTTCCTATCACAGTATAACGCTTGAATTCACTGAGCTCTTCAGAACAACCCATTTTCCACAAATGTTAGTAAATGCACACTGCATACCATAGCTCAATGCTTGATTTATACACATGTGGCAAATGGCAAAAGGTCTGATTGAATTAAGAGGTGTGTCCCAATACTTTTGCCCATACAGTGTAGTTATCTTTATAGTTCTTAGTGTGAATGGGCCTTAAGAGTCATATTTTGGTTGTGAGGTCCTCTTCCAAGCAACCACAAAAATCTCTCTGGTATTGTCATTTTATCACATTTCTCTTTTAAGTGTGTTTAAAGGTCAGTCCGATGGCTTTGAGCGTCTGTTCAGAACAAACACTGGCAGTCAATGGTGCGTCTTGGCCCGTTGTGTGTGTAGCTCTTTACTGCGGCTCTATTCAGGAGTTTGTCCTTATACCTCTGTTTGTCTTTCTGACTTGTGTTTGTTCCAGTCATGCATTGCCACCTGACTAAATTAGGAAGCACAGGCTGTCACACACACTAATCATACTATTTTTAGAGTATACATGGGGGAAAAAGTATTTAGTCAGCCACCAATTGTGCAAGTTTTTGGACTTAAAAAGATGAGACAGGTCTGTAATTTTCATCATAGGTACACTCAATACTCTCAATACATCATAGGTACATCTCAATACTTTGTTATATACCCTTTGTTGCCAATGACCGAGTTCAAATGTTTTCTGTAAGTATCCACAAGGTTTTAACACACTCTCCTCTAGAGCAGTGATGTTTTGGGGCTGTCGCTGGGCAACACGGATTTTCAACTCCCTCCAAAGATTTTCTATGGGGATAAGATCTAGAGACTGGCTAGGCCACTCCAGGACCTTGAAATGCTTCTTACAAAGCCACTCCTTTGTTGCCCGGACGGTTTGTTTGGATCATTGTCATGCTGAAAGACCCAGCCACGTTTCATTTTAAATGCCCTTGCTGAAAGAAGGAGGTTTTTACTCAAAATCTCACAATACATGGCCCCATTCATTCTTTCCTTTACACGGATGAGTCGTCCTGGTCCCTTTGCAGAAAAACATCCCCAAAGCATGATGTTTCCACCCCCATGCTTGCAGTAGGTATGGTGCAACTCAGCATTCTTTCTCCTCCAAACACGACAAGTTGACTTTTTTTACCAAAGAGTTCTATTTTGGTTTCATCTGACATATTCCCAATCCTCTTCTGGATCATCCAAATGCTCTCTAGCAAACTTCAGATGGGCCTGGACATGTACTGGCTTAAGCAGGGGGACACGTCGGCACTACAGGATATAAATCCCTGGCGGCGTAGTGTGTTACTGATGTCCCAGCTCTCTGCAGTTCATTCACTAGGTCCCCCTGTGTGGTTCTGGGATTATTGCTCACCGTTCATGTGATCATTTTGACGCCACGGGGTGAGATCTTGCATGGAGCCCCAGATCAAGGGAGATTATCAGTGGTCTTGTATGTCTTCCATTTTCTAATAATTGCACCCACAGTTGATTTTTTTCACACCAAGCTGCTTACCTATTGAGACTCAGTCTTCGCAGCCTGGTGCAGGTCTACAATTTTGTTTCTGGTGTCCTTTGCCAGCTCTTTGGTCTTGGCCATAGTGGAGTTTGGAGTCTGACTGTTTGAGGTTGTGAACAGGTGTCTTTTATACTGATAACAAGTTCAAACAGGTGCCATTAATACAGGTAACAAGTGGAGGACAGAGGAGCCTCTTAAAGAAGAAGTTACAGGTCTGTCAGAGCCAGAAATCTTGCTTTTTTGTAGGTGACCAAATACTTATTTTCAGCATAATTTACAAATAAATTCTTTAAAAATCAGACAATGGGATTTTCAGGATTTCTTTCTCTCATTCTGTCTCTCATAGTTGAAATGTACCTATGATGAAAATTACAGGCCTCTCATTTTTTTTAAGTGGGAAAACTTGCACAATTGGTGGCTGACTAAATATCTTTTTGCCCCACTGTAGATTTACAGTAGTAACAATAAATTATATTTTTTACTATATGATATGATCAATATCAAATTTTTTTCATTATAAATATGCTGATTATTTCTAAGGTGGACAGCCAACTTAATATATGATATTTACAATCTGAATCTAACAATGTCATGTCAACAAATGGAAAAAAAGCCACTGTTTATTATCATGTGAAATATGTGCTTTTTACCCCAAATAACATACTTTTACATATTCTTCTGTTATTTAATTTTTTTGCTTTAATTATCTTGATCCAAACTGACAAATATTAACAAGACCTTTGTTTAAAAAATATTCAATAATTTTAGGGATTCTTATTTGCTACTTAAATCTACAACATTGTAAAAACATCAAATATTAGATCAAATGAGCGCAGAATCAACTTTGCGCTGCTGCCCGTGATCGCATCAAAGACCAGACAAATTTTCACATACATCTTGTAAAGCGATGTTTCGGAAACAGCGGAGGCAAGTGTTTGTGCCATCTATTGGTTAAGAAGAGAATAAAATCAAAGTTGCCTTTTACCCCATGGAGCCTTTAGCTCCGTTGTACCCTGCTGATATATATATATATATATATATATATATATATATTAGTGTTGTCACGATACCAAAATTATGACTTCGATACGATACCAGACTAAAATATCGATATATCGATACTAAATCGATACCACAGTTAAAAAAAAAAAAAAAAAAGATAAGATGCTTAATATGACAACAGAACTTGTTATTATTCATTGTTATTTTTTACTAAAAATTCATGTGGCCAGCATGTTCCTTAGGGTTGGGCATAATTTTGATTTGAACAATTATTGATCAATTGATCAATTACTATTAAAATTATCTCACAAATTTTTGCTATCTCAATGTATTTTTTACAATGGGGTAACATAATTGTGTTGCAATAGCTTACACAGCACAAGAAAGCTTGATTTCGAATGGTAAATTGAATTTAAAAAGACGAGTATACAGTAATAAAATAAGAACAAATAAACAGATTACAAACAATAGCACAAATAAATGCAATAGAATAGAAGATACAAATTAAACAGACTGCTTTATTTTTTCAGGTAGGTCTAACATTCAGATAAGAAACTGAATTTAAAAAATGCATAGTAATTACATTTAAAACAACATTGGATAATCTTCTTTGTAAAAAATTAAATAGCGTACAGATGAAACTATTAAAGTTACACAAGTTGATCAGTCAAGAGCAGTGTGATCGTTTGTCTTTTTGTAGTTTGAATAACAAATGACTGCGGTCCCTTTAAGACTAATGGATCCTAAACACTGTTCCTGTTACTCGTTCTTCCTGAACTGTTTGCGACTGTGTTTACGTTAATACTCTTCCAGATGTGCACTGATAGTTCTTTGAGTGTATTTGACCAATAATAAGCTGGAAAAAGAAGCAAATGTTTGCACTTGTATCATGTCAGAGCCGGCTTTATTACGGTAGGCTATGTGTGTGCGCTTCAGGTGTGAGCACAAAATCTCCAGGGATTAGTAGAACTAATTTATGTGCAATCCCGCGCGAAATTCAGACCGATCACACACTAACACTAACACAGTCATGAGGAAAAAGTCCAGCAGAACGCGCGTTCCCCGTGCTCAGAGGTTAACCGGGCTGAGTGAGAATATGCCGGTGTGTGTCAACTTGCTTTCGGTCGGAGAGGAGAGGACAGCTGGTATCGTTACTGTAAAAACTGAGAATCGTATCGTTTCAGATATTCCAGTATCGATATATATCGAAATATCGATATTTTTGACAACACTATATATATATATATATATATATATATATATATATATATTGTGGCGAGGGGGGCATGGTTCTGCGAGGTCTGCAGCGGGAGAGAGAGCTCAGAGCGGAGCGGCAGGTAAGTAGGTCAAGCACAGATGACGAACACCTGTTTCTGATTGCAGTGATTGGGGTGGAGAGAGCACATTTAAGCCGCGGCCGACGGCTCGAGTCGAGAGAGAGAGTTGGACTGAGACTTTGCGTGCGCATACTGGAGAAACTGAGTGATATACAGAGACTGAATGTACAAAGGAGCGATCCATATCGTGGAAAACCTGAGTTACCACACGGAACGTGTGTTTGTTATTTTCTTTTGAAAGACTGAATAAAGAGAGCGAGTCCCAGTCAAAGTCGACCCCTGTCTGCTTCCTTCCTGCCCATAACGAACTTTGCTACATATATATATATATATATATATATATATATATATATATATATATATATATATATATATATATATATATATATATATTTATTTATTTATTTATTTTTTTCAACACATGTCCTTTTTTTACTATTATTTTTAACTATATTTGTGCAGTAAAATTTACTTTTAAAAATTAAAATAAACTAAAAGATCTACATTTCTCATTCATAGAGATAACATGGAAATGTGCCATGCCTTATTGTGGGATTTATTTCACCTGGTGGAAAACAAACACTTTTAACACGAAAATGACATGAAATAACCACTATAACCAGTAGATGGCTGCAGAGGACCTCTCATTATCTCATTTGCCATTTCCACTCCTTTTTCTGTTTGCGTGTTTGCTTTTGGATTTATTATTAAATAAATATAACAAATTTGAGCTATTTTAGTGAACTGAAGAATGAAGTATAGCTATGAAGTATGAAGTCTCATACCATTTAGATGAAAGGAATATCATAAAATAAATAAATAAGCCCAGATTTTACAGTCGATGGGAAACCATCTTGAATTGCTCCTGCATCATATTATGTAAACTGCATTTATGACAAAGAATTACACAGATGGAGATATGTCATCTGCTCTGCTGCGGATTGAAGAACACGCAGAATATGACAAATTAGTATAGAATTTTTGGAGTTAATAGTACATTTTTTAAGTCTTCTTCGATGGATGTGTTTTGTTTGCTAACAATAAAAACGATGAATATAATGACAGAAGAGTACAAAAATATAACATACAAGATATAAAAAGCATTGATAGCCTACTAGAAAAGTATAAAAACACACTCGGAACACACAGAAAATAAGTTTTAAAAATACTAAACTCTGTCGTGAAAATTCACAACAGTAAACTTGCTATAGAATCAGAAATACTTTAATAATCCCAGGGGGAATTCATTTTTATTACAAACTGCTGATATACAAACATAAGTTCCAGCGTCCTCAGCACGAGCTGACGATAAAACTAACAGACCAAGAGAGGCGGGACTTAAGGCAGAACAGCCAATCATCAGCCGGTCACTCTCAAAGTCGGTGTCATGTTTGAGAGGAGGGAGACGCAGCGAGCGCGCAGACACAGAACAGCCAGAAAAACGGAGGAGCGACTGCTGTAAGGCGTTTGTGCAAAACTGCAGAAAAAATGCGGGTGTTGAACCCTCTCACCGGGAAAGGCGTGGGGGCGACTAAAGCCCTCCTAATTTAGAGTGTGTTACAAATAAAATGTATTATTATTATTAATATTATTAACATGGATCTAGTGATGCCCCTAGTATTCACAATTACAACTTATAGTAACACACTGCTTTTATCATAATTCTTATATATTAAAATTACATATGAATATCAAATTATGACTTTTGCTATAATAGAGATTCTGTATAATTCTGAAGGCAGCCCTAATAAATTTAACATAATAATATGATTCAGATGCATAATTAAAGGAAACACCTGCACACATGAAGGAACCTCGCTGACAAACAGATGTCATGCAGTAAATGACCTTTTCATTTGGGTGGATGTCGCCTGTCACCCAGAGTTGTAGTGGGAGCACAGTTTTTGGGTCGCACCTGGCCCGTGCCACAAACATTATGTTTATGGTGTCTCAGCATCTGTGACCGGTGAGGAACAAATCGTATCCTCCCTTGGATGTCAACTGTGGAAATCCCAGCGCACAGAACCCACTCTCTCAGTGTTTTTCCCCATTCTCTCCTATATAAACACACTCAAAATATATGGGCTAATGGAAAAACAAGTGCAATGGGTGTGTGGTCATGCGTGCGGTGAGACGGGAGGTTACCTGGAACAGAGACAGACGCTGGGTGTGAGAAGCGACCCGGGGTGGACACTGCAGCTGTGTGTGTGTGTGTTTGCACCAAAGGGTCAAGGTTTGGCTTGTTAGCAATAGCATGCCAGTAGATGTACAACATCTGGACCCAAAAAGCTTCTTTCTCCGCTGGCAGCTAATCAAAAGTAGCTGTATTTTCTGATTAATGACGTTTTTTTGCAAGCAACAAATGCCTTACATCATTTTATTATATTAGATGTTTCACCAATGCATAATTGTATTATTATTATTATTATGTATATACTGCTATTAAAACTTAAAAGTTTAAAAGGGTGGGTTTCACCAATAACGATGAACTTAAGCTAAGTTTAGAGCTAATCAAGGATTTGTAGATCCAGTTTTTTTAATAAGCTATTTTACTATTTTAAAAACAGTATTAATATTCTAATCTAGCCTGTTATTTAAAGGCACAATATGTAATATTTTTGGATTAAAATATCCAAAATCACTAGAACAATGTTATATATTTTGTTGACTTGTGTACTTACATTATCCCAAATGTTTCCAAGAATGTTTAAATCCAGAGCAATAAGTGATTTTAACCAGGACATCAGGACATCGCCTATCAATGACATCATACACGCGTTACCCTCGATTTCCGGGTTGTTTAAATTGTTTTATTTTGTAGAAACCATGGAAACACCAAAGCCACTTTATATATGTGTTTTATTAGAAAGGTGAGCAACTGTTTCAATGCTAATGATTGTTCTCCAGCTCAACACAGTTAGTCTTATTGTTTAAATCTGGTGTTCTTTGATTTACCGCACAAAGTACCATGTTTTACCATGCCTAATATGATCTCTCACTGCAGTGTGAACAAATGTCTCATAGTTGCGCTGAGTGAACGCACAGGGGTGAATTTCCCGTAAAATGAAGTAACTCACTGATTAACTACTATAGTACGATGCATCGTTGAAGAAATCAACTAGCTGATCACCACTGTTTCCCGAAATCATATTTTCACAAATCCGTCGTTCAACACGCTGGTTAATTATGTCATGCAGGCGGTGGAGTAATAACTGCTTTTAATAAATTATTTTGAGATCGAATTCATGCTAAATTTTTTGCTATAAATCACAGACATGGCATTTGAGAACTAATTCTGATTTTTCTCAGTTATTTTGAATTTCAAGATTCAATCATAGGCTCGTTCTTACATACTAGAGCACGTCTGCACATGCGTAGTCTTCAAAAACAATGCTTTAAATCTCTTGGCAAACTAAAAGACAAATGACATTTGTATGTATTCTACATAAAAGATATAAACTCAGCAAAAAAAGAAACGCCTTCTGACTTTCAACTGTTTTTACTTTCAGTAACCTTAATGCGTGTAAATATTTGAATGAGCACTAAAAGAGTCAACACCATAAGACATAAACTAAAAATGTTTTACAGACATGTGACTAACAGAAATAGAAAAAATGTGTCCCTGAATGAAGGGAGGCTCAAAATCAAAAGTACCAGTCAGTATCTGGTGTGGCCACCAGCTGCTTGAAGTACTGCAGTGCATCTCCTCATCATGGACTGGACCAGATTTGTCAATTAATAATAATAATTTGTTACATTTATATAGCGCTTTTCTAGGCACTCAAAGCGCTTTACATGGAAGGGGGAATCTCCTCAACCACCACCAATGTGCAGCACCACCGGGATGATGCAACGGCAGCCATATTGCGCCAGAACGCTCACCACACACCAGCTGATTGGTGGAGAGGGGACAGAGTGATGAAGCCAATCATTATATGGGGATTCTTGCTGTGAGATGTTGCCCCACTCTTCCACCAAGGCACTTGCAAGTTCCCGGACATTTCTGGGGGGAATGGCCTTAGCCCTCACCCTGCGATCCATCAGGTCCCAGACGTGCTCAATGGGATTGAGATCCGGGCTCTTCAGTGGCAATGGCAGAACACGGACATTGCTGTCATGCAGAAACTCACCCACAGAACGAGCAGTATGGCTGGTGGCGTTGTCCTGCTGGAGGATCATGTCCGGATGAGTATGCATAAAAGGTGATGCATACCACATGCATACCAAATGAGGGAGGAGGATGTCTTCCGTGTACCGCAAGGCATTGAGATTTCCTGCAATGACAACAAGCTCAGTCCAATGTTGATGTGATATACCGCCCCAGACCATGACAGACCCCCCCACCTCCGAAGCGATCCCACTCCAGGGTACAGGCCTCGGTATAACGTTCGTTCTTTCGATGATAAACTTTGATGATCAGCTATCCTTCCTGTCTCCCTGTAGTGCTGTCTTAGGCGTCTCACAGTGAGGACATGGCAATGTATTGCCCTAGCCACATCAGCAGTCCTCATGCCTCCCTGCAGCATGCCTAATGCACGTTCACGCAGATGAGCAGGGACCCTGGGCATCTTTCTTTGGGTGTTTTCCACAGTCTGTAGACAAGTCTCTTTAGTGTTCTGCGTTTTTAGAACTGTGACCTTAAATGCCTTCTCTCTGTAAGCTGTTAAGGTCCTAACGACCATTCCACAGGTGCATGTTCATTAATTGATTATGGTTAATTGAACATGCATGGAAAACATTGTTTAAACCCTTTACAATGAAGATCTGTAAAGTTATTTGAATTTTTACAACATTATTGATGAAATACACAGTCCTGAAAAAGGGATGTTACTTTTTTTGCTGAGTTTAGATTGTACTAAATGTCAGCTTGCTTATTTTGCTCAAGATAAGGATGTATCTTTAATTATTAAGTCCACGGCATGCAAACTAGGAACTGTATTCACACAAGTTTGCGACGCTGTTTGTGAATGTTTGTTGGAACGATGGTTTCAGGAAACACCGACTGGTTGAACTATGCTGATAACGACGGAGCTTGCGACCATAGTTGGCTAACGATGCTTTTGGGAAACGCACCCCAGAGTAGCATTATAACATAACTTTAACACACTTAAATGTGTGTAATATTATAAAACAGCTTTGCGTTACCCCACACACACTCGTCTGCGGCAGAATAAAGCTCAGCAAAATCAAGGTGTCATCAAACTGCGCCTTTGTTTTGAATGAGCGACCTCTAGCGGCAAAAAAATTACATATTGTGGCTTTAATTTAGTCACTCTGCAAGTTCAGTTCAGTTAGG
This sequence comes from Pseudorasbora parva, assembly GCF_024679245.1. Classification (NCBI taxonomy): domain Eukaryota; kingdom Metazoa; phylum Chordata; class Actinopteri; order Cypriniformes; family Gobionidae; genus Pseudorasbora; species Pseudorasbora parva. The sequence continues at coordinate 3,706,308 of NC_090184.1, forward strand.
ATCTGAATCTGCCACCTGCTGTTTTTTACCATTAGGCAACAATTAAATTATTTGTTAAAGTTAGTTTATATTTAAAACATGAATAGCCTTTCGTTCACTGAATCACTGGACACAGTTGCCTACTTATGGAGCAGATTTAGCAGATTTTTACAGTTAAAACCCTTTGGCTTAAGTACGTATAGGTCTGTTTGAGTTGCCTCTCCAGCATTTCACTGATCCTAGACTCAGGCTTAAGGCTGGACTGAGACCTCTGCTATGGTTTGGGTGTGGTGTGGTTAGGCTTGGCAGTTTTTGGTCCAGTGATCCACACCCACTATCTGTGGAGAGATGAGTGGGAGAGACAGAAACAAAAGGAAAGAATACATACACAAACAGACATATTATGAAATCCTGTCAAATTTGAACATAAAAGATCACATTGAGAAATTGAACCTTAAGGGCCAGATTTACTAACAGTTTGCTCCAGCGCAAACCCTCTTGAGGTGTTAAAAACTACTGTCAGGACTCACTAAAGTCACGCAGTGATACATTAGCGATGAAAAGGCGTGGACAGGGTTATTTTTGCGCTTTGAGTGCCTTGAAAAGCGCTATATAAATTGAACGCATTATTTAAATGAGTCACTCAAGGTCATTAACTAAGATTTGCACTCGTCAGTTTACTGGTGTTTGCGCCACTATTTACCACCCAAATAAAGCACACCTTAAACCAGACGCTAACTAGTACATTGTGTTTGTGTTCTTTAATGTGCGCTTTGTCAGTAGATCACGTGCTGAATTTTTTACTCCCGTTGCCGCTTTTATGGGATTGCGCTCTCACACTAATTTGCCATGTATTACGGAGGCCAGCTAGCAGTAGTTGCTGTGCGAGTAAAACCTCACTCCTCTGACCTCAAGAGAAGCTCTAGCAACTGACGCTAGAGGTAGCAGCCATTAGCCTCCTCCTTGTTAGAGCATCTGACTGTCATGCTGATGGACTTGGGTTCGAATCCCGGTCCGAACAGTAAGGGTTACACATGTTTAGAAAATCTGGCCCTATGTGCGTAGATATGCTGCTCTAGATGATTTGGTCAAAAAAGTAAACCAGTTTACCTAGCTTAAAAAAGTAAACCGGTTTACCTAGCTTAAAAAAGTAAACCGGTTTACCTAGCTTAAAAAAGTAAAACAGTTTACTTGGTGCAAGTAGTGCAAATACTAGCTTCTGCGATCAAAGCAGAATTCGATTTTTTTTTTAAAGTGTGTTCACACTTGGCATGTTTGGTTGGTTTAAAACGAATTCTGGTGCGATTGCTCTGTTAGTGCGGTTCATTTGCACAAGTGTGAAAGCACCAAACAACAGCGTGTTCACACTTGTAATCAGTGTTGGGGGTAACGCATTACAAGTAACTCGAGTTTCGTAATCAGATTACTTTTAAAATGTACAAAAAAATTACTTTTTCACATTTAGTAAGTGCAAAGGCGTTGTGTGTGAACAGATTATTGTAGTTCTAGACTAAATGTAAACATTTATTTATCTCACTTGCACAATAAAGATTAAGTACTCCTCAAAATGAATTAAATCAGTCAAATGCAAAATCAGATTTCTATGCAAGCCTCCAATAATTAAATATTAAATAAAACAAGTATTTTTATGCATTTAATCTACCCTTTTTGAACAGACTTGCTGCTAAGTTTGGATGATTCAGTTAAACCAACAGCAAAAGTTACTTTAGATTTTTTTGTTTTTACTGGTGAAGAGTGTTAAAACTTTTTTTCTCCTGTGTCCTATTCTGCATTATCCAGAACGGCAGCACAGCTGAATGGTTTGTGTGTGTGTGTGTGTGTGTGTGTGTGTGTGTGTGTGTGTGTGTGTGTGTGTGTGTGTGTGTGTGTGTGTGTGTGTGTGTGTGTGTGTGTGTGTGTGTGTGTGTGTGTGTGTGTGTGTGTGTGTGTGTGTGTGTGTGTGTGTAGGTTTAGGGGCAGGGGCAGTGTAAGGGGATAGAAAATACGGTTTGTACAGTATAAAAACCATTACGCCTATGGAGAGTCCCTGTAAACCACAAAGACCAACATAGTGAATCCGCCGGTGCGAGCACAACTGGATTTTAAAGGGAAAGGGAGATGAGGCTCTGATTGGTTTATTGGACATTACGCCCAAAACACTTCCATGACTCATTAAGAGACGAGGGACAACACTTTTAGATCATGAGCCTGGCGCACCGATCTTTTTTTTTTTTTTGATGTAAAACTAGAAATATTGGATTCGAACACTCTTAGTGCACCTGTGCCATGTGCTTCAGACCAAGTGGAACAGGACAACAGACAACTTTTTTTTGTTGGTCCAGACCAAAACGAACTCTGGTGCGGTTCGACTAAAATAAGAATGCAACATGGACCAGAGACCAAAAACAGGACGCGATATCACAGCAGCGCGTGAGCAGCGCATATTTTTTCCGGCGCCCATGTTAATCAATGAGTGCCTTCACAACGGGAGCAGCAGCAGCGTGAGCATCAAGCAGGAGCGTCGCGTGAGCAGCACTGAAGCGGGGATTTCGCCGGCGAGCCTATTTTTGCTGCGCTGCTGACGCTCCTGACGCTCAATTAAAGTGGAAGCACACTTTAAATGGACAAAATAAATATGATTTCACACAAAAAGTGCTTAAAATGCACACAAAAAGCATGTGTAGTGTGTTTTAACAATAACTTGAGTATGCCAGAAACGAAAGCGAAGAATAAAAAATATCTGTAGAAGATTTACCCATTTAAACTTGTTTTAATTATTCAGTTTGGGTGAAAGTATGGTTATGATTATAACAAATAAAGTAAACGAGCCAGAAAATATGATAAACTTTCTTTTAGTTTAGTATGTAACACTCAGACAGCTATATATAGGCTCTAACAGCTGCAGTCATGGTGTAAAGTGAAAGCTCAATTTTGATGGACAAAATAAATATAATATCACACAAAAAGCGCTCAAAATGCACACAAGAAGCACGTGTGGTGTGTTTTAACAATAACTGGAGTATGTCATTAAAGAAAACGAAGAATAAAAAATATCTGTAGAAGATTTGCCCATTTAAACTCAGTTTGGGTGAAAGTAAGGCTATGATTATAAAAAGTAAAGTAAGCTAGCCAGAAAATATAATAAACTTTCTTTTAGTTTAGTATTAATACTCAGACAGCTATAGGCTCTATCATTGTGGGAGCCGCTGCTGTGACGCTGTGCAAACGCTTCCAGTGTGAATACTCTCGCGCATCTGCAGCTGCAGTGACGGTGTAGTTACGCTGAAGCGCTGCTCACGCTTGCAGTGTGAAACAGCCCTAAAGCGCAGCTCAAGCACACCTGTTTTTTCTCATCTTTGGAACTCGGTTGCCTATCACAGTTTGGCACAGGCGTCAGAACCACGTCTCCTCGCAACAGATCTGCTTTTGTGTGGAAAAAACCCTTTATACATTTTAAAGTCACGAGTCACTCAGCTGGTCAAAATACCATCATATGCAGTCAATGCACATATAACGAGCACAGTGCACTGTGGAGCTTACAGAGACTTCACCATCAGCTTTTAACTGTCATGTGTTGGTTGATTGTTTGTATTATTATATATTTTTACTTCTTAATCATTTTTTGTTATTTTTTACCTTTTTCCTTTGTTGCAATTTGAGATTCTTCGAAATGAAAAGTGCCTTATAAATAAATTCTATTATTATTAATATTATATTATTTATCCCAGAACACAGCATTGTTTGGGATGTTCGATTAGTGCAATATGTATCATTTCCTTTTTAAGTTGGGAGGGACCAAAAGAATCAAGGGAACACCCTAAACTAGTTCAACATCATTTTATAATATGCTGTGGCCATATATATATATATATATATATATATATATATATATAAATACAGATGATACACAAAGTGGTGTTGTGCTCTGGAGGCTTTAGTTTCGCTGACATTGCCACATGCATTCATTTGGTTAAGTTGGTAGTGCTCAAATATTTCATTTAAATTACACAACTGAGAATATTATATGTAATATTGGTCAGTTAGGCAAGGGGCAGCTGTATCCCAAAAAGCTTCTGTGCTCACCTTTGAAGGGAATGCTGCTGGAGAGGTGATGTGGGATGGGTTTAGGGATGGGATTAAAGCCAATGCCCACCCACCGCGGGGTGCCAGCGCCCTCTAGTGTAGAGTCTCGCGGCTCCCTCCTTTTACACACATTACATCTCTTCCGCGGGTTAACCTGGGTATCAACAACAAACAACAGAATTATCCTGGACAAATGGATGAACAGGAGTCCACATTAAATGAAAGGAATAATACCAATGCTATGTTCTCTAAAACACTGCTCTGTGTGGATAAAGTATAAAAGTGTCAGACACATTCCCTAGTTACTCACTCCTTTGGATGACTTGGACGTTTGACAAGATGGAAGGCAGATTAACTCTTTTATAGCAATGTTTGGAGATTTAGACCTTTCAGGTGAAAAGCAGATGCCAAATATCAGTTAAATATGAATAAAGACCATTGCAAATATAAAAAAGTACATTGTACATGTGGATTATAATAATAAATATACAATACATGCTCATTAATACTCACAGATGAGGTTAAAAGTGCTATAGTATGCAGTACTAGTGATTTATATCACCAGTCTGATTACTCTCAGAAAAAAAGGTTCTGTTTCGAACTCAGGTTTAAAGAACTCTTTATGACAAAAAGGTTCTATATAAGGAGAAATGTCTTAAAAAGATTTGCATAATACTTTCATGTTATTTAAAAAAAATATATATAATGATAAAGTATGTTTATGAGCTGTTTAATTCATAAAAATTAAAACATTAAACATTTTTTTTATAAATAAGACAAAATTAATTACACAAAAGTTAATCCATAAAATGATCCAATGATGGAATCCCTAAAATCTTCTATAAATGAAGCGCCTGAAGGAACCTTTAAGCTTCTAAATAGAAACGTTTTTTCTAATTAGAACCTCACCCTAGCAACCACCCTGAGTACACTAGCAACCACCCCAATTACCATACCAACACCATAGCAACCACCCTGATTGCCATAGCAACACCCTAGCAACCACCCTGATTGCCATAGCAACACCCTAGCAACCTACTAAACTAAAACCGTTTCAAACGTCAAACTTTTAAAACTGTTTCAAACTTTCTGGCTAGGCTTTTTCAAGCAAACTTAAAGTTTTTTATTGTTTTTATCTTTTTTATTGAATCAGTTTCTTGATTCAATGGGAAGCAATTATTGATATAATAATGGTGAGGTCAGGCCTACTTGTTTTGGTGGAGCCACTGAGGCTTGTGCTGCGGGTTGGGAATCCATGTGACCACTGGACACTGTGGCAACTCAGAGCAGCCCATGAGAGGACTGATGTGAACTGTATTTAACTGCAAAAACAAGTCATGATGTAATACTCATTAATAGGGCTTGAGACGAACCTTTTTCGCTCACCAGTCACTGTGGCTAGTGGTTTTCCAAAGTTGTTAGACACTCAGCATTTTAACTGGCCACAATTTTGACATCGATATCATGGAGGAAAACTGCCATATAGATATTTTTAATATTGCATAATTTGTCAGCAGGTTTATTAGGCTGCTGTCACTTTAAGACCTGATGCACGGATCCATGTTACACATGAGTTTTCGTTCTCATTTTGAGCACAAAATCTGAGGCTATCTACACGCAATCCCACGCTGAAATTCAAGCCCTGCAACAGCAACAATATTCATCCGGAGCAAATGAAACGAGTGTGTGAGTGAGAGGAGGGTGTGTGTGTCACTCGCTGTCTGAGAGATGATAGAGACAGAAAGAGACGCTGGTGGCGTGTGTCTATTCTGCGGAAAATTTGTATTGGAAGCATTTCAGACATTTTAGTATCGATATATAGCGATTTTTTGACAAACTACATTGTACTTTATGTATTATTCCACATGACTTTTGAAAAGACTACAGACTACAATTGACAAATTTACATATTCTATTATAAAATTCAACCTGCCAAAGAAGCCAGTGGGCTAGTAGTTACATGCAACTGCTGAGATACACACGCATTTGGCGAGTGTTAATGTCTAGCCCTGATAATTTTACAGCATACAGTATACCGTAAAGGTCTATTCACACCTACAGACACCGACGACCGACCAATCACCAGGGCCAAGTTTTTCCTTTTTTTTTTATTTGGATCAAACTGATCCGGATTTAGAAGTTTTGCTATCCAGGATCACCTTATCCATCTTACAGATGGATGGATGATTTATGGCAGTTTTTTAAAGGAACATTCGATTTGATCATGGGCGTCGGAAGCAAATAAAAAGTGGGTGGGTCAGTATAAAATATGATCGGTGGGGAAATAGTTTTGCAGGTGGTCTGGGGGTTGTCCCCCAGATAAAAAATGATTTCATAGATGTGAGTTCCTGCATTATGGTGCGTTTTAGGCCATATCCCTTTCCTATAGCAAAAAAGACCACAAACCAGTCAATACGAATAGTCTAATAAAAAGGCTATATTCATTTAACTGCCATAGAAATCAACAGTTTCACAGATAATGAACAAGTTGCATGTTTTTTATGCTCCGTATCCAGACAGAAAAAGTGCCGTTTACTAAACGATTGATTGGGCCAGACAAAATTACAGAAATCACTGAATAATTTACCGTGGCTATAGAGTAGGGTAAGACGCATGGCATTAAGTTGACGCATATCGCGAGCATATGTTCGAATCCGCCTTTTGCCAAACTTGCTCTACTCCCTTTCCCCATCACATATCAGATCGGAAAGGTATGTTTTTTCAATAAAAAAATAGAAAATATTAGAAAAGGGGAAATAAAGCGTTTAACATGTGTTTAATAATAAGTTTCTAAATAAGTTTCTCGGTTAAGGGGTAGTCAATGTAAGCAGACATGTGCTGAATTAGAGACGATAAAAGTGAGTGGGTCCAATATCATTGGTCTTAAAAAGTGGGTGGGTCTTGTCCCACACACACAATGGTTCCGACGCCCATGGATTTGATAACTGTGATCCAAATACCAAATCCTGTTTACCAGGATTCGAATAATTGAACTGAATCCACCCTTCTAATGGGATCAGGATAATCCTGTTTTTTTTTTTTTTTTGATCAAATAGATCCTAAACCAAGTTCAAAGTTTTGAAAAACCCAAAGGGCTAGTTTGATCCACATCAAATGTAAAATCGGATTACATGCTCTGATCTTAGTTCGGAATCCCTCTTTTGCTTTTGAAAAACCCTTTTCCAAGATTTGATCCAATCCGTGATCCGAAATCCCACTGGATTACTTTTGAAAAACTGGGCCCAGATTACAGTACATCCCTTCTCAGATATTCCACGACCTGAAAAGTGCCAAAAACGGCACATATTTGAAAATGTACTATATTTTAAGTCAAGTGTAACCTCCACATACCTTTATTTTGTTTTGTGTATTGGTGGGCATGCCGGAAATAGGCAACATGGATTCTGGGAAGAAAAGATCTGCCCTACAAGAGAATAACCAGAGATGGGACAATTATATTTTTGATGACTTTACTGATTTCCCAATGTCATGACATATAAGACTCACCTCTTAATCTTTCCAGTGTCTTTAGTCTGTCTGGCGAGTTCATTCAAAGATGCCTCTGTGTCCGTGCTGTACACTGGCCTTTCTTTAGTCGCTCTCCTCCGTCCCGTCCATTCAGAGACATTGACAATACTGAGAGATGGAAAGATCTCTGTTGGTATTGCAAGAAAGCAGAATAACATTATGGTATTAAACAGGCAAAATTTAAAGGGGTGGTGTCATGCAATTTGACTTTTTTAACTTTAGTTAGTGTGTAATGTCGCCGCTTGTGCATAAACTGTATCTGCAAAGTTACAGCGCTGAAAGTTCAATGCAAACGAAAATATTGTCTTTTAAAGTTACTGCAGTTTATTGCCTACAAAAATGGCCGGTTTGGACTACAACGAGCTTCTTCCTGGGTTGGTGACATCATAAACCCTTGCTAGTCTCCGCAGATGTGACTTCTGCCCGTAATGGGAAGGGGCGTGGTGTGGACACTACCTGTGCTTGGCACTTCAGCCAATAAAAATACAGGAAACTGGTTTATACAGGAAAATTTGGCCATCTAACCAATCTAAGACCATTGCGTTTTTCAGAGGGATGGGCTTCATAGAAGCAGGAAGCAAACGAGCCGTTCAAAGGACAGTGGTGTGGAATAAAGGGAGAATAGGAAAAAAAAAGGCGTTTAAAAAAAAAAAAGTATTTAGACATGTTATACTGCACCCCATAAACACAACCAAGCCTAGAAAAAAAAACACAGACCCACCCCTTTAAGAACATGATGCAGAAATCACAGGCATTCAGTAGTGAGTTGCAGTGAGAAGGTAGACGTGCAGAATATATCAGAAATGCAAAGCAAACGCACGGCCTTTGAGAGAGCTTCTGTTCTTCATGCATGCTGGAGTGAGGCGTGTGATTCCTCTGATTCCTCTGAGCTCAGTGTCCCAGCAGCACGGGTGCGAACACAGCACCCTAAAACAGTGAGCTCCATCCAGATCACTGCAAGATGAATAGATGAGCTTTCAAACAAGTGCATTGAATCTGATCAGATTTGTGAGTGAAAAGACATCTTGTTAGCCTATGAATATTATATTTCATATAATATCATATATTTCTAGAAGAGTTTTAGTCTATAAATATTCAATGTTATACACCAATCAGGCATAACATTATGACCACCTTCCTAATATTGTGTTGGTCCCCTTTTGCAGCCGAAACAGAGCTGACCCGACTAGGCATGGACTCCACTAGACCCCTGAAGGTGTGCTGTGGTATCTGGCACCAAGATGTTAGCAGCAGATCCTTTAAGTCCTGTAAGTTGCGAGGTCTGGGATCGGACTTGTTTTTTCAGCACATCCCACAGATAGTCGATTGGATTGAAATCTGGGGAATTAGGAGGCCAAGTCAACATCTCAATCTCGTTGTTGAGCTCCTCAAACCATTCCTGAAGCATTTTTGCTTTGTGTCTGGAAGAGCCACAGCCACCAGAATACCGTTTCCATGAAAGGCTGAACATGGTCTCAGCAATGCTTAGGTAGGTGGAGCGTGTCAAAGTAACATCCACATGGATGGAGGACCCAAGGTTTCCCAGCAGAACATTGCCCAAAGCATCACACTGCCTCCGCCGGCTCGCCTTCTTCCCATAGTGCATCCTGGGGCCATGTGTTCCTGAGGTAAGCGACGCACATGTACCCGGCCATCCACGTGATGTTAAAGAACACGTGATTCCTCAGACCAGGCCACCTTCTTCCATTGCTCCGTGGTCCAGTTCTGATGCTCACGTGCCACTGTTGGTGCTTTCGGTGGTGGTTAGGGGTCAGCATGGGCACCCTGACTGGTCAGAGGCTATGCAGTCCCATACACAACAAACTGTGATGCACTGTGTATTCTGATATCAGAACCAGCCCTAACCCTAACAATTTGAGCTCTAGTAGCTCGTCTGTTTGATTGGACAACACGGGCCAGCCTTCGCTGCCCACATGCATCAATGAGCCTTGGTCACCCATGAGCTGCAGTTTTGGAGATGCTCTGACCCAGTTGTCTAGGCATCACAATTTGGCCCTTGTCAAACTTACTCAAATCCTTACGCTTGGCCATTTTTCCTGCATCTAACACATCAACTTTGAGGACAAAATGTTCACTTGCTGCCTAATATATGATGAAGAGATCATCAGTGTTATTCACTTCACCTGTCAGTGGTCATAATGTTATGCCTGATCGGCTTACACACACACACACACACACACACACACACACACACACACACACACACACACACGTGTATATATATTTCAAAGAAGTACATTGAACCTGATCAAATTTAAAAGTGAAAATACATTATTTCAAAAATATTTTTTTAGTCCTAGGCCTATAGCCTATTAAATATTTCTAGCCAACAATGAATCCACAGGCTTTTATTAATTCAGTTACTAAAATAAAATTGACAATTTGACGATTATTAAACAAAACTACATTCTCTCAACTCTCTAATTTGTTTACCATTTAAAATGATTCGTAAAACGAAAAGCTGAATTGGACTGAATTGTCGTATTGAATTCGTTCTAAAACCCATTTGTTCCAATTCAAAGCAGGTTTAATCGCACACTACACACACACACATGAAATACCCTTTTAAACACTTACCTCATTTGTTAAAAAATAAATATCACAGTACATAAATAGGCTACTCGCAGTCGTTAACGCGCTCGTGTCTTTGCTTGTGTAAAGTTAGGTTGCTTAGCAGCAGCAGAAGTTCACGGATTACTTTCACTTTCCGCGCGCCAATGCAAATCGGATATACTATTTAAATTACTTGTAATTATTTCAGTCTACTATAGTATTTAATATGAAAAACAAACATAATACAACATTTTTAAACAAAGCTACAAATTAAAGTAGATTTATCCCTAAAATTATGATTTAGTTCACTTTATGCAAAATCGAGTTTTACAACAGTTGATAAAAGCATGGTATTTTCCTCATAAAAGTATAAATAATAAGTTGTATAAAAATATAATCACATAAAGGATAATTAAAGTATCATTATTATAATGACATAGATATTATGCAATCATAAATTATAAAAAGTATCATAAATTATAATAATATTACTAACCATGATATTATAAATTATTTTAGATTTTCCAAATTAGGTTTTATTGGTTTTATTATTATTATTATTATTATTATTATTAGTAGTAGTAGTAGTAGTATATACAGCTTTACAGTTTTCAACATTTAACAATAGCCAGGAGGTACATAAAGAAAGAAAGAAAATACAATAAATAAATAAAAAAGAAACAAAAAAGAAAAACGTTTATTTTTTTATTTTTTATTTATTTTTGTTTTTTTATTTATTAATGCCATAACCAGAACAATACAATAAGACATATACATTCAAATCAAAATTACAGAGTGATAAAGTAAAATAAAAATAAAAAACAGTGCCAGAGGACAAGAACAAAATTATAATAAACAAAAGGACAAGGGTGCTATTTTATACAATGTCATACCTGCTTGCCAAGTTATGAGTTCTGATTTCCTTTTTACTTGTGCAATTACACAAAATCGAACAATAAAGCTTGAATTCATTTTTAAAACAAGAAAAGTTAGGTTTGGAGTGTGACCATTTCATTTAACGAATGTGAAATTTTCCCATAAATATTAATAATTGTATGAAGTATGCCTTATCTTTCTCAATCCCATAATCATATATTAGTATGTCAAATCCACTCAGCTGCAAATTAACATTCAATTTTTTTTATTTTATTAAACGCTCCACATCAATCCAAAATATTTTTGTATATATCCAATGGAAAAATAAATGAAAAATTGTTTCCTTTTCACCATTACAGAAATTAAAAGAGTAATCACTAGGTGTTTCTCAATGTCAAGGATGCTTCCTTGACATTGAGAAACGCCTAATATCTCATTTAAAGCGTTCAGAGAAAAACGTTTCTCTCGCGTAGAGCCGTTGGACAAGTGACGTAGAGCGCGCGTGATCATGTGGCGGGTCAGCTGACTCCAGCAGAACCAGGAAGCGACTTGGAAAGAATTATTATATGTTAATACTAACTCGCCATGCTGGCGATCATTTCTTCATATCTGTAATATACGTATTGCTGCAGCCTCATCTCGCGGTGTGACGATCAGTCAGAAGCATGTTCGCGACAGACGACGAGGACGGAGACTTTCTGTCTCCCACTGGAGGGTGAGTGAGTTCCTGACGTACAAACACACAATCATGCACAATCAAACCCATTCACTTTATTTTTCTAAATTAAGTTTAGTTAGGTGTGTAGCACGGAAACAACTCGAATGCACTTATGGTGCAAAATAAACCGAAAGTGAAGTGTCACTCATTGGCTACTAATATAACTTTTGTGGCGAAAGTAGGCTACATTAACAGTCAAGTGAACCGTTTGCTGTGTTAAAAACAGCGAGTTGTGTTCAACATTCATCCCTTGAATGTTACATTTGTTCTGGCAGGAACTCCTTGATCATATGATGTCAAAACTTGGTTTGGGTGTTTCCTCCTCCAGTTTCATTAAAATCATCTCCGCCTGCTACACACAGAGACAAAGGTGTAAAAACTGTACCTTTAGGGGTACAACAGCTTGTCACTGGGGCAGTAGCCCTAAAGGGACATTTGTACCGTTTTAACTCCTGAAAGGGGCATATTAGTACCTAAGAGTACAGATACATACCTTAAGGTACTACTTTTGTGGTAAAAATGGTACAAAGATGTCCTTTACTGCCCCAGTGACAAGCTGTTGTACCCCCTAAAGGCACAGTTTTGAGTTTTTTTTCTCTGCGTGTGTGAAATAATCTAAACTAACAACTCCTAAATCTCACAGCCCACCTTAAATGACCACTAGTGGCCCCTAAAACATCCCTAAACACTAAAAAGCATTAAAGGGGGGCATAACACAGTTTCTGCCAATCTCATGTTAATCTTGAGTATCTATAGAGTAGTGTTAATCCTTCATATCTCCCAACAGTTTGTTTGTTTATTTATTTATAAAGCACATTTAAAACAACCAAGGCTGACCAAAGTGCTGTACAAGGCAATACACAAAAAACAATAGAAATGTTAAAAATAAATAAATAATGAAAAGATACAAGACAAAAACACTCGTAAACATAGTAAATAAGTGTTCTTTAAGTACTGATTTAAAAATAGAGAGAGATAACACTGTGCTGATTGAAATCGGTAGGCTATTCAAAAGTTTTGGGCCTGCTATTCCAAACGCTCTGTCCCCTCCATGTTTCAATTTAGACCTACGAACCGTGAAAAGTCATAGATCCCTGGACCTAAGTGACCTTGATGGAGTATGCATGTTTAGCATTTCAGAGAGATATCCCGGTGCTAGGCCGTTTAAAGATTTAAAAACAAGGACTAAAATCTTAAAATGTATTCTCAAATTAACTGGTAGCCAATGCAAGGAAGAAAGAATTGGAGTAATATGATCAAATTTTCGACTACCTGTCATCAGCCTGGCTGCAGCATTCTGAAACATTTGAAGTCGCTCAATGGAAGAATATTTAACTCCATAATACAGTGAGTTACAATAATCGAGACATGATGTGATGAATGCATGAATCACTATTTCAAAATTTTTGACAGAGAGAAACGATTTAACTTTGGCAGGACGTCGTAAATGGTAGAAACAGGATTTAACAACAGAATTAATTTGTTTATCAAACCGAAGTCCCGAGGCAAACAAAACACCAAGGTTTTTTGCATACGGAGTAACATGGGAACTTAGTTCACCAAGATCCAAGTTTCCATGGTCGTAAAAATCACTGGGACCGAATATTATCGCTTCAGTTTTACTGTCATTTAAAGCCAAGAAATTTTGCGCAAGCCATAATTTCGTTTCCTGTAGACACGCTAGTAATACCGAAGAAGCATTTAATCATTACGCTTAAAAGGTATGTACAATTGGGTGTCATCGGCATATAAGTGAAAAGACACACCATATTTACGAAAGATTGATCCCAATGGAAGCATGTATAGTGAAAAGAGTGTTGGAGCAAGAATTGATCCCTGTGGAACACCACAGAAAAGATGTGCTGCCGAGGAAGTATGTTTACCAATGCATACCGAAAATTTCCTATTAGTTAAATAAGATTTAAACCAATTTAAAACAGTACCATGGATGCCTACATAGTTTTCCAATCGAGAGAGGAGTATTTTATGGTCAACCATGTCGAATGCTGAGCTAAGATCTAAGAGGACCAAAGCAACAACATTCCTATTATCAGTCGCTAACGAAATATCATTGGCAACTTTTAGTAAAGCAGTGCTATGCAGTTTTCTGAAACTTGATTGAAATGGTTCATACAAACAATTTGTGCTCAAAAAAGACTGCAATTGAGTGAGAAACACCTTTTCCAAAAATGTTGACACAAACGGAAGATTAGAAATTGGTCTAAAATTATCTAAACCAGACACATCCAGATTAGGCTTCTTCAAAAGGGGAGTAACCAAGGCATCTTTTAGGCAGTCAGGGACCACACCAGTAGTCAGAGACATATTAATGACCCGACAGCAAATCAGGCCCTATGGCGTCAATAATTTGCTTTAAAAAGCGTGATGGAATAAAATCATATGGACAAAAGGTCGGTTTTAGATGCTCAATAATGTCTTTGCATGTGTGCAAGGAAATAAGATCGAATAATCTCCAAGTGGCCGAAAAACTGGGTGTTTCAAAAGACACAAGTGAGGTCAGCGGTGAATGAGGTCTAAACCTTATTGACTTCTCAATAAAATGAGACAGGAATTTTTCACACAAGGAATCAGACACTTCATGAAAAACATTCACGGTCAACATTCAACATTAACAGTCTTTAGTTTATCAGATTTATAAAAGACAGATACACTGAACCGATCCTTTCAGAAAACAGCCGAGCTCGTGGAGGCGTGCAGTGGGTGGAGCTAAAGAGTCACACAAGCACACACACACACACCATGGCATTATCCCTGCATAACTCTCGATTCTCTATATGTTGGCGTTGTTCTATATGCTCTTATGTGTCGATTGCCAACAAAACACACATTTCATGACCGGGAACAAAGACACATTTGCAGAACTCCGGAAACACAAACTGCATCCACTGTTCCTTTAACTCTGGGTTATTTGTGAAGCTGAACAAGGTGATCTTTCCCTCACAATCATAAACACACTTTTTTTAGTGACATTGATGATTTTGTTGAGTAGCAACCCGTAACCCAATCGAAGCTCATTAAAGGATGCGCTCTGGTTGGTGTGTGTGTGTGTGTGTGTGCGTGCGCGCACTCATCTGGGAGAAGTACCCATTCAAGCAATCCCGCCCTTTATGATGTCTCACAGGGCCATACTCGAAAAAAACTTTCTGAAACTTCTTTGAATCCTGAAGGTGTGTGTTTGACACAGAAATACCCTTGTTTTTTGAAACTTTTTCCATGTTTGCCATCAGAAACAACTCTTTAACAGTGTAAATAAGTGCATGAAATAGCATAACCCCGACCCTTTAAATCACACTTATTAATGTTTCATTTTGTTTTTGCATTATGCAGCAAAACATCAAAACAAATGACATTCACAAATACATTCTGCTAGTTTTCTCAGAACTAACTTCGGTTTATGTAACTCTACACATTCATCATGACGTGATTGGTTACAAGGTAGTTTGTGACATCAGAAACACAGGCAATTTCAAACAGTGTCTTTAGTTCACTGCAGTTTTAAGGAAAAAAATATTCAGCAAAGGTGTTGACTTATGAATTTGTCATAAAGCATATTAAAACACCACATAGGCTGCATTTACACTGCATGTCTTGATGCACAATTCTGATTGGCTATATCCGATTTTTTTGACGACCCGCTTCCATTATCTTTTAAAAGCGACCCGTATCCAATATTTGCATTTACACTGTACACTGGCGAAACAGCCCAAGACGTTCTTAACCGGAAAAGGAAGTAAAACGGTGCGATATGTAATGGACGCAGACAAAATGATTATAAAATGTTTTGCTTTCCGCACTTTTCCACACATCTTTAAAGGTCAGCAAAACATTTCTCTCTTAAGGCGGAGAAAAAGAGCAGAGCCCTTGACAGGGTGGCCAGGTTTTCACAACAAAACCCGCCCATTTGCAACTCAAAACTGTGTTAAATTAACCAAATTCCACAGGAAAGCCACGTACTTGGCACACTGGCCCTTGATCGCAGTTCGTGTCCACCTGAGTCGACGTCATTTGCCTCCGTCCCTTTTTCAGTAAAGTAACTCATTTACTGGGGAATATCCGATTCCACCGCTTACATGGCAGACGCTAATGCACGTATCCGAATCAAATCGGATTTATTCCCACATATGAGTGAGGCCTCATCCGTTCAGGATCAGATCTGAGGAGCTAGTTGATAGATTAAACATTCGCCGTATCCAGTCGGCAATTCTCCGAACACATCTTCCCTTTTTAAGAATGACTTCAGTGCCGTTCTTTGTTCTTTTCTCAGAGAAAAGCTCAGAGTCTTCCAGAGTCGAAGTCAAAGCTGATTCGGAAGACCGCCGTTCGCCAGCTTCTGTGTTTACTAGAAGCACGCAAGCCGTTATGTTAAGCCCCGCCCACCGACTCTATACACACGATGTGATTGGCCTGACCAGAGTTTGGTTTTTACAGCTCAGAAGTGTATTGAGAGTTGCTAGACGACACCAGTGTTCCCAACTTAATGACTTTCTCGCTATATTTAGCGGCTTTTCAGACCCCTCTAGCAACTTTTTTGCAAAAAAACGACTAGCAACAAATCTAGCGACTTTTTGGACAAACGTCAGCTACTTTAGTTTACAAATGTCACTAGTACTGTCCTGCAACCGCGAGGTCTTTTTTTCCCTCTGCCGTCACACACACACCTCTCTCTGCGTCTACCCTGTTCAGTGAATGGCTGAGGGGAGCTGCAGCGCACAGACAGCAGCTGACAGACGTGAGCGATCGAGTTACACATGAGCACACATGGTTGCCACGGATTTCTCACTTAAGCCCCTTTCACACTGCACATCGGACCCGCAATATTCCCGGAGCATTGCCGGGTCGCCTTCTGTGTGAAAGCAACCACGTCCCGGAATTGATTACCGAACTGAACCCGGGTCGGGGACCTAGTAAAATTGCGGGATTCGACCCGGTACGAGCGCTGTGTGAACAAAAGCCAAAACTAATGCCACAACGTGTACGTAGTTATCGCGCGACTCGTAGAGCTTGCGATTGAGATTGTCCCATTGTTGGGTGGAGACCACGGAGCTCCTTACTATCCGCGCTGAAGCTGAGATCGCTCGCCATTATACGTCACATCCGGATGTCACGTGTCAACTCGATCCGGGACCGTTACGGGTTGTGTGTGAAAGAGCACATATTACGGTATTTCGTGTGAATGGACCAAATCTAGCGGCCCGGGAACAAATGCCGAGTCGCATTATCCGTGTATTTGCCGGAATCGCAGTGTGAAAGGGGCTTTAATGATATCTGCTTCTTTTGTTTTATATTTAAAGAAATTAGTTATGATGAGTTCCATTCTTCTCTTGTGCTTATCACTTATATTACTCACTATCACAGAGCTTTATTTCATCCAGTTTCTCAATTCACATGTAACATTTTTGTAATTCACTATATCATCATACTCCTATTGTATGACAAAAAGGTATAGGAAATGAAAACATTTCTTGGACAGTCGGCTGTATTATATTATTTTAAAATACAGTAAATGAGCACGGATTAGGAGAGAGAACACGTTAGGCATGCTGAACGCAAGGATGGCGTGATGACGTCACAAGTATGCTAATTGATGCATGACGTTATTTAGCGACTTTTTGGGCAGGCTTTAGCTACTTTCCTTGAAAAAAAAAGTTGGCAACACTAGACGACACTCGCTGCAGATTAGATTTACTGCCACTAGAGTGCGTCTAGATTTCTAGGCTAGCTCTGTGCACATGAGAGGAAAAATTCGGAATTGGGCCACTTGAACAATGCAGTGTAAATGGGGCCATAGACATATATGAACAACATTAAAAACTTCCTATTCTTTATTGTCTTAAACTGCACATCCTATTCTTTATTGTCTTATTCATGGTGTGCTACATGTATATAATATGTACTGATATTCACAATATAGCAAAATCTCTAATGGTACACATTTTATACCGTCGGTATGATATATCTCATCATACCCTAGCATGCCCGTGTGCTAACTGGGGAATATGAAGCTGTTGGGACAGATTGTGGAGAGGTGGAGGCTGGAGTCAGCGTGTTAATGCCACTCACATGCTGGTAGCCCACAGTCACGAGGAGCTCCTGTGTGGTTGTTGACACTGCCAGACCTGCTAAAAAGATCTGATATTACATGCAATTGGGAGAGTGGCACGAAGCTCACATGCACATGTGGGCAAATTGGCTGGTTACCATTCCATAGCTTTTAGCTTTGGTAACAGGCCAAAATGCACACGAGGCCTAGCATGGCAGGACAGCAGGACAGTGACTACAAGTGGAGAGAGATCCATGGGTCAGTGGCGTATGCGTTTATTACCATATGTAGCTTACTGGTGGGATGTTTTGGGTTTCATTTATGCTGTTGCAGGTGTTCATTGATGTCCTTCAGTTTGAAGTTTAATCAAAATCTCAGAGTCAAAATTAGGTCAGCTTTAATTTGAGATTGGAGCATTGGTCAGAGACTCATGTGATCTCGCAGTTGAGAAGTGTAATAGTGGATTTACTTGCTGCTTTTTTGTGTGATTTCAGAGCAAAGTTAGCTTCTCTCTTTGGACTGGATCAGACAGCAAGCAAAGGGAATGAGTCTTTCCAGTACACGGCACCCAAACAGCCCCGCAAGAGCTCTGCCAACTCAGGTGAGACTACAGCAACCGAATGAGGAAACAAATGTTCCTTCTTTTTTTTTAAAGATAAAAATAATTTGATCTGGGCTTGACGCTTAGTTTTTCCCAACCTATGCTCCTAAGTTGAACTTTTTTTTTTAGGAGTGCATTTATAAACTTTAGGGGTGCAACTAACTGTTTCTGCATTTATATATATATAAATAAACACACTGTAACAGAGTTTGCCACACTAGTGTTATTTTAGGATCCCTGAGATCATGTATAGTTTTTTTTAATTCAGTTTAATTCTGCTTTTATTTTAATTTGAGTAATTCTGTTGTTTTGTAAAAAAAAATGTCTGTATAGTTTTTATTTCAGTGTTAGTTTGATACATCAGGTTAATGAAACTAAATAACAGGTTAATTTCAACAAAATGAAAATCAGAAAAGTTTTATATTTTATGTCAGTTAACATTTATTTATTTCAAGTACAGAGATTTTTTTATGGTTTTTGTTAAATCTCGTAAAATCTATATATTTAATAATATGTGTCAAATAATGTTCTTAGTATTTCCTGTGATAGGGCGTACCAGACAGAAATGACAATAGTTTACTTTAAATTAAATAGAAATTAAATTAAATTACACACAGTTTGTGCAACCAAATAATAACCGGGTGAAAATTGGACACGCATGCGGCATGACTTATTTAATAAACAAGTCTGAAATACACAGGGGGACTCTTATTTTGTAAGGATTATGCTTTATTATTGCAGCTGCTCACTCAAATTCAGACGAGGGAGATAAAATATGCATGCTTACAATCGTATATACATATTACAATATAAACCCCATACAGTAAGCATTGTCATAATTGATCAGCATTAGTCTACGAGCCTGTCCAGTGCACAACAGCGCCACCTTCAGGCTTTGAAACGTGAAACGCTCACATTTATTTAATAAAATCCAAGCCTTTTGAAGTTCAATAATCACATTAGGCAGTGTGATTTATGTTTTTCCATCCCCAAAATAAAAGATGCCTTAAAAATTATCATTAAGACGCTAGTTATACCATTTAAGGTATTGAAGACTGTTAGATCTTACATTTAAGAAAACTGATCCGCAGGGATTTCTTATTCACACGTGATCAAAAATACATAGTACAATTTGCACATCTATTTTTAGTCGCAAATGTGATTGAAATGCTCGCACTGTCAAATAAAATGTCCTGCAACTGTCAGAATGTAAATTGTTTGTTTTGAAACTTCAGACAGCTTATTGTACCAAAACATAACCCTGTTTACATGTCAGGGATTTCTATAAGAGTGCATCAGTGCCCGCCCACTTTTTAATGGCATTTGTTCTGGAAGAATTGTTCTTATAGGCATTTAAAAAAGTCTTTGTTTAAAGTGTAATTTTGCTGTTTTTCAAAACATTGTATATTTACATCGGCGGGAGTATATGTAAATTATCCATTTTCTTTTTCCGTGTTACCTGGACCGAGAAATGTTTATTTGTCAGAAAAAGTCTGGCGGATGTTACAAAATTTAACTTTTGGCAGCTCCAGAGCTTTCGTGAAAACTACAGATTATACTTAGCTAGAGGTCTGCACAGGCTTTAAAATGAAGCCCGTACCAGAGATCGCAATTCGATGGGTTTGTGTAAAAAAAATATCCATATTTAACACGTTATAAAGTAAGAAAGTCTAGCTACCGCCAGACCGCCTTCTGGATTCAACTTGCGTTCCTTTAATGCCAGGTTACATTTGACAATAAAAGCATGATTGCACTGTGGATTTTTGTGAATAAAGCACAATTTGCAATGAGCATAATTCACATAGGAGCCGTGTTTACATGTGAATGACTTACATATTCAAGAAGCAAATCAATTTCAGCACTATGCCCGTTAAACTGGATTTCGAGTGGTTTTTGAAAAAAAACATAGATGTTTGTGCTGTGCTAAAGTGGCAAAGTTGTTTCGGGAATTTCCCTTATAAGTGGACCTTATGGAGAGAGAAAAAACTATTAAAAAAAATATGATGCTACTCCTTTAAAGCAGATTTTCTGACTCTTTTATTTTTATTTTTTATTTTTTTACAGGACCCACAACCCAAAAGCCAGCCCCTGGCCAGAATCCTCCAGCTGTTCTCTTTGCTACTGCAGTGCATGCCTACAGATAGTAAGTTGGAAAAGAAAATGTGCATTATTTGTTATTTAGCCTGTTTATTGTCATGGTAGTGTCATATTTTTATTGCCTTTTTGTACCTAAATTAGAAATCATTCAAAATTGATCTTTTGAAAACCTTTTAGAAATTTGACAGTGCATTACCATGAAATGATACTTTAAAATCTTCTAGCATGCTAGACTTTTTGTCATATCAACTTTTTAGAGGCCAAATTATTTAGAAAAAGATGTATTTTGTATAAAATACACATGCTTTACAGTAAACTACAGTAAAAAAAAGGTGAGAATCCCTTTAAAAAAAGTGTCATCCATTATAAAGGGATAGGTCTGCAGAAAATGTTGTCATAATTTGCCCACTCTCATGTTGTTCCAAACCCATAAGACTTCTATTTAGCCTTTTGGGGAACATTTTTGCCAATTTAATCAATTATCATTGATTTGCAATGAATTGCATATGAGCCATAAAAGCCTAATATATAAATATGATACCCAACAAAAACACACACATGCATATACACCGATCAGGCATGACCGGTGAAGGGAATAACACTGATGATCTCTTCATCACGGCTCCTGTTAGTGGGTGGGATATATTAGGCAGCAAGTGAACATTTTGTCCTCAAAGTTGATGTGTTAGAAGCTGAAAAAATGGGCAAGCGTGAGGATTTGAGCGAGTTTGACAAGAGCCAAATTGTGATGGCTAGACGACTGGGTCAGAGCATCTCCAAAACTGCAGCTCTTGTGGGCGGTTCACGGTCTGCAGTGGTCAGTATCTATCAAAAGTGCTCCAAGGAAGGAACAGTGGAGAACCGGCCACAGGGTCATGGGCGGCCAAGGCTCATTGATGCACGTGGGGAGCGATGGCTGGCCCGTGTGGTCCGATCAAACAGACGAGCTACTGGAGCTCAAACTGCTCAAGAAGTTGATTCTGGTTCTGATAGAAAACTGTCAGAATACACAGAGCATCGCAGTTTGTTGCGTATGGGGCGGCATAGTGCCCATGCTGACCCCTGACCCCGCCGAAAGCACCAACAGTGGCGCGTGAGCATCAGAATTGGACCACGGAGCAATGGAAGAAGGTGGCCTGGTCTGATGAATCACGTTTTCTTTTACATCACGTAGATGGCCAGATGTGTGTGCGTGTGGCTTACCTGGCGGCGGAGGCAGTGTGATGCTTTGGGCAATGTTCTGCTGGGAAACCTGGGGTCCCTCATCCATGTGGATATGCTGAACAAACAAGTCTGATCCTTGGAGGCCCCACCTCGCAACTTTCAGGATGTGGGATCTGCTGCTAACGTCTTGGTACCAGATACCACATCACACCTTCAGGGTCAGGGCCACCTTCAAGGGGGATTAACACATTAGGGTGCATGTGTATTTTATTGAGTATGGTACATGAGGCTTTTAAGGTTCATATATGCAATTGATTGCAAATTAATGACAAGCAAGCATTTTTTTCAATTAATTTATACCCCTAAAGGGGCGACGTGTCCTGGGGTATAAAAAACAGATAATGAAAGAATTAGGTTTAAAAAATGTAAACAGACATGTAATAAGCTAACGCTTAACAGAAATTTTAAACATGCAAGTCCTCTCCTGATATTGTAAATATATTAAATATATCAACTTTTATCTGAAGGCGAGTAGGTTTCCCACTACAGGTGGTCATGTTGTTTTTAAACTCTAAACAAAGACTGCATGAAGTCACCAGATCTAAATATTCACAATAAACACTCTTTCAACATGAAACCAAGGACTTATACTCTCCCTGCCTCTCAAATGTTTGTTTCGCCAATTTTAATGTTAAGTTCAGATCTATGCTCAGAAAGGGATAGTTAATAGGTTATTTTTAAGTGTAAAGAATAAGGCATGTAATATGTACTGCTCTGTAAACCTGATTTCCAAAGCTAAGTACATGCTAGAATTTATATATAAAGATTTATCTTGAGCGCTGATTGCCTGTGATTCGTTTGCAGACTGATGTCATTAGTTTGTTTTTTTCTGTGCAGTGTTAACGGACAGTATGTGAAACAAGGCAAGCTGGGAGCTGCGGTCCTTGGAAATCATACAACTAAAGAGGTTCGAATGATCACATGTTTTTTTCACAAGTCCTAAATGGTGACACACACACTTACACACACGTCTGAACTCTTCTTCAGTACAAGATCCTGCTGTATGTCAGTCAACAGAAACCGGTGACGGCCGCCAGGATCCACAGAGGCTTCATCCTCACTGTGAGCTCTTATTCACATAGTGAAAGATGGACAACATGTTTGTTTTCTGTATATTGTTTGTAATGGTGTCTCTCGCATTCAGGCCCAGCCCAGTAACTACTGCACGTTTTATGATGACCAGAGACAGAATTGGTCGCTGATGTTTGAATCAGAGAAAGCAGCTACAGACTTTTCTAAAGAGGTTTGTGTTTTATGTGTTCTTCGTCACCTGGTATTGTGTAAGGACATCTTTAAGCAGCAATGTAATTGTTTCAGGTTTGTCTTGCCAAAGTGAACTGTGGCGGTCCGGTCGACTCTGTCCTGACCCAGGATCTTCTTCTTGGTGAGGGTCAGGGTGTGGAGAATGGAGACTCTTTAGAAGTGGCCTACACTGGCTGGCTGCTGCAAAACCACACCATCGGACAGGTAAAGATGTTTTATCAATGACCACATGTATGTGCACACTGGGCCCAAAATGGACATGGCTTAGGTGAGTTAATAAGCTGCCAATATGATCTAATATGTACTACATGTGAAGAAAGTTAATTTAATTACATCATGCATACATAATTGGAATCTGACTAAAACCTGATTAATATTCTGGTTAATGTAAACATGGTTTTTATGAGAATTATAGAGCAACACTAATGTTTAAAGGTGCCCTGCCACACAAAACTGTTTTTATTTGTGTTATTTTAGAAATATTTTAGGTGCATACGTGTTTGTGTTATGTCGTGAATGTGAAAGTGAACTGCTACCTCCTCTGTCAGCTCTAGCCACTGAAAATAAATAAGCGGAGAAATCAGGCCATTTACAAAAGCTGATCAGTCTGACGGGGTGTTGCCTGAGCTCATTACTATTCCTCAGCTTCCCCAGTTGAGACCACGCCCACATAATTCATCCAGCTCAACAGGTTTCGTAGACAGCAAGGATGGCTGAACGTCATATATATATATATTAGGGGTGACCCCGAATAGTCGAAGATTCAATGCATCGATTTGCGGTGCTGAAATGACCACTGATCTCACGGTCGAATCTTCGCAGGTGTTAGGCAGGTGCGGAGCTTCATGTCTGGTGTGCCACCCCTTTAAGCTCATCGCCGCGCATTTAAAATTCGAACACATTCAATGAGTGTACATACACACCGGTGGTGGCATTCGGTGCCTGTCCGAGGCGTCTCAGGAAGTTGTTTAAAATCCTGCCGCGCCATTTCAAGGTTTTATATTAAATTTTTTATTTACCTCAAATCGTCAATGTGCTGATTCCACCCTGTGTTACAAGATCGTGCAGCTCTGCTGTCAGAAGCCGATTCAAAATTGAGCTTGCGCGGATATAATGTGCGCGTCTGGTGTGAGATCCTGAGACACGGCGCTGATCTTCGTGTGCGGTGTGCCTTTAGGCACAATCGGCTTAGGAACGTGCATGTAAACGCATGCTCTTTTCTTCTCTAGGTTGTTTTTTTTTTTTAGGTTTATTAGGTTTAGTTTATTAGTAGACTAATATCGTGGCCCTCCCAACCCATTCACACACACATAGAAGATTCGACTATCGGTCGACCATAGAAAGATTCGACAATTCTGATTCGAATGTGTAAATCCTTAGTCGAGGACACCCCTAATATATATATATATATATATATATATATATATATATATATATATATATATATACATACATACATACATACCTGAAGATCCATTTCTGCAGCGATTCCAGGCGATAGTGCACTGGGTAAAGGATGCTGATAGCCAGGCTCTCATTGGCTAGCTGTTAGCCAATCAGAGTCAAGCAGCTTAGCTCATTGAATATTAATGAGGACTGGTGCAAATCAAGTTGAGTCTTCCTGCAGACTTTCTATGCCACGCTAGAATGGCTTGAAACAAAAGTAATGAGATGTGTGTGGCAGTGCACCTTTATCAGTAAGCTTGGTACCGGGTCAATTTTTATATTTCTTTCTTTTAAAATAAGTATTGTTTGCTCACCAAGGATTTATTTGTTTGTTAAAAAATACTGTAAAATTATGAAATATTTTTAAATATTTAAAATAAATATTTCAGCATCATTACTCCTCATTTCTGATTATTATCAGTGTTGAAAACAGTTTAGCTGCTTCATATTTTTGTTTAGAAATTTCAAATTAACAGCATTAATTTGAAAGAGAATTTTTTTGTAATTTTGTATTTAATTAAAAAAAAAGTTCATGTCCTTGCTGAATAAAAGTATTAGTTTCTTAAAAAAAACAAAAAAAACACTAGTAGTTATAGTATAGAATTAGTAGATCATTTGTTTTATTTCTTGCTACCCAGCTTTATCCAAATTCTTTTTAATTTCCTCTCCTCCAGATGTTTGACTCAAATCTGAATAAAGACAAACTGCTGAGACTGAAGCTCGGGGCTGGGAAGGTCATTAAGGTGAGGGGGAAGTTGACTTTTACGTGTCATTATCAGTCATACGGCAGTCCTAAAGCGATCTCTCTCCGTCTCGCAGGGCTGGGAGGAGGGGATGCTGAACATGCGCAAAGGTGGAAGGCGACTGATGGTGATTCCTCCCGGTCTCGCGTACGGATCGCAGGGCGTTCCCAACCGCGTGCCACCAGACAGCACGCTAGTCTTTGAAGCAGAGATCCGTCGGGTACGTCATTCTCACATTTACTTTAATAAAGTTGTTTTTATGATATTTTATGATGATTCAGGTTTTTATGTGTTCCAGTGTCTTAAAGAGGAACCTATTATGCCCCTTTTCAAAGTCTTTGATTGTTTTTAGGCTGTACAAGAGCAGCACTGTAAAAAAAATATGTTGGTTTTACTTAAAAAAGTAAGTAATCTGGTTGCCTTAATATTTTGAGCTTATTGAAATAAAAAAAATTAATTGATGCAATGAAGGAAATTGGTTTAATAAATAGAAACTTGATTTGTTATTGTATCTGAACCACATAAAAAATGTGATAAATCATGAAAATAGCATGTCTCACTGCATCATAACAAATAAAACACAAACAACTACCCAATATGATTCTTTAAAAAAAAGTAATCTTTTAATAAGATTTGAATAAAGGTTGTCAATTCTCAAAAATGTTCATTGTATTAACTTAAAATTTTTAATTAATTGAAATTAAAAATGTAAGGCAACCAGGTAACTTGATTTTTAAATAATTTTTTACAATGAGGTTTTCCTGCTTGAATGTTGATTATTTCCTCATATTCTCCATTGTTGTGGCTCCTATCTTTCCAGTCTGTCAGTAACGCTCTGTTTAGTTCCTGTCTGTATGAAGCCCCTCCTTCTGAAAAGCACTCTGTGCTCTGATTGGTCGGATGGAGTAGTTTGTTGTTATTGGTTAAGTACTTCCAGCATGTTTGGGAAATTTTTCAACACACTAACTCAACCAGGCCCTGTCCCTTTATTATGCATATGAATTGTTTAAAGCTCCACTGTGTGATATTTTCCCCCATCTAGCGGTGTAAAGGTATATGACCATCCAGTGAATATTAGTGTCTGTTCCTCTCAATTCTGATTTCGCTTTAACTCCTACGGTGGCCGATTTAGTCCAAGATTAACATGGCAATCCTCCTCTTCACATTCGACACAGTGCCATCGAGTGTTAAAACGCGAAAGGCAAAGCTTGAATTTACGGGTATGTCCCTCTTTGGCTAATGTACTTTCAAGATGGAGGGGTAACATGGCGACCGGCATCCGAACCCCTCACCCGTATGTATTTTCAATGGCATATTATAAACTGACAAGAATACTTTATTACTTGAAGGAAGTAAATATACATTAATGAGCACATATATTTTTTAAAGAACTAGGTGTTTTTAGCTAAGAATAAACTAAAAAAGATACACAGTGTAGCTTTAAATAAGGAATATTGTGACATGTTGGTTCCCAGGAGAAAACTCAAGACTACAATGGAAGGCGTTTCAGGGAGTTCAGAAACACTGACACTGATATAGAGAATAACTCCGGCTGGAGGGAGCTTTTTGACGTTTACACACGAAATAAAGAACATATAAAAAAGCATAATAGGAGCCCTTTGATATGTACTTAAAAGTGTGTCCTTTTCCTTCCTCGGCCCCAGAACATACAGTCATGTGAAAATGTTAGGACACTATTGAATTCCATGGTTTTCTGTATCAGGACATAATAAATCATCTAATGCTTGGCAGGAGCCTATTGCACAAAACTAGGATAAGGGATTAAGCCGGGATATCTTGGTGATCTCATCATCTGTATGCAAAATTTAGTACACCGCTGTCGTGTAAACGTACCCTGAAGGCACACTTACACCAATAACGATAACGAAAGATAACTGTTTACTAGCGGATAAATTGAGCCAGGATCACCAAGATATCCCGGCTTAATCCCTTATCCTAGTTTTGAGCATTAGGCCCCAGGTCTTAAAATTTGTACAATAAAACTTCAGATGAACACCAAAACAGGAAAATATCACATTGTGTCATTATTTATTTAGCAAAAATAATGTCCAGATGGAATAGCTATGGGTGACAAAGTTAGGACACCCATTGCCTGTAGAGCCACTTTTGGCAGCAATAACTTTTCTGCGTGATTTATCAGTCTCTCGCATCATCCTGCAGGATATTTGGTTCACTCTTTACAACATTGCTTCAGTTTATTGAGGTTTGTGGGCGTTTATTAATGCATAGCTCTTGTCACAGCATTCCAGTCAGAATGAGTGGAAATCATGCTTTTTTTTTTTTTTTTTTGTCGTTCTGTTGTAGATTTGCTGGTGATCTTCGGATCATTGTCCGGTTGCATGACCCACATTTAGCCAAGCTTTAGCTGTCGGACAGATAGCCACACATTTGACTCTAGAATACTTTGGTATAAAGAGGAGTTCCTGTGGCTACACAAGCAGCCTTTTGTCGTAAGGTGTTTCTGATATTCTCTTTTGAGACCTTTCACCAAACTTGGCGCTGTGCATTATGGCCAAACATCTTCACTTTGGTCTCGTCTGTGGTTCCCCTGTGAAATATTTTTTTCAGCCAAGTACCTCCCAACCAGCGCAAAGTATTTTTGGTTAGGGGAAAAAAAGACTTAAAACATAGCACTGTGCCATCAATGTCTGATTTTTTAAAACTTTGTAACATATAAACGCATACAAAATTCAAACATTTGGGGGAATTTTTTTTTATTTGAAACATTTTGAAGGTGCAACCACACTCCATCGTTGATCCAAAGGATTGACAGGAGATGACAGGTGGCATATGACAGGTTGGGTCAAACCATCCTGGTATTGTGGAGACTCTAGGTTTTTAGGATATGTATATTTTAAAGTCTTACGTACCCCCTGGAGTGCCTTCACGTTACCCCCATTTGAGAACCACTGGTCTAAAGGACATTGTTCTAGAAGTCTTACGGTTTGTTCAGATGCAACTTTGCAGACCTAAGCTGTGCTGCCATGTTTTTTTAGAGAGATTAAAAGAGGCTTTCTCCTGGCAACCCTTCCAAACATGCCATTCTTCACCCATCTTTTTCTAACTGTACTGTCATGAACTTTAACATTTCACATGTTAACTGAGGCCTGTAGAGTCTGACGGGTTGTTATTGGGTGGTCTGCAATTTTCCTGAGCATTACAGTCTGACCCTGGGGTGAATTTGTCCACTCGTGAGATTGGGGTCTGTTTTGAATGTCTTCCACTTGTGAATAATCTTCCTCGCTGTAGAATCATGGCCTTGAAATTGTTTTGAAATAGCTTTGTAACCTTTTGCAGCAACAACTGCCTATCTAAGATTGTTCCTGATGTTTTTCCTCCTTGGCAGTGTGTTAACACGCACCTGAATGCTCCGGACCAGCAAACTCCCAAAACTTTATCTTTTATTGAGGCGATCACACACTTGCTGGAGTTAAATACACTGCAAAAAAATATCTTGTTTCTAGTGAAAATATCTAACAATTCTTACATTAAGATACATTTGCTAGACAAGTAAAAATTATTGTTGTGTTCTGGGAATAAATAACTCAAAATTAAGAGAGTTTTTGCTTGAAATGAACCAAATAATCTTCTGATGAGGTAAGAAAAATAATCTTAATTCAAACAGAAAACAATACTATTTTGCCCAAAACAAGATGACAACTTTTGCTTGTCTAGTAAATACTTTTAGATGTTTGGACTAGAAACAAGACAAAAAATACTAAGTAAGAAAAGCATTTTTTGCAGTGTAAAGGCATTTGATTAGCAGTGCCTGACCGACTATTTTTGCTAAATAAATAACGACACTGTGTGATACGTCACGTGTTGTTGTTCATCTGTGGTTTTATTTTCCAAATTATGACCAGATTATTTTTTTTATGATGTCCTGATACAGAAAACCAAAATTCAATACGG
The DNA here is from genome assembly GCF_024679245.1 of Pseudorasbora parva. Taxonomy (NCBI): domain Eukaryota; kingdom Metazoa; phylum Chordata; class Actinopteri; order Cypriniformes; family Gobionidae; genus Pseudorasbora; species Pseudorasbora parva. The sequence continues at coordinate 3,735,434 of NC_090184.1, forward strand.
GGTCCTAACATTTTCACATGACTGTATTTTGTAGCATTGTAGAAATATGCACAGCATTGAGATATATGTTCTCTCTTGATGCATGTGCAGGTTAAGTTTGCGAAGGATGGAAGTTCAAGAGATTCGGCGGCTCCGTCTCCGGCTCCCAGCGTTGAGAGTCTGGGCCCGTCTGAGCTGAACCAGCCCCTCAGCTCGGCCCCACAAACCAGCAAACCCAGGTGAGCCCTGCTGGCCTCTAACTGCAGCCTGACTGTGGATTATTGCTTATATTAATAGTGTTTGATTGAGGTTCTCTGTTTGCTTCATTTCTTCTTTGTTTACAGTGAACCGCCTCTTCGGGCAAAATCCAACTCCCTCAGTGAACAGCTGAGTGTAAGTTTTGGTTCTTTTCAGGTGTATCACAGTTTTGTTTTTAGCTTTTTTTGTAATGCAGTCTTTTAAGCCCTATTCGCACAGGATTAGTATTATCTGTGGACCTAAATTATTACCCTCCACATCTTGATTTTGCATTGCGCATTTGCACAATATAAGCAAAGCCTGTGATTTTACTCGAATTTACTGACTTGTCTCCCAGATATGATGTCAAGACATGAATATAGCTTATATAGACATATATACAGATATAGCTGCATGATATATCATCAACAAAAGAATATTCCTTTCACATGCTCATATGTTATCTAGGCTGTGATAGTCGGTCTTACACCGATTACATCACTTTCCAACTGTAGTTTTTATTTTTTTACAGTAATAAAAATCACTTGTGTCAGTTCGTGAATAGATGCTACAATTAAAAACTGAACGGAGCACAGACCAGCAGCAGGAGTCAGATCTCATCACGACAGTATGATGGTGGAAGATTTGGTTTCAAAGCTAAATGTAAAAGCGCCCATTTAAGCGAGCATGTCATTGTACTGTTCTGTTTTTCATTATGAATAATATTGAACACACTGTTCAGGCAATTTCCTCCCAAATTGGCGCTAATTCTGAAGTGAAAGTATAATGTGCACGACCGCAGATGCATTCAGAAGTGTGCGTTATCAATGCAGCCTTCATTCATCGGAAAGTTGGATAAAAATGTGCACAAAAAACAAAAACCTTGCAATAATTATACACAACCCACCTCATCCTGGCCAAATCACAGAGATGCCGATTCGTACAGGACTAATATTATCACCGGCCCGAAATATGGTAGGTCATTTGTGGGGGAATTTTTACTTTACAAATTACAGACATGGGCAATTCACACTGGATTAAGATCACAGACATCCTCCGCAATTATTACAAATTACTAGAGGTCACCAGGAAATACTTATCCTGTGCGAATAGGGCTTTAGTGGTTAGTGCAGACACATTGAGTTTGAAGTGTTCGTGTGGGCATTGCCCAAGTTCTAATCAAGCATGCAACATTTCCAGATACTTTCCCTCTTTCAAAAAATAAAAAATAAAAGGCCAAAAATAAATAAAATATAAATATGTATGGGCAATCTATTTCTACCATACTGGTTATTGGCAGATTTTTTTTTTTTAGTCAAACGTCATCAGATCAATACTAATCTATTGGATATACACTGCTAATTTCTCCTATTTTTACATTTGTCATCTATCATTAGACACTATAGTTCAAGTTTGGGATATTTTTTACACAAAATAACACTTTTATTCACCAAGCATGCATTATATTGATCAAAAGTGAGAGTAAAGACATTTGTAATGTTACAAAAGATTAATATTTCAAATAAATGCTGTTCTTTTGAACTTTCAAAGAATCTTGAACAAACATGTATCCGGCTTCCACAAAAAATAGGAAGCTGCACAACTGTTTCCAACATTGATAACAATGCTGCCTTCGCGTGCTATCGGAATTATCATAAATACGAGTTTTCGAGGTAAAAAATGCACATGAACGCCCTCTGGTGTCGTGTTTACCACTGGGAAGTTCGGAAATAATATTGATACCCAAGTTCCCGAGATGGGCGTGCCATAACCGTTAAAATTGGCGGATGGGAGACGAATTTCCGCTGTGGCAGGTTTTTTTTTTTTTTTTACAACAATTTCATTGTCTTGTCTTTAAAGTAGGCTAGTACACATAAATTAATGATCATTTGAAGAATATTGTGTATTTTAAACCAATCGAAAATCGCATCTTGTTGACCATCATTCCAGAATAGTGAGCAAGCTGACTATCTAGATAGTGTGGTAAAAGTAGCTATACAATAGGATCAGGTATGGCTGAAAACTATTGCCATTTTAGTCTTTAAGCTGCCTTTATTGTCTACATTATGCCTTTATTTGTGAATGTGATTATATGCTTTCGTGTTGTGCTGCTAGTGTTTGCCAGTGATTCTATGATTTTCTGAAATGACTGAAATGGTTATAGTGTTAAAATAACATTTTCCAAAGACGCACAAAAGTATGAACCTGGCGTCCTCCATTCTTCCCGACAACAAAGCGCCTGAACACAACAAGCTCACGACTTCTGAAGTGGGAAGTAGGAAAACTTCCGATAGCACGTGAAGGCAGCATTAATCCTCATTTGAGAATGATTAGTGAAGGATCATGTGACACTGAAGACTGGAGTAATGATGATAAATTCAGCTTTGATCACAGGAATAAATTACATTTTACTATATATTCACACAGAGGACAGCTGATTCAAATTGTAATAATATTTCACAATTTTTACTGTATTTTTGATCAAATAGAAGACTTGTTGAGCATAAACTCGAAAACATTAAAAATCTTACCGACCCCAAACTTTGGAATTTTTGTTAATATTTAATAACTCTTATCATTTAAATAACACTGTTAAATGTAATCTTTTGCAAATCTCAATGAATATTCATAGTTGTCAATTATATTGTTTTGATACGGAAATTCACTTGCATTCTTTTTTCTTTCAAAGTTTATTCTTTTAAACTTTTTATTTTTATTTAAAGCACTTTATTAGTAATCAGAAAATAATTATCAACCATAATTTTAATATCAATGCATCCCTGATGATAAACCCTGTCTAGTAAATGTGTTGACATGTTTTGTGATGTCTCCAGAATCCTGATGCCACTAAAGCTAAACTGATCTCCCGCATGGCCAAAATGGGCCAGCCAATGCTGCCCTTCATCGCCGGCCCAGCCTCGTCACCCTCGCAGCCAGACTCCAGCGACTCCGAACTCGAGGCAAGACTGACCGTCTCCTATGCAGACAACAGCACAGTGTCAAACTAAATATATCTGCCACTATAATCTTTGTTTTGCCTTTTTAATAAAGATTGATAAGTGTGAGCGAGTGCATACACTGCAAAAAATGCTCTTCTTATTTAGTATTTTTTTCTTGTTTACAGTTCAAATATCATCTACTAGATAAGTAAAATGACATAAGATATTTTTGCTTGTTTTCTGGGGGAAAAAATCCAAATGAAGTAAGTTTTTGCTTAAAACAAGCTAAATGATCTGCGAATGGGGTCAGAAAAATAATCGTATTTCTGATTGGGATTGAAACGAGATTATTTTTCTCACCCCATTGGCAGATCATTTTGCTTGTTTTAAGCAAAAACTCACTTCATTTTGATTTTATTTTTAAGAAAACAAGGAAAAATATCTTATGTCATTTTACTTATCTAGTAAATGCATCTTGAGTTAAGAATTTTTAGATATTTGGATTGGAAACAAGACAAAATTACTAAAGTAAGAAGAGCATTTTTTGCCGTGTAAGTGAAGGTTTACAGCTGATCTTGTTATTGTTGTAGGACCCGAGTGTGTCCAGACGCAAGGACCGCAGCAGTGCGCCGTCGCCACAGCCTGTACACATGTCCTCCGCCCCTCCGCCGTCAGTGCAGGGTAACACTCATCTATCCCATCATATTATTATAAAGGCCAGTGGTTTAAAGGGTTACTTCACCCAAAAATGAAATATATTTCATTAACTCCTCCCCCTAATGTCCTTCCACACCCGTAAGACCTCCGTTCATCTTCACACACAGTTTAAGATATTTTATATTTAGTTTGAGAGCTTTCTGTCTCTCCATTGAAAACATGCACACTATACTGTCCCTTTCCAGAAGGACCAGAAAGGGAATAAAAACATCACAGTAGTCCATATGTGACATCTGTGGGTTCGTTAGAATCTCTTGAAGCATCCAAAATACATTTTGGTCCAATATAGCAAAATCTACGACTTTATTCAGCATTGTCTTCTCTTTTGGTTTTATTTTCAATCATGTCAAACTGCTGAAATCAAGTGACATTGGCGATCCGCATCATGAATCAATACACTGATTCATAACCGTTTGAATCTTTATTTGATTAACCCACAGATGTCACATATGGACTACTTTGATTATGTTTTTATTCCCTTTTTGGTCCTTCTGGAAAGGGACAGTACACTGTGCATATGTTTTCAATGGAGAGACAGAAAGCTCTCGGACTAAATATAAAATATCTTAAACTGTGTGTGAAGTTGAACGGAGGTCTTACGGGTGTGGAACGACATTAGGGTGAGGAGTTCATGACATACATTTCATTTTTGGGTGAATAACCCTTTAATGCTCAGTTAAATGATGTGAAACTGTCGTATGTATGCTTTCCATTCCAGCTTCGGCCCTTTTACCTGTTGCCATGGCAACAGCCAATCCACAGCCTATGATGCCGGGAGTCGTACATGCATTTCAGGTTGGTAACTCCCTATTGCTGGGTTTTTTTTTTTAATTTGCTGCAGATTTTTACAAATATTGCAGCGACGTTTGCTGTGCTTTTTGTGTTGATTGCATTGAAAAGCCAGCAGTAATCTTGACGTACGTATGTAATTAGTGTTAGTGGCATTAAGAGTACAATTAAATAAATACTCCTAATTTTGCTTTCTGCAATAGTCACTTAGTGGCCGTTTACAAAACACCATTTTCAGCTGAATCTACTGTCCATTACTATGTTGTAATTAGGGCTGGGCGATAAAACGATAATTATCACTATATAATTTTTTTAAACGATAACAACAGTTCGATAAATTATCGGTATAATGCTTATGCGCTATGCGTAATGCTGCGCATGCGTATTGCAGACCGGGCTTCTGGCTGTTCTTTACAGTCAGTGACTGACAGGATTGAGGATCGGAGTGAAGTGGAGCAAGAAAAATGAGCAACAGTGAAGAAAATTCAGTGCTCACGACCAGCTCGAAGGACACAGATATCGCTGACAAGTTAGTTCGCTCAACTTCAGTGGTTTGGAGATATTTTGGCGATCCCATCCGACATAAAACAGCGACGTGCGTTAGAGTTTAGATTCTCTAACCGAGCCCGAACCTGACCCGAACCGACCCGCGGGCCGGGTCGGGCTGAGATTTCCCTGCACTATCCTCGGGTCGGGTAGGGCCGGGCCCGTGATCAAGCGTTTGTTTTTTTAAATCATTAGCCTACTTTAGTCTAATTGGGTGGGCAGAAAGCTATGCTATAATCAGAAATTATGTGTATATTTAGCAAAGTAAGAACTAATACAACAACTACGAAACAAATGTGTAGGCTACAAAATTGCACAAGTCAGGATTAGTGTAAAAATGCATCTTAAACTCACAGCTCGAGCAGTGATGGAGCGCAGCGTCTGAACAGAAACGCTCTGTGTCAAGAGCTGCTCGTGTCAACACTGCACTTTGCTTAATTAAATATCTTTGAATCGTTTCGTTTAAAAATGGACATTTCAAGTTTTCTATACGCATATTTCTCATGTCTGTGAGGCGAGTAGCTGCTGAGTTTCGGTTTATATATGAGACGCGCTTCAGTTCATGAGATGAAATGAAAGCCATCACTCCCACGACTTCACCTCACGATTATAGTCTGCTATTTGCTTTTTATTTATTAAATCCTGGCAATTGGCCCAAGAAACCTTTTTTTAAAATTAAGATACAATTTAAACAAAACGAAATAAATGCTTTCTACAAAACAGAACTTAATATTAAACTAAATATAACCACTTAAATCATTTCTGACCCACTCGCATCTTTTCACTCATCATAATCAGATGAAATATGTAAAAATAATATTATAATATTTAAACATAAATATGAAGGAAAAAACACATCGTTTAATGGCTACAACAAAGTAAGCTACAGATAAATGTCTGAGCTGGATTTGAGCAAACACCAGTTTACCGGTGAGCGGATCATGAGCGCGCCTGCGGATTATTGAGCGGAGTCAAGTCAACTTTATTTATAGCCTATAGCGCTTTTACAATGATGATTGTTTCAAAGCAGCTTCAAAGTGTTAAACATGAAAATTTGCAACAAAATGTTATTCGGCTGTACAGTCGCTGTGGAGAAAACTGAAAACTAAATGTAGTTTTATCATGAGCCTCACCAGTCCGCTTTGCTGCACTTTGCTCATTACAGGCTCGTTCTCGTCAAAACGCCCACATATTGAACAATGGTCGGGTTTAAATCGGGCTCGGGCTCATAATTACAGTTAAGGTGTCGGGCCGGGCCGGGCTTGGACACAACGTGCACGGGCTCGGGTAGGGTCGGGCTTGATTTTTTTTGAGCCCGATCTAACCTCTAACGTGCGTGGACTGCTTATCATAGGTTCACCACGCGGAATTTAATTATTAAATTATCGTGCTGCTTCTAAGTTCTTCCAGATAACGTTGAGCCCAACACAGCGGTAAATCTACATTAACTACATTCACACACAGGCTTATTAACTTGTTAGCTGTAGTGGGTGACTTGCAAGCTAACGTTACCAAACTATAATCACTAAAATGTCGGACTTGTACATCGCTGTCATAATTGTTTGTCTTTGGTGATTTATTAATGACTCGGTATCGCAGGTATCAAGTAAGGGATAATGTACACCCAGCCGGTTGTTATCGCAGAATAAACCCCGACAGAGTGATCAGTGGAGGGGTCTTACATCACTCTGAAGGGGTTTATTCTGCGATAACAACCGGCTGGGTGTACATTATCCCGCTTATTCCACGGCTACGAGTCTCAAATAAATAATTATTAGACACAAAATATTGTCTTGAGATTAAATATTTTATATATTTATATTTATATATAGTTCTTACGCAAAGCTTCCGCGAAGAAAAACAGTTCCAACCTGCTTTAAGCCTTTATCTATTGCTGCAAAATGTTGAAAATGAATGCTGAAAGGGTTAGTTCACCCAAAAATGAAACCAAGCCTATGATTTACTCACCCTCAAGTCATTATAGGTGTATATGACATTCTTCTGTCAGACAAATACAATCAGAGTTATATTTAAAAGTCCAGGCTAACGTTAATCCCAGCAGTAGCCTAGTTGTAGTTGTGTTTGAAGTCCATAAAAATGCAGCTGTCCGTCAAATAACGAGCTCCACACGGCTCCGATGGGTTAATAGAGCCTTCTGATTTGAATCGATGCGTTTGTGTAAGAAAAATATCTATATTTAAAACGTTATAAAGGAAACCTGCCTTGAAGTCTTCCATTGTAACCCACGGCTGTTTAAGCCACAAGATGGCGCCAGCGTTAAGCACAGAAGTAGTACCGGTCAAGTAACTCGTAGTACCCGGATGAGCGGGTGTTATCTGGAAATAACGTACCGCTGGAATGCGCGATTGACCAATCAGAATCAAGTATTTCACAGAGCCGTGTAATAAAAGATAAATAATGTCATCCGATGTTTAAAATAAAATAGGCAGCCCTTACTGGAGATCCACAAATACTGAACTTTGCTCTCTCCCTCCTCTCGCGGCCAGCCCACTGTGTGTGTGTGTGTGTGTGTGTGTGTGAGAGATGCACAGTGGACCAATCCACTTTGAGGCAAAAGAGGGTGGACTCGAAATGTTTCTTAACGTAAAACGCTTTTTTTTGCCCGTTTGCGTTTTTAGTGTTTTACTACTTACACAATTAAGTTTATATAAAATTATATTATTGATATATAGTGAAGAGTAAAAAAATGTTGACCACAGGTAAGATTTTAATAAATAAATCTACCTCAGGTTTAATAAATTGTTCCACTGTTTGGGAAGTGTTTGTCATGTTTTGACAATAAAGGATAGTTTAAAACCACAGTTAACTGTCTGTTTTCTACATCTTTCACTCAGGAGCAAAAATATGCCTTTAAACTTTAAAGAAATAAAGAATTTACTTGTATTGTGATATTTATCGATATCGACTGATATGTAAAATTATATCGTGATAATTTTTTTGGGCCATATCGCCCAGCCCTAGTTGTAATAATATATAATAGTATTATCAGTAGCTATGTTTCCATCTTAAGTTGCACATTTAACTTGTGCACAAAATTGGGATATTGCTTAAAACATTTCTGATAAAACAGCGTTTTCGCCCCAAGTATTCAAGAGAACAAAATCATCACTTCCTGGAAAATGGTACAAAATATCGAATACAAAATGGAAGTTGTTGCAATCAGGCTTTTTCCCCTCATCTTAAATGAGTTGCGTCTCAGAGCGGCTGACGAAACGTAATAACGTATATAAACGTCTTTCTCGAAGGTATAAAGCTAACTTAAGGCATATTAAATACAGACTATGTCTGCTTGGATACTCATCAAGATGGACATGTTGACATACTTCTTGTGTGAGTTTGTCCGTTTAAGCGCAAGACTTGAAAGATAACTTAATATTTGTGCGGTATGAGACATGTGCGCGCTTTCGGATGATGCACAGAGACAGATCTTCTCATTCGCGTCTTCTGGCTCTACACCCGGGAGATGACTGCGAAAATGACTGGTCATATTCAGACATTTGGCCGCACTCGCATGCATTGAACAAAGTTTACAAAGAGGTGAAACAGTATGCTATTTTTATTTACCCGCCACGGTGGCCGGTAGGTGAAGCGAGTTTACTCGCCACAACTCAAAATCACTCGCATTTGGCTGTCCCTGGCACGCATGCACACAATACATCATGATTATGGCATTATCCCAGGATAACTCTCAATTCACTATACGTTGGTGTTGCTCACATTATTTGCACTTACACGCCAATTGCCAACAAAACACACACTTTTCATGCAGTTTTACTCTGCCTGCGGTTTTAACTCATGACTGGGAGCAAACACACACACACACACACACACACACACTTGCAGAACTCAAGACACACAAGCTGCATCCACTGTTCCCTTAACACTGGTTATTTGGGAAGCTGAACAAAGTTATCTTTGCATCACAAACAGAAACACACTTCTTTACTGACATTGTTGATTTGGTGGTGTAAAAACACGCCAGCGCCACCGACGGCTTCTCTGACCCGAACGAAGCTTGTTGATGGACGCGCTCTCGCTCTGTGTGTGTGTGTGTTGATGGACGCGCTCTCGCTGTGTGTGTGTGTGTGTGTGTGTGTGTGTGTGTGTGTGTGTTCATCCGGGATAAGTTCAATTCCGCCCTTTATGATGTCGGGCTGGCCATACTCGAAAAAAAACTCTCCAAAACTTTTGAATCCTGAAGGAGTGTGTTTGGCACAGAAATATGCCGTCATACGTCCAACTTGTTTTTTTTTTGGTTGCAATTTTGGCCATGGCAATCCAGTCTTTAACAGTGTAAATAAGTCAGAATGCATGAAATAGCATCCCCCCCTCCCCCCTTTTAAGTATTAAACATATGTTGCCTGTGACTTCCTCTACAGCCTGTAAGCCAGATGTACCCGACACAGACCGTGCCTTACCAAGGTAAAAATCACTCCAAAATCTGTACAATATTGCATTAGTTTCATAGTTCATCAGCTGCAGATGTCCTTACATTCATGTAGTTTAGGTTGGGATTTTAAAGGATGCTTGTCTCTTTAAGGATCTAGTGATGTCACATCCTTCTTGATGACAGAGGCTCGACAACACAACACTGAAATTCGAATGGCTGTTGGGAAAGTGACAGACAAACTGGACCACTTGTCCTCTAAGGTTGGTACATTAATAGCATATGTTTGTAGGTAACCACATTATACACTTGAACAACCTTTTGAGAAATCGCTCTGCTTTTTCAGATCGATGACCTACAAAAGCAAGGCAGCGTTTCGTTGGGCTTATCGAACGTGTCAATGGAAACAGCCATGATCATGCACAACATTCAGAGAATCATACAGGTGATATGCAGTGATTGGTCAACCGAACTTTCTTTCTCGGTCCTCAGTACTCAATGACCCCACCTATCATTTATTCAGGAGAACGAGTGTCTGAAGAAAGAGGTGTTTGAGAAAAGCTCACGCATAGAGGAACAGAACCGCAAGATCGGCGAGCTCATCAATCAGAACCAGAGGTCAGACATTATATTTGGCTTCTTCCCTTTTCGTATTATATTTTTAGGATCTTCCATCCTTCAATAAAGGAATGTTCTGGCTTAAAATAGACATAAAACAGTGTTTTTTATTTGGTAAAATCTAAATATGCTGACCGAGTTAGGACTCTTATTAAAATTTGTTTTCCATAGTATCTATACATTAACTATACATTTGTAGATCATGATAACCACAGGTAAAACCATACATAGCACCTCATTACCATGGTAAAACTACAGTGCCTTGCGAAAATATTTGGCCCCCTTGAACTTTGCGACCTTTTCCCACATTTCAGGCTTCAAACATAATGATATGAAACTGTAATTTTTTGTGAAGAATCAACAACAAGTTTTATCCTCTCCATTAAAAACAAATTATTCAGCCCCTTTACTTTCAGTGCAGCAAACTCTCTCCAGAAGTCCAGTGAGGATCTCTGAATGATCCAATGTTGACCTAAATGACTAATGAGGATAAATCGAGTCCACCTGTGTGTAATCAAGTCTCCGTATAAATGCACCTGCACTGTGATCGTCTCAGAGGTCCGTTTAAAGCGTTGAGAGCATCATGAAGAACAAGGACCACACCAGGCAGGTCCGAGATACTGTTGTGGAGAAGTTTAAAGCCGGATTTGGATACAAAAAGATTTCCCAAGCTTTAAACATCCCAAGGAGCACTGGGCAAGAGATAATATTGAAATCGAAGGAGTATCAGACCACTGCAAATCTACCAAGACCTGGCCGTCCCTCTAAACTTTCAGCTCTTACAAGGAGAAGACTGATCAGAGATGCAGCCAAGAGGCCCATGATCACTCTGGAGGAACTGCAGAGATCTACAGCTGAGGTGGGAGACTCTGTCCATAGGACAACAATCAGTCGTATACTGCACAAATCTGGCCTTTCTGGAAGAGTGGCAAGAAGTCAGTGAAGTGTTGTTTAAAGTTTGCCACAAGCCACCTGGGAGACACACCAAACATGTGGAAGAAGGTGCTCTGGTCAGATGAAACCAAAATTGAACTTTTCGGCAACAATGCAAAACGTTATGTTTGGCGTAAAAGCAACACAGCTCCTCACCCTGAACACACACCATCCCCACTGTCAAACATGGTGGTGGCAGCATCATGGTGTGGGCCTGCTTTTCTTCAGCAGGGACAGGGAAGATGGTCAAAATGGATGGGAAGATGGATGGAGCCAAATACAGGACCATTCTGGAAGAAAACCTGATGGAGTCTCCAAAAGACCTGAGACTGGGACAGAGATTTGTCTTCCAACAAGACAATTATCCATTTACATTTACATTTATGCATTTGGCAGACGCTTTTATCCAAAGCGACTTACATTGCAATCAAGGTACACATTTTACATTTTTTTTGTCAATTCTTGCTTTCCCTGGGAATCGAACCCATGACCTCGGCGTTGCTAGCGCCATGCTCTACTCATTGAGCTATAGGAAAGCTCCAAAACATAAAGCAAAAGGCCAGGTGTTAGAATGGCCAAGTCAAAGTCCAGACCTGAGAATCTGTGAAAAGAACTGAAAACTGCTGTTCACAAACGCTCTCCATCCAACCTCACTGAGCTCCAGCTGTTCCTCAAGGAGGAATGGGCAATAGTGTCAGTCTCTCGATGTGCAAAACTGATAGAGACACACCCCAAGCGCCTTACAGCTGTAATCGCAGCAAAAGGTGGCGCTACAAAGTATTAACTTAAGGAGGACGAATAATTTTGCACGCCCAATTTTTCAGTTTTTGATTTGTTAAAAAAGTTTGAAATATCCAATAAATTTCGTTCCACTTCATGATTGTGTCCCACTTGTTGTTGATTCTTCACAAAAAATTACAGTTTCATATCATTATGTTTGAAGCCTGAAATGTGGCAAAAGTTCGCAAAGTTCAAGGGGGCCAAATATTTTTGCAAGGCACTGTATATCGATTCTATTGTATTTTTTCTGAAAAACAGTAGCCTAAACAAAAACTGCTATAGCCCAATAACAAATAATATTCCATTACTTAATACATTTAATGCATGCCTACACTAATACTATAATACATTTCAATGTGATTATCCCATATTTCTGCCACAATACTATGGTTACAGTTAGTGTTACTTTAGTAAATGTTGTTTATTTTTTTATTATTATTATTTTTTGTTTGAAAAGCCTTTTGACTGGATTGCATGATTGACTCCGGTCAGCGAGTAAATACATTCACTTAAAGCTCGCCCTACACTGCTGTTTGAGCCGAGGGCCGTTTAATTTTTCTCATGCGTGATGGAAAGGGCAGTGCTTATCAGGCATATTGTTAATATCGTCAAATAATTTTGTCAGAACCAAGTTAAGTGTTTTGTTCTTCCCACATATTTAAAATATTTGATAACACTTTATTTTACAGTGGCATTATTACATTGTTACATGTACATATTATAGTAATAACAGTAAATTATGCATAATTACATCCAATTAACATTAAACCAAACACTAATCCTATCCTCACCCTACAGTAAGTACACGTTGTTAAATAATATTACTTGGTACTTAAATATTTAATTACACTGTATCAATGAAACCTTACAATAGTGTAACCAGATATTAAAAAAAAAAAAAAAAAAAAAAAAAAAAAAAAAAAATATATATATATATATATATATATATATATATATATATATATTCCTTTTATTTTGATGGTTTAATTGAACTTGTAGGGTCATTAAAAACAAACATCACTTTTGGCCACTACTGTATATAGCAAAAAAACGAAATATTGCAATGTTAGTTAGTTAGTTAGTTAGTTAGTTAGTTAGTTAGTTAGTTAGTTAGCTAGTTAAGTTTAGCGATTTTCTTACCTGCATTTGTCCCACTCTCTTCTTTTCCTGTTTTAACGATCACAGTCAATAGAAATGTATAAAAATGTCAAAATAACATTGTGTGCTTTTACTTAAGGGGAATTTGTGCTTGTGTAGGTACGTGGAGCAGAGTAATCTGATGATGGAGCAGAGGACCGACTCTCTGAAGAACAGCAGTGAACAGAATCAGACCAGAATACTGCAGGCAGAACAAGACAAGGTAACACTGTGAAACAGCTCAATACATTACACACACACACACACACACACACACACACACACACACACAATCACACCAGAACAGCTCTAGTCCAGAACCATGAAGAATCGTCTCGGTTACGTATTTACGTACTTGCCGGACATCTCAGCCTCCAGGGTGCTGGAGGAACTCAGGGTTCGCCAGCTGGGTAACTCACCTTAGGAGCAAGATAAGCGCACACATCCGTTCCTTTAGGAGAGGAATGACACAGCAAGTGAGACACTTAGCGGTTCTCGGTGTTAGTGGCTACTTGAGGTGAGTACACAGAAAGATACCAGCTCTACATGAAGAATATAAAATCTAGCAACCGTGTTGGGTGTCGCCCAACGCTTCTGGATCTCCCAAAGTGTCAAGCAGACCCGCATGGCTGTGCTTTTATACACAAGTGGCGGCTGATCAACAGCAGAGGGGACTCAAACTTTCCAGTAAAATAAGAGTCGCGACTGGCATGCCATGGTGGTAATGTTCTCATTTGAAAACATGAACCACCCACGAACGCTGTCTCATGATTATGCCTAGGTGTGTGAGACAGCAATAGTGGCCGTCAGATGAGGACAGGAACAATTGCATCTGGAAATGCACGTGTGGAATAACACCTTTAAAAAGGTGTCATCCCACCCTTGCTCTTTTAGGGAAATTGCTCTTTCAGTGCTGAAGCGCACCAGGGAAATGGCCGTGGCACAGCTGGCAGGCTTTAGTCTAGCCTGCAGTGTACACTAGGCTCTTTTAGGCTGTATTGGAACAGCAGGAAAAGCTCATTGAAGTCATAACCACTGATGCAGAGCCTTCACACCAACACTGTAATACAAGGCTTCTTCCGACTCGTCGTCACTCGAACAGATGAGATGGAACAACAACAGACGACAATGTTGCAGAGTGCTTGTGTGCGGTAGTTTAGAGAAACTCACAACTAGGGATGTCACAAATACCAAGTCGGTACCGAAATTAAAAAAATTTGACGATACCAGCATTTCTGTAGTAGCGGTAGTACCGACTCCTAAATTTTTCCCTTGATCTTTTTCTTAAACAATGTTTAATTTTTAACAGCATGTAGCCTTTAAATGTGTATGTATTATTTACTTATAATGATTGTCATCGTAAATAATAAACTCATTGAATTTAATTTAAATTTTTTTAAATGGTTAAATAAAAATAAAATTGTTTAGCTGTGGTACCGAAATTGGTACAGAAAATCGTAGAATTATGGTATCGGTACCTACTACTGGAATTTTGGTACCGTGACATCCCTACTCACAAACGAGAGCAAAGATGTTTTTATCGCTCATAATTTCTAGAGAGAAATAGCGCAGACACTGGTCAAGGATGGCAGTTTGTAGCGCTCATGTGACTATTTATGCATACTATCAAATGGAGTATACTTTGAAAGGCTACGTGTTCAGCTACAGGTCCTTCTCAAAAAATTAGCATATTGTGATAAAGTTCATTATTTTCCATAATGTATAAAAATTAAAAATTAAACTTTCATATATTTTAGATTCATTGCACACCAACTGAAATATTTCAAGTATTTTATTGTTTTAATACTGATGATTTTGGCATTCAGCTCATGAAAACCCAAAAAATTAGCATATTTCATCCGACCAATAAAATAAAAGTGTTTTTAATACAAAAAAAGTCAACCTTCAAATAATTATGTTCAGTTATGCACTCAATACTAGTGTTGTCACGATACCAAAATTATGACTTCGATACGATACCAGACTAAAATATCGATATATCGATACTCAATCGATACCACGGTAAAAAAAAAAAAAAAAGATAAGATGCTTAATATGACAACAGAACTTATTATTCATTGTTATTTTTTACTAAAAATTAATGCGGCCAGCATGTTCCTTAGGGTTGGGCATCGTTTTGATTTGTACAATTATTGATCAATTACTATTAAAATTATCTCACAAATTTTTGCTATCTCAATGTATTTTTTACAATGGGGTAACATAATTGTGTTGCAATAGCTTACACACAGCACAAGAAAGCTTGATTTCGAATGGTAAATTGAATTTAAAAAGACGAGTATACAGTAATAAAATAAGAACAAATAAACAGATTACAAACAATAGCCCAAATAAATGCAATAGAATAGAAGATACAAATTAAACAGACTGCTTTATTTTTTCAGGTAGGTCTAACATTCAGATAAGAAACTGAATTTAAAAAATGCACATTAATTACATTTAAAACAACATTGGATAATCTTCTTTGTAAAAAATTCAATAGCGTACAGATGAAACTATTAAAGTTACACAAGTTGATCAGTCAAGAGCAGTTGATCGTTTGTCTTTTTGTAGTTTGAATAGCAAATGACTGCGGTCCCTTTAAGACTAACGGACGCATGGATCCTAAACACTGTTCCTGTTACTCGTTCTTCCTGAACTGTTTGCGACTGTGTTTACGTTAATACTCTTCCAGATGTGCACTGATAATTCTTTGAGTGTATTTGACCAATAATAAGCTGGAAAAAGAAGCAAATGTTTGCACTTGTATCATGTCAGAGCCGGCTTTATTACGGTAGGCTATGTGTGTGCGCTTCAGGTGTGAGCACAAAATCTCCGGGGATTAGTAGAACTAATTTATGTGCAATCCCGCGCGAAATTCAGACCGATCACACACTAACACACTGTCATGAGGAAAAAGTCCAGCAGAACGCGCGTTCCCCGTGCTCAGAGGTTAACCGGGCTGAGTGAGAATATGCCGGTGTGTGTCAACTCGCTTTCGGTCGGAGAGGAGAGGACAGCTGGTATCGTTACTGTAAAAACTGAGAATCGTATCGTTTCAGATATTCCAGTATCGATACATATCGAAATATCGATATTTTTGGCAACACTACTCAATACTTGGTCGGGAATCCTTTTGCAGAAATGACTGCTTCGATGCGGCGTGGCATGGAGGCGATCAGCCTGTGGCACTGCTGAGGTGTTATGGTGGCCCAGGATGCTTCGATAGCGACCTTAAGCTCATCCAGAGTGTTGGGTCTTGCGTCTCTCAACTTTCTCTTCACAATATCCCACAGATTCTCTATTGGGGTTCAGGTCAGGAGAGTTGGCAGGCCAATTGAGCACAGTAATACCATGGTCAG
The DNA here is from genome assembly GCF_024679245.1 of Pseudorasbora parva. NCBI lineage: Eukaryota > Metazoa > Chordata > Actinopteri > Cypriniformes > Gobionidae > Pseudorasbora > Pseudorasbora parva. Next base: position 3,751,879 of record NC_090184.1, read on the forward strand.
TAAACCATTTACCAGTGGTTTTGGCACTGTGAGCAGGTGCCAGGTCGTGCTGAAAAACCAAATCTTCATCTCCATAAAGCTTTTCAGCAGATGGAAGCATGAAGTGCTCCAAAATCTCCTGAAAGCGAGCCGCATTGACCCTGCCCTTGATAAAACACAGTGGACCAACACCAGCAGCTGACATGGCACCCCAGACCATCACTGACTGTGGGTACTTGACACTGGACTTCAGGCATTTTGGCATTTCCTTCTCCCCAGTCTTCCTCCAGACTCTGGCACCTTGATTTCCGAATGACATGTAAAATTTGCTTTCATCCGAAAAAAGTACTTTGAACCACTGAGCAACAGTCCAGTGCTGCTTCTCTGTAGCCCAAAAGTGTCTTGACCTGGGGAATGCGGCACCTGTAGCCCATTTCCTGCACACGCCTGTGCACGGTGGCTCTGGATGTTTCTCCTCCAGACTCAGTCCACTGCTTCCGCAGGTCCCCCAAGGTCTGGAGTCGGTCCTTCTCCACAATCTTCCTCAGGGTCCGCTCACCTCTTCTCGTTGTGCAGTGTTTTTTGCCACACTTTTTCATTCCCACAGACTTCCCACTGAGGTGCCTTGATACAGCACTCTGGGAACAGCCTATTCGTTCAGAAATGTCTTTCTGTGTCTTCCCCTCTCGCTTGAGGGCGTCAATGATGGCCTTCTGGACAGCAGTCAGGTCGGCGGTCTTACCCATGATTGCGGTTTAGAGTAATGAACCAGGCTGGGAGTTTTTAAAAGCCTCAGGAATCTTTTGCAGGTGTTTAGAGTTAATTAGTTGATTCAGATGATTAGGTTAATAGCTCGTTTAGAGAACCTTTTCATGATATGCTAATTTTTTGAGGGTTTTCATGAGCTGTATGCCAAAATCATCAGTATTAAAACAATAAAAGACCTGAAATATTTCAGTGGGTGTGCAATGAATCTAAAATATATGAAAGTTTAATTTTTACCATTACATTATGGAAAATAATGCACTTTATCCCAATATGCTAATTTTTTGAGAAGGACCTGTATATGCTAAGAGTTCACATACAAAGCAAAAAGTATTCTTTGGGTTTTAGTTTTTGGCTTAAACAAGGTGTCTTAGAAGGCACCAACACGAGGCAATGTCACTCCCAACCATTTGGAAAGGCCTTTATGGTGCAGCATTAAAGGCACGGTATGTAAGTTTTGCCACTAGAGGTTGCTTATTCAGAACAATAACAAACGCGTTGCTTGATGATGCCGTGAATGAGATGGAAATCATGTTCATGGAGTAGCTAACATATTAAAGTTTTATTAATGTTACTGTGGTATGAAGCAGAGTGAGGCTGAGAGCCGGGGACATTTACATTGCTGTTTTTATTGTGCTTGTATGCCTCAGTCGGCCATTTTTTTTTATTGTATTTAGCGCAAAATCACTCTTTTTGCACACTGTCCACTAACCTTACAGAAAAATCTGATGCTCATAACGCAATGACAACTCATAGATATCTCTACTTTTAACACTGTTTCCTTCTAAGCCACGTATCTCTGCTCTGATTGGTTAACGCTACTCTGATTGCCTGAGAGCCTTTAGTGGTGACTGCTCTCTTTTCCCAGCATGCACTGCCACTGGAATTGAGTTGGGATCAGGTGAGCAAAAAAAAAAGCGCTGTCCCGCCTCATCCATTTCTCCATAGTCTTCACACACTCTTTCCCATCGTTTATGTTAAATTAAGCATTTCCCATTTCTCTTTTCACTTTTTGTTTTGAACAGGCACCACTCACTAACCAATCAGCATTCATCTCTCAGCAGGGGTAGATTCTACCACCATATTTTCTCTTCTTGACACTACACTGCAAAAAATGCTCTTCTTATTACATTTTTTTTTCTTGTTTCCAATCCAAATATCAAAAAATTCTTTACTCAATATGCATTTACTAGATAAGTAAAATGACATAAGATATTTTTGCTTGTTTTCTGGGGAAAAAAATCTAAATGAAGTGAGATTTTGCTTAAAACAAGCGCAATGATCTGCCAATGGGGTGAGAAAAATAATCTTATTTCAGTTTGGGACGGAAACAAGATGATTTCAATAAAAAAAAAAATATATATATATTATTTTCTCCCCATTGGCAGATAATTTTGCTTGTTTTAAAAAAATCTCACTTCATTTTCAGCTTATTTTTAAGAGTAAAAAGGAAAAATAACTTGTCATTTTATAGTATATGCATCTTATATAGTAAATGCATATTTATTTAAGAATTTTTAGATATTTGGACTAGAAACAAGACAAAATTACTAAGTAAGAAGAGCATTTTTTGCAGTGTGCTCTCATTTCCTTGTATAATTTTTTTTGTCTTTTCATTATAGTCCCATCATCATTTCATCTGAGTCGTCTTGCTGTATCATCAGTTGTGTTTCAGTTGGTTTAATGTCAGTCTCTCTGCATGTCTCTGGAAGGCACGCTTGACGGAGGAGTTGGCGTCTTCCACGGCGCGTGTGTCGGCGCTTCAGCTGGAGTTGAGCTCGCAGCAGCAGAAGGCCGCGGCACTGCAGACCAAACTCAACACGACCCTACAGGACGGCCAGCTGCTCGGCACACAGATCACCGCGCTGGAGGCTCAGATACAGGGTGAGGAGACAAGTTGATCAAATTTAGGAATAGGAATGTTGTCCCATTCTTGTCTAATACAGGCTTCTAGCTGCTCAACTGTCTTGGGTCTTCTTTGTCGCATCTTCCTCTTTATGATGCGCCAAATGTTTTCTATGGGTGAAAGATCTGGACTGCAGGCTGGCCATTTCAGTGCCTGGATCCTTCTTCTACGCAGCCATGATGTTGTGATTGATGCAGTATGTGGTCTGGCATTGTCATGGTGGAAAATGCAAGGTCTTCCCTGAAAGAGATGACGTCTGGATGGAGCATATGTTGCTCTAGAATTTGGATACACCTTTCAGCATTGATGGTGCCTTTCCAGATGTGTAAGCTGCCCATGCCACACACACTCATAAACCCCATACCATCAGAGATGCAGCTTCTGAACTGAGCTCTGAGAACAACTTGGGTTGTTCTTGTCCTCTTTAGTCCGGATGACATGGCGTCCCAGTTTTCAAAAAGATCTTCAAATTGTGATTCGTCTGACCACAGAACAGTTTTCCACTTCGCCACAGTCCATTTTAAATGAGCCTTGGCCCAGAGAAAACGCCTGCGCTTCTGGATCATGTTTAGATATGGTTTCTTTTTTGACCTATAGAGTTTTAGCGGGCGACGGCGAATGGCACGGTGGATTGTGTTCACCAATGTTTTCTGGAAGTATTCCTGAGCCCATGTTGTGATCTCCATTACAGTATCATTCCTGTATGTGATGCAGTGCCGTCTAAGGGCTGAAGATCACGGGCATCCAGTTTGGTTTTCTGGCCTTGACCCTTACGCACAGAGATTGTTCCAGATTCTCTGAATCTTTGGATGATATTATGCACTGTAAATGATGATGATTTTTTTCTCTGAGAAACTCCTTTCTGATATTGCTCCACTATTGTCCGCCGCAGCATTGGGGGAATTGGTGATCCTCTGCCCATCTTGTCTTCTGAGAGACAGTGCCACTCTGAGAGGCTCTTTTTATACCCAGTCATGTTGCCAATTGACCTAATAAGTTCCAAATTGGTCCTCCAGCTGTTCTTTATATGTACATTTAACTTTTTCCGGCCTCTTATTGCTACCTGTCCCAACTTTTTTGGAATGTGTAGCTCTCATGAAATCCAAAATGAGCCAATATTTGGCAGGACATTTCAAAATGGTATGTTGGCACCATTTTTGCTTTCTTGGTAGTAGGAAAACTTTATCATCACACAAGATTAAGACTTTAAGATTAAGATTATTAATAAAAAAAAAGATTGTGTGTGTGTGTTTCAGAGCTGAAGGAGACAGCAGACAGAGTGCAGGGTCAATACAAGATGGAGAAGCAGAAACGGAAGGAACTGGAGCTCAAACTCAACAACATGGAGGAAGAGCTGCAGGACATGAACACAGAGAAGGACAGTCTGGAACGAGTGAGTTATTGGTGTGTGTGTGTGTGTGTGTGTGTGTGTGTGTGTGTGTGTGTGTGTGTGTGTGTGTGTGTGTGTGTGTGTGTGTGTGTGTGTGTGTTTGAAAGACTGAATCCTCATTTGGATGATCTTGTGTGTTGAACTGTTGTGTGCTCAGACTCTCTCAGAGAGGAAGCGCAAGTGGCAGGCCGAGAGACAGCGCTGCGATGAGGAACTGGAAGAGGTGAGGAGGGCGGGCCAGCAGGAGATGGACAGCCTCAGGAGCCAATTACGTAAAGCCAGAACGAGCACTGACCACGCAGCTGCTGAGCAGGTGTGTTTGTATGCATGATGACAAGAATAGATCCATGCTGAATCAATGCTGACCCATTCCTGACAGTCAGTGGGTGTTTAACTGTGAGTGTGTTTGTGTGCAGATGTCTCAGTTGCAGGCGGATCTGGAGCAGGAGTGGCAGGTGAAGTGTGATCAGGCTCTGGCAGCGGCACGTGAACAGCAGAGGAGAGAGACGACTGAACTCACAGAGCACAGAGACGCACTGCAGCTCAAACTCACACAACTGCAGGAGAAGGTACACACTCTCACACGTTCACATACATTTACACACCGCACGTACACAAATTCTCACACACGCACACACACCTGCAGGAGAAGGTACATGCACGGACACACAGGTTTGTTTTAGTGAATTGTGGAGACATTCCATAGGCGTAATGGTTGTTATACTGTACAAACCGTATTTTCTATCCCTTACACTGCCCCTGCCCACTCACTCTCTTCTTGTAATACCCATGTCATACCCATGTCATTATACACATTTGTGTCCTGATATGTCACAAAAACATGAATGCACGCACGCACGCACGCACGCGCACACACACACACACACACACACACACACACACACACACACACACACACACACACACACACACATACACACACATACACACAACTGCAGTAGAAGGTATATTCATACACACACACACTCATAAACACACAGACGCACACATAAATTATGGGTCAAAAGTTTGGAATAATTCATATTTTTTAATGGTTTTGAAAAAAAGTCTCTTCTGATCACCAAGGCTGTTTATTTGATGAAAAATTCAGTAAAAACTGTAATATTGTGACATATTATTCCAATTTAAATCAGCTGTTTTCTTTGTGAATATAAAGTAAAGTGTATTCCTGTGATCAAAGCTGAATTTATCATCATTACTTCAGTCTTCAGTGTCACACGATCCTTCACTAATCATTTTCATTTGAGGATTTGATGATCAAGTAACATTTATGATTACTACTGTTTTCAGTGTTTTTAATCAAATGACTGCAGCCTTGGTGAGCAGAAGAGACTTTTTTCAAGAGCATACATTTTTTTTAAATTATTCTTACTCTTGAATGGTAGAGTAGATGAAGGCACACACCCACACAGTGACTTCCTCAGCGGTCCACATCTGATTATAATACTTTGCAATGTTTGAGTTTAAGAAGACTTTTTGCCAAAGTATTGTATTTTGTTGAGCTGACAATCATTAATCCAACTAACAGTCTTATTTCTCTCCTCTGCATAGTTTAATGCACTCAAACAGTCCCGTGAATCAGAGGAACAGCGTTTGCTACAGCAGCAGGACCAGGGAGAAGAGCTACAGGCCCTGAGAGAGAAGGTGAAACACTGAGCAAAAGCACACACACCGGTTTCTGGTTTCTATCCATTTCTTATTTATTAACCTTCGATTGTATTTTTTGCATCAAGCTGAGCCTCAGGCTCCTCTTCTCTTCAGTTACAACCATAGACTGTAAAAAATCTCATCTAACTCGACCATAGTGGCTATCCACCTGTCACTCAAGTGGCCACAACCTTAATTATGCATAACTTTAAGGCTTAACTCTTTCTCCTCCAAACACAGAATTTTCCGGTTTCCATGTTTTCACTGTTACGTGATAAGGGGTGCTAAAACATCTTCTGAAAGAGTACAGAATCTCCTGATCAAAACACAGGAGAAGCAGAAACAAGTGATTATCATATGTAATATAAATGGTAAATGGTCTGCATTTAAATAGCACTTTCAACAGACCCATGGCCACCAAAGTGCTTTACATATTGCCTCACGTTCACTCACTCATCCATTCAGCCAGCCGAACTGACCAATCAAAGAAAACCAAACCGAACTGACCAATCAAGACCAAGAAAACTGATTGATGGTTCTGACCAATCGAACCACCAATCTTCCGGTTTGTGGCCAACCTACATGAGCCACTGCCACCCCTAATATGTAACGTGATAATCAACATTAAACATCATATAAATCAAAACTGCCTAATGTTACTGAATAAAGTGTGGACCCAGGATGAGCTCTAGGACTGTGAAGCTTTGTGGTGTTGATGGACTCCATCTGTGATCTGGATGTTGTCCTTGACAAAAACTAATTTTTTTCAGCTTTTGCTCAAAATGTTGAATGTTTACCCTTATTCAAGTGTTGATATAAAAAAAAATGCATGAAGCTAGAATAAAACCAGTTTTTTTTTTTGTCATTCTTTTGACATATTGATTGCATGTTCAGATATTCAGACATTCAACAATTCTGGGGGCCATGAAATCATTGTGAAAATGATCAGAAATACTGGCACTGGCTGGCAACTTTTCTTTCTTTTTTTTAATGCTGACGTGAAGAGAGTTAATATAATGTAAACGGATGTATAACAACAAATCACCCCCCTCACAGTTGTCATGAATGGTAAAATTAGCCGTATAGACCAAAACCACAATTTGTGCCAGGCTGTAAACATGTTTTATTCTGCTGTAAAGTTGGGCATTTTAACATGAAAGAGATACAGATTCTGCTCCCTTCTGGAGCCGGTCCCTAGTGGGCAGTCAATGAATTGCAGTCTAAAGCCCTATTCGCACGGGATTAGTATTATCTGGGGACCTCTGGTGATTTGTAATAATTGCAGAGGATGTCTGTGATCTTAATCCCGTGCGAATCGGCCATGTCTATAATTTGTAAAGTAAAAATTCCCCAGCAAATTACCTACCATATTTCGCCGAACACCCGAGGTCCTGTGATAATATTAGTCCCGTGCGAATCGACATCTCTGTGATTTGGCCAGGATTAGGCGGATCGTATATAATTTTTGCAAGGTTTTGTTTCCTGTGCGCATTTCTATCTTTATCTTTCACAAAGAATAAAGGCTGCATAATGCGCTCTGTTATGAATTCCCGTACAGATTATACTTTCACTTTAGAATGAGTACCAATTTGGGAGCAAATTGCTTGAATGGGGTGTTTAATATTTATATCAATACTATTCTTAATGAAAACCATAACAACAGAACAGTCCAATGACAAGCTTAAATGGGCGCTTTGAAACTGAATTTTCCGCCGGATTGTCAGCTTCTCACTCGTGATAAATGAAATCTGATTCCTGCTGTCTGTGCTCAGTTCAGTTTTTAATCGTAGCATCTGTTCTCTAACTGAACAAAATTATTTTTATTACTATAAAACAATCAAAACGATATTGATACATATGACTGTTTATGATTTCTTACAGCTATATCGACGAAAACTATATTTTTTTTATAACGAAAAAAAAACATTTACAAGTCTTGACATCATATCCGGGAGATAAGTCAGTAAATTCGAGTGAAATCACAGGCTTTGCTTATCCCGTGCGAATGTGCCACGCCAAACTCAGATGTGGGGGAGTCGTTTCTAAATCACAGAGGTCCCTAGATAATACTAATCCCATGCGAATAGGGCTTAAGCCACTTCTATGTCAGCTTCAAGAGTGAAGTGAAAAGTGCCGCTCGCTTACAACTCTTTGAATTTATTTTTTTGTGCAATTTATCCTCTGGCCTTTTTTTTCAAGATTTGTAAATGATTGGCTAAACTCTTCACAATGCCTTCAGCTCTTATTTATAGATGGTGTGTTTGCATTCAGGTACAATATAGTTTTCACTGTCTCATACAGTAACCACTGTGTGTTTTATCTCATAAGAGCGAGCGCTGTGGTGACAGTAGTTGTGTGTGTGTTTCAGTGCCGTGTGCTGGAGCAGAGAGCAGCGCTACTGGAGCAACAGCAGGAGGAGAAGATGCGTGTCTCAGAGCCGGCGGAGCAGCAGACAGACACCGCAGGAGAGGTCAGCTTTACTCACACTCATAATATAGCCTGGACTTTATTATTATTACCATACCTTGTTCACATAAAGCATATGAACCTCTTAGGTCAGAATAAACATCATAAATCAAGCCAAGTGTGGCATAAATGAAACCATTAACATGTTATGCTTTTGTGAACTGGTTATATACAGGGTTCCCGCGGGGTCTTAAAAAGCCATAAGAGCATTGATTTTATTAATTTGGAAATAATACCTTAAAAAGTCTTGAATTTGGATTTCTGGGTCTTAAAAATTGTGCTGTATATAACTTCTCTGTATTGTATTTTTCCTTGAAAGTTTCATTTGTCAACCACGATTATTTTGATTAAATAATGCAGTATAAATAAAGAGTGGCAGAACCAATAATTGAGAACGCAACGCAGCCCTGGGTCACAGTACTAAATACTGCGAACACGTGATGCCTTCAGTAAATGAAGATCACAACCATAGACTGCAACACAACACAGATCTCAAGCAACATGCAAAGGAGAAGCGCGAAAAAATTAGTTTTTCTTTGCTGGTAGGGACGTGAAATAGGTATTAATTTTTTATAGAAATGGTCTTAAAAAGGTCTTAAAAAGACTTAAATTTAACTTGAAAAAACCTGTAGGAACCCTGCATATAGATGTAGTTTTTTGGTTTTCCTATCTGAATTTTGCTGGTATTATTATACACTAAATTCAATTGATGTGTTATTCTAAAAACATAAAATACATTAATTTTGTAGATAAAAAAAACTTTAGAAAGAATATTCAAATAGTAAGTGTTCATTTGTTTAATTATTTACTTTAAAATATTAATTTAACTTATTTTAACATAAACATTTGTTAACTATAATGTTAATTTTATCAATGAAATCTCAATGAAAAGAGCTTTTATTTTCCACAACTAAGACGAGAGGATAACGAGAGGACACCAACGTCATTAAACGATAACTGGAAAAAAGACATAAAAAAGACAAGTCTAAAATGTCATTTAAAAAATAAAAACTTTACCAAAATCTGTCTATTTTTGTTGAAAAAAAGAAAGGGGACAAGATTTTACAGACTGTTTTTAACAAGCCTCTGCAAGCTTTCATTGTTGCGATTGCCAGATTTCAGGAATTTAAATCTCCAAAATCAGAGCTTTAACTCTTAAAATGATAAAATTTCTGCCCGGTGTTTAACTTAATCTGGTAACTGCACACACTCGCGCTCGCTCTACACTGCTGTCACGAGCCGCTTGCACTGTTCGCTGCAACTAAATCTGCTATCAAGCCTTCTGTGGGGAACTGTAATAAATACAAACATGCATCTCGACTATACGGCCTTTCAGAATGTTTGTAAACAATCGGCACCAGGATACTTCCGGGTGGCAGAACGCGAGCGGCTTCTGCTGACAAACTGAAGAGATCAGCCGGCTACTGTACACAGTTACATAGTTAAGAACATGTTGTTGATTAAAGTTGAAACTATGATGAAAACGTGTTGTGTTTGGGGTTGCGCCGTCAGATATACAGCAAAAGGTGTAGGATTGTATCGATTTCCTTCAGAAAAAAGTAAATATATCAAGCAAAACCTGTGGATGAGGAGGCTAAAGCGAGTGGACGTCATCAAAAGTGGCACTACAGAGAAGTATTCTCGAAACGGTCCATCTACAAAATCGTAGCAGAGCATAATTTTCTTCAGCTGGGGAAATTCAGGACTAATATTAGTAAACTTTAGATCTCTTTTAAAGATCGAACTCATTGCCAGTCACTGCCTGAAGTAAAAGTAGGAAGAGACCGAACTTCTAGTGTCATGTAGGCTACTGATCGAATGTCAATGGAAGAAATAGGAAAAGCAGATCATAGTTGTAGGCTGATTGATGCGTGAACCACACTGGCTTCATCATCACCGCGAGTTTAGTTTGAGTGAATGCCTAACGTTAGTGGAGTAGCGCTAGTCTACAGCACGCTATATCCTTTTGACCGTCAGAAGCTCACGTCTGTGCCATCTGATCCGACCCCAACCAAGCAACAGAAAACCATCATAGCCTTTTTAGTTAGATAACAGGGGAATAGACCATCTACCATAGCCTAACATATTGTAAGTCAAACAGCAACAGTCACTAAAATAACTACTCAATGGTAGACTGAGGCTCATTTAAAAATGATGGTATTAGACTAGCGCTACATCTACTGGAGCAAGGTTAGGTATTTCATGTGTTGCTATCTCCTGAATTGGTTAATCAGTCCCTCAATAATCATGTTAACTATGTCTGAATCCCAAGCAAGTTGCTAGCGTTGCCATAGGAACGCTTCGGCTTTTGCCACCCGGACGAACGTTTATTACTGCTGTGACGTCATGGTGAATTGTCGTGTATTGTTTGCGATTGGGGTGGCTGAATTTGCAGTTGTTTTAGTAGCAAAACATTCATGTGATTTACCATTTAAAATCTTTGAGAGACATTTCTTGTTTTACCAGTTTCATAATATAGAGAGCGTGTGTTTCAGGAAACTAGATTCTCTAGATTTTTGCTTAAAGGGATCCCCTGGTGTTGAGACTTGTATGGCTTAATATAACATAAATGATGTCTCTTACTGAATTATGTAGTAGAAAACCCATGAAAGATCTACGTTATTTTAAAAATCGATTTTATATTTGGACCATGGGCGGCGCCATTTTGTTTGCGTTCTAGGTTGATGACGTAGAATGGTTGAGCTCCTCAATCAGCTGGCGTTACCCGTAGCTATTTTTACCACAACGCAACTCGAAAATTGTTTCAGAGTTAAACAAAACCAATGAATTGCTTTGTAATTGTACTTAAAACACAATCAAACATACATGTGCACACAAACTACACAAGTCACAAACAGATCGGCGGGCGCGCACACACACCTGACAGACTGCGCTGTCTCAATCGAGATGTTGGGCTGCTCAGTCTCCACGACAGGGGCTGAATCTGAAATCAACCCCCTATACCCTGAAATAGGGCATTATCTGAAGGGACGGCCATTTGTAGTGTTGTCCGACACCATAGTGGACATGTTCGAGTGCAGTCATTCAGTCTCACGTTCACCGCAATAACGAGTGTACAGCCGATTTACACACAGCTGTCCGACTTCACGCACTCGTCTTCATTCACTCCTTCAAGTTGTATTAGTGAACAAAAGCAGGCAATGTTACTTGTGTCTTAAAAATGAACGTTTAAAGATTGAGGTTAATTCGCTTGTGCTCAAACTTTAATGCACAAACCAATCCCATGCATCATCACCAAAACATCCTGCCTCTCTTCCTCACGTTACCCTATCCCATCGTCCTACCTAGATATTTCCCTCTGCTGGATACATTAGGCATTACAGTTAATCTACTGCATATCAACAGTCTATCTATGATATCAACACAGGGATTGAGGGTTATGTATGCGCTAGGGATGGCTCGATACCACAATTTTGGCTTCGGTACGGTACCACAATCTAATACCGAAATACCGATATTAAATCGATACCACAAGGTCTGATATTAGCGCGGGTTTATTACACGCGAATGAGAACAATTATGCACGTTTTGAGTTTATAAAGTGGGAAATTACCACAAATGTTTATTAATAAATTAATTAGCAAAGCTTATCACATCAAATCAGTCATTTGAAAACTTTCTTGTGAGAAATAATTTCAGCAAAAATCTCTCAAAATTAGCAAATTGCTTCTGGTTTCAAAAGACATCTCACTACACTAAAGCAATCTGCATAATCCGATTCAACATTTCACGCTCGTCTCGGATGGAGAACGGAAATCATTTGAACACGCAAGAGATTTTATAGCATTTCGTAAGTTACAGGAGATATGAGCTCATAGGACACACACACACACACACACACACACACACACACACCTGTCACTTAGTCACGCTCGCACATTACACATTAAGTTTCCTTAAACAGTCAAATACACAGAATTATGTACAAATGTCCGTCTTTAGTGAGTATTCACATAAACACAGGCGGTTGTGTCTAATGCGAATGTAAATAGTGCAATAGTACGCGTGCAAATATAATGAGATCTAAATGTCATTGGTTGAAACGAACGCTGGAGATTGTGATATTCGATCTTATGTTAGGCTATGTGTGCGTTGATCAGTGTTAAAAGAAAATAAATGTCTAAATGAGATGGTTTGAACTATTCACTGACCTGTCGATCTCTTCAGAAGTCTTAAAGTCAGGATAGTGACAGATGCTTCTTGGCTAGGTTTGATGGTTCTTCATCAGTTTTATAAGCAAAGTCATTACAAATGTCACTTCTACTCCTCTCTTTATTCATTCGTTTTGGGCATCTTGAGTGAGATTCAACTGCTTTATCCATTTTGTCCGTCTATGTTGTTGTCACATTTGCCGGTTGTTTCGGGTCAGTTTGGGTAGAGAGCTGCCATCTAGCGGTGAACTTCGGAAAAGCAGCATATACCGAAATGTGCCAAATCATGATATCGTACCGTTTTAAATAAAATATATACCGGTATTTTTCCAGTACCGGTATATCGCGCATCCCTAGTATGCGCGCACACAGTGCGTGCGTGCGTGCGTGCGTGCGTGCGTGCGTGCGTGCGTGCGTGCGTGCGTGCGTGCGTGCGTGTGTGTGTGTGTTCGCGCCGATCTGTTGGGGTGTGTGTGAGTCTGTGAGAGAGAGAGAGTTTGTGTGCACATGTACGTTTGAGTGCCTGAAGTCGGACAGCTGTTTGTAAATCGGCTGTACACTCGTTATTGCGGTGCAACGTGAGACTGAATGACTGCACTCGAACATGTCCACTATGGTGTCGGACAACACTACAAATGGCCGTCCCTTCAAATAATGCCCTATTTCAGGGTATAAGGGGTCGATTTCGGGTTCAGCCCCTGTCGTGGAGACTGAGCAGCCCAACATCTCGATTGAGACAGCGCAGTCTGTCAGGTGTGTGTGCGCGCCCGCCGATCTGTTTGTGTAGGTGAGTTTGTGTGCACATGTATGTTTGAGTGTGTTTTAAGTACAATTACAAAGCAATTCATTGGTTTTGTTTAACTCTGAAACAATTTTCGAGTTGCGTTGTGGTAAAAATAGCTACGGGTAACGCCAGCTGATTGAGGAGCTCAACCATTCTACGTCATCAACCTAGAACGCAAACAAAATGGCGCCGCCCATGGTCCAAATATAAAATCGATTTTTAAAATAACGTAGATCTTTCATGGGTTTTCTACTACATAATTCAGTAAGAGACATCATTTATGTTACATTAAGCCATACAAGTCTCAACACCAGGGGATCCCTTTAAAGGTGCAATAATCTGATGAAATGTAAAAATACATTTCTCAAATAACAATCATTCGTTGACAACAATAACAACAATCATTTGTTTTATAATTTTGGGCAAAATTATCATTATTGTCAATTTAACTATTATGCAGCATGACAAAAAAATGTCATCAGACTAAAATGCTCAGACATTTAGTCAAATCAAATTTTAAAAATAATAAATTAACTGGAACTTCAGTTAGACCCTGTTTCCTGTGGCCAAAACACGAGTACACGGGACATTTAAAAAAACTGCCAAATGACGCAGTGAGGGGCGCGACGTTAGAAAAAAACTATTAAGGCAGGTGCTGGTCATTCAAAGGCTAAAGGCAGAGAATATGAGGAATATTTTGCTCTCGGCTTCACTGTTAAAGTGGTTGGCGAGGAGGAGAGGCACGTGTGTGTCCTGTGTCTAATGCTGTGTTCACACCGAACGTACAAGTAAAAGAGGACAGTTAAAGCATATGTGCGATCCATGTGCCTGATCAGTTTTAACAGCAACACATGTTTAAAATGTTTAATTTCAATTTTTTAAAAATCATTCCATTTTTATGGGGTTTTTTGTGTGTGAAATGATTTGTTTTGGGGGGTGTCACATTTTTTCAAAGGTTGAAATGGCCAAAAAAGTTTAAAAAGCACTGCATTAAATTGATCTGAAGTTTTTCCAAAATATGAAGCAGCACAACTATTTTCATCACTGATAATATCATAAATGTTGATCATCAGATCCTCATATGAGAATGATTATTATTATATCTCATTATCTCATATATATCTGATTATTCTCATCATGTAAAATGTGTACCTTGATTACAATGTAAGTCGCTTTGGATAAAAGCGTCTGCCAAATGCATAAAATGTAAATGTAAAAATGTGAATGATTAGTGAAGGATCATGTGACACTGAAGACTGGAGTAATGATGATAAATTCAGCTTTGATCACAGGAATAAATTACATTTTCCTATATTTTCACATAGAGAACAGATGTTTCAAATTGTAATAATATTTCACAATATTACTGTTTTTACTGTATTTCTGATCAAATAAATGTAGCCTCGGTGAGCAGAAGAGACATTTAATTGGCTGGTGTGACAAATTGTGTCAAAATCAGTATTTTTGAAGCGTTATTTTGGTTTGCATCATAAAAGTGGTGCTGGATGTCACTCTTTGTAAGCTCAGCTGTGATTGTGTGCAGGTGAAGCGTGTGATGAATGGGGTGTTCCAGTCGCTCCGCGCCGAGTTCGATCTGACCGAGACATACACAGGAAGTGCTGTTCTCCAAGTGCTGGTCAGCACCATCAAGGTGTGGCTCTCAGTGCTCAGAATCTGACACGCAAACACTTACACTGCAAAACATGCTTTTCTTACTTAGTATTTTTGTCTTGTTTTTAGACCAAACATCTAAAAATTCTTAAAGGGATAGTTCCCTTTAAAATATTTTTTATATTTAAGGGAAGATATTTTGAAGAATGTCAGTAACCAAACAGTTAACTGGAGCCAATTTTTTTCTACTATGTAAGTCAATGGCTCCAGTTAACTGATTGGTTACTGACATTCTTCAAAATATCTTCCCTTGTGTTCAGCTGAAGAAAGAAATTCATACAGGTTTGAAACAACTTGAGGGTGAGTAAAGGATGACAGAATTTTCATTTTAAAGGGAACTATCCCTTTAAAGGGGCGGTTCTGTGTTTTTTTTTCTAGGCTTGGTTGTGTTTAAGGGGCGCAGTATAACATGTCTTAATACTTCTTTTTTTTTAACACTGTATTTTACTTCTATTCTCCCTTTATTCCACACCGCTGTCTGTCCTTTGAACGGCTCGTTTGCTTTCCTGCTTCTATGAAGCCCATCCCTCTGAAAAACGCAATGGTCTTAGATTGGTCAGATGGCGAAATGTAGTTTCCTGTATTTTTATTGGCTGAAGTGCCAAGTACAGGTTAAGGCCACGCCCCTTCCCATTACGGGCAGAAGTCACATCTGCGGAGACTAGCGAGGGTTTATGATGTCACCAACCCAGGAAGAAGCTTGTTGTAGTAACTGTGTTTTTCCCTCCAATGACAGAGTGTCACGCTGCAGCTCCTCACAAACACTGAGAGATCTTCACCTGAACACAGTGAGAAAGAAGAAGAAGAGGAAGAGGAGGAGGAGAGAGAGAGCGATGCACGTCAGACGCATGTTAACGGACAGAGAGAGGAAGAGGAGGAGATGGACAGAGATCCTAAAGATGGACTGGCACAAGTGCAGGAGGACGATGTTTCACCAGCAGAAGAGAAGAAGGAAGAAAAAACGGAAGGCATCCAAAGTGAACAGGAAGAAAGGAATGAAGAGATGTTTGTGGAAGTGAAGGAAGTAGAAGTTAAAGTCAGCTCAGAACACAATGTGCAAGATCAGGACAGTGAAAGTACACACGAAGAGGCCGAAAGTGACGACACATCCAAACAGGAAGTGGCCGCCGAGCTGCCTGATGACATCAGTCCACAGGAAGTGATGGTAGTTGATGAGAGGTCTTCAGAGGAAGCAGAAAGTGCATTGACGCTTGGCGGACCGCCCAAAAACCCGCCGCCGCCCCCTGGTGCTCTACAAGAGGACTGCAGTGCCACACCTGACCACATCAACAGGTATGAACCGTAATGACACTAGATTTGATGCTTAGGTTGTTTAAAAACAGTTCTCCCAAAAATGACTAATCATAATTTACTCACCCTCATGTTATCCACCCTTGTGTTATTTTAGTACCATAGGGATTCTTTTATAGTTTATATATAATAGTGCTGTCAATCGCTTCAAAAATGACTCCTTAAAGGGATCCCCTGGTGTTGAGACTTGTATGGCTTAATATAACATAAATGATGTCTCTTACTGAATTATGTAGTAGAAAACCCATGAAAGATCTACGTTATTTTAAAAATCGATTTTATATTTGGACCATGGGCGGCGCCATTTTGTTTGCGTTCTAGGTTGATGACGTAGTTTGGTTGAACTCCTCAATCAGCTGGCGTTACCCGTTGCTATTTTTACCACAATGCAACTCGAAAATTGTTTCAGAGTTAAACAAAACCAATGAATTCCTTTGTAATTATACTTAAAAACACACTCAAACATACATGTGCACACAAACTCACCTACACAAGTCACAAACAGATCGGCGGGCGCGCACACACACCTGACAGACTGCGCTGTCTCAATCGAGATGTTGGGCTGCTCAGTCTCCACGACAGGGGCTGAATCTGAAATCGACCCCCTATACCCTTAAATAGGGCATTATTTGAAGGGACGGACATTTGTAGTGTTGTCCGACACCATAGTGGACATGTTCGAGTGCAGTCATTCAGTCTCACCACCGCAATAACGAGTAAAGCCGATTTACACACAACAGCTGTCCGACTTCACGCACTCAAACATACATGTGCACACAAACTCTCTCTCTCACACAGACTCACACACACCCCAACAGATCGGCGCGAACACACACACACACACCCCAACAGATCGGCGCGAACACACACACACACGCACGCACTGCGCGCGCATACATAACCCTCCAATCTATTCCCTGTGTTGATATCCTGTTCAACACATCCTGTTCCCTAGATAGACTGTTGATATGCAGTAGATTAACTATAATGCCTAATGTGACCAGCAGAGGGAAATATCTAGGTAGGACGATGGGATAAAGTAACGTGAGGAAGAGAGGCAGGATGTTTTGGTGATGATGCATGCGATTGAGACAGAGCAGTCAGGTGTGTGTGTGCGCGCCCGCCGATCTGTTTGTGACTTGTGTAGGTGAGTTTGTTTGCACATGTATGTTTGAGTGTGTTTTAAGTACAATTACAAAGCAATTCATTGGTTTTGTTTAACTCTGAAACAATTTTCGAGTTGCGTTGTGGTAAAAATAGCAACGGGTAACGCCAGTTGATTGAGGAGTTCAACCACTCTACGTCATCAACCTAGAACGCAAACAAAATGGCGCCGCCCATGGTCCAAATATAAAATCGATTTTTTTAATAACGTAGATCTTTCATGGGTTTTCTACTACATAATTCAGTAAGATACATCATTTATGTTATATTAAGCCATACAAGTCTCAACACCATGGGATCCCTTTAAAGGAAAACACAGGGGAAAAATGAACCTAGGGGTGATTAACACATAGATACAGAGTAGATCGTTCTCTGGGATGCGTTTTAATAAAAATCGAACGTAAAGAGTTTTATCTCTAAAAACAGATTAGCTTATAACGCTAGTCTATGGGGCACAGGGTAAGTTAAATTAAATCGCTAGTTATTACCACTAACAAGACTAAAAATAGCCTCACACTAACACGGCAGCATAATGAGGGTCCCTACATGTAAACCGAAGCATTGAGAACGTAGTAAGAGTACAAACAGTTTAATGAGAAGATACTTTATAAAGACAGTGCATTACGCGTTTACGGTCAGGCGCCATCTTGGAAAACAGTTTGACGAGTCGAGCCACGAGCGCTGTGCTAAGTGAGCTGGTCAATAGGAATTAAGTTTGTGAAATCTAATTACATGAAAATGCAAGAATTATATCTGTTTATTAAAATATATGCTTGACTAACTACAAGGGAAGAAGGTGTGAGAGTGATATGAGATTCCAAGTCACAGTTCATCTCTTAGCACAGCGTTCGTGGCTCGAGTCATCGAGACTGTTTTCCAAGATGGCTGCTGTCTGTAAACACGTAATGCACTGTCTTTATAAAGTATTTTCTTATTTAACTGTTTGTACTCTTACAAAGTTCTCAATGCTTTGGTTTGCATGTAGGGACCCCTCATTATGCTACTGTGTTAGTGTGAGGCTATTTTTAGTCTTGTTAGTGGTATTAATTAGCGATTTAATTTCACTTACCCTGTGCCCCATAGACTAGTGTTATAAGCTAATCTGTTTTTAGAGATCAAACTCTTTACATTCGATTTTCATGAAAACGCATCCCAGAGAATGATCTACTCGGTAACCATCTGTTAATCACCCCTAGGGTCTTTTCTCACCGGAGTTGTCCTTTAATTGCAATTTTTTCTGTAATTAATCGTTTTGTAATATATTACAGAACAAAACTGTCAACAGGCATGCTTGATGTTTGTCTATAAATGGATACTGCAACAATTTAATTCAAAGTTGTTTGTTTGCTCTGACTAGAGTCAATTTCGTTAACAACCTTTTTTTTCCCTGACTAAGAGCATGACACACACGTCCTTAAGCGATAACTGTAACTATATCAACATGCAGTATCGTTGACGAAAAAAGATGAGGCTAAAATGTAATTAAAAAAAAAAAACTTGAATAAAAAGCACACTTTGGATTTGTCCGGGGGAAAAGGAGGGTTCATGCTTGCTGTTGCCAGATTCGAGTAATTTAAAGTCTTAAATCAAAGCTTTCCTGTTAAAAGAACACATTCGATCCGGTGTTTTACTTAAACGTGCAATCTGGCAACCACGTGCACAGTCTCTTTCTCTCGCTCGTGCGGATGATCTGAAAACACCAATAAACAAGTAAACTGCATTTCAGCAATCTCCATTTGAGAAAAGTGGTCAGAAAATGCAAACAATTTGTTCATTAGAGGAACAACTAGCCTTAAAGCTCCACTGTGTGATATTTTCCCCCATCTAGCGGTGTAAAGGTATATGACCATCCAGTGAATAATAGTTTCTGTTCCTCTCAATTTCGATTTCGTTTGAACTCCTAAACACTGGCCGATTTAGTCATGTCTTCCAGTTCGACCTCTTCGGTGAGAGTTGCTTCAAGTGATGAGGTTACTTTTGAAAACTATTATAATTTGCAGTTATTTAATTTGCCAAATGATCTATGATCAAATTAATCTATGTAAAATGAATAATAGTTTTATGTTTTCGTTATTTTTTTACCATTTCATTGCTAACATCAGCTATCAGGTTCCCAGACGAATGCAAGCTAATCTTAGTAAAGGAACTTTTATCAGTGCTATCGTTATTCTGTATATTGTACGACATCACTAGCGTAAGGCAAAGTTTACATTGTAGGCTATATCAGATTACAGGACAGATGTGAAAGTCTCGCTTAGAAACAGCTAATTTACACTAGCATTATCAGATTAGACTACATTAATTGTGTATACTGTAAAATAAATGGAAAAAAACACACATTTAAAGTGCCTACATATATAGCCTACAAATTATAATACAATTAAAATATTAATCTCATGTTATCCGTCATAGAACACGGATTTATGTTATAAGGTAAACAATACTTTTTCATCATTGGCGCGAGGAAAACTATCCTAGACGTCGTTCTAGTGTTATGCACAGCACACCATGATATAATTAGCCAAGCAGCAATAAAACTTCCAATATACACAAATAGGCTGAATTAATATTACCTGTCGAGAAGAAAACCGGCAACGTCTGCGTTCTTTTTAAAATCGTTGCTCCTCATGAGCTCTTTCCATCTTGGAAAGGCCACTCCAATATTTACTTTTGTCTTGTTGATTTGCCTGTTGCGTTGCCGTCTTAATTCTCTTTTCCGCTTCCTTGGCGACTCTGGCAAATATCCTCGAGAATAATCGAGTGATCCTCCATCATCATATAGAAGCCTCAAGCAATCCTCCTCTTCACATTCGACACGGTGCCATCAAGTGTTAAAACGGGAAAGGCGAAGCTTGAATTTACGGGTATGTCCCTCTTTGGCTAATGTACTTTCAAGATGGAGGGGTAACATGGCGACCATCCGAACCCCTCACCCGTATGTATTTTCAATGGTATATTATAAACTTACGAGAATACTTTATTACGTGAAAGAAGTAAATATACATTAATGAGCACACATATTTTTGAAAGAACTAAGTGTTTTTAGCGAAGAATAAACTAAAAAAGTTACACAGTGTAGCTTTAAATTAGAGGCAATAAAAGACCACGAGTCATCCAAGTGTCATATCAAGAGCTCTGCCATACAGCCAGTGCTGGGCAGTAGCGAGATGCAAGTTGCAATGCTAGCTTAACTACATTTTTCATTAGCTCAGTTACTTTTAAAACAGTGTAGATTTTCCAGTAGCTAGCTTGTTTGGCTATCACCAGACCAAGCTCAATTTAAGATTCTACATTAGTCTGGGGAGTCTGCTCTGTAGTGATGTGTCGTTCATGAACGATTCGTTCATTGTGAACGAATCTTTAATATGACTCAGGACTACCGAGTTGTCTCAGAGAGTGATTCGTTCATTTTGTGTTGACCGCGCATGCGCATTATTAACTGAGAATTATATAAAAAAAAAAAAAATAACTACGTGCTTGTTACTAAAAAGGTTGTGAACTAATGTACAATACGGTGACAAGTCACGTGACAAAAGAACGAAAGACTCAAACCCGAGACTCAGAAGAACTAATCTTTTCTGCTTCCGTTACTGACAGCATGGACTCTATGGGACTAACAGGAAGAACGAAAGACTCAAACCCGAAAGACTCGTAAGAACTAATCATTTTTGTTTCCGGAACTGTCGCACACGGTCCGGGCGGCCCAGCCCCCAGATCTGATCAGAGTCAGACACAGACGAGTCGACAGCTAACGTCTCGAGGAGCTCGAAGACACGAGAGGCGGAAAACAAACGTGATAAATATGAAGTTTTAAAAGAAAGAATGTTTTGGATCAGGAGGTGAGGTGAACTAACAGAGTTAGACTGCAATAGCCTGACCCAACAACTAATCAATTCATTAAACATTTCAGTTTCTTATCATTTGGCTTTGGTTGCAGTACCCTATAGTTTATTTTTATTTAGTTTTAAAATGTAATCAACATTTTCATAAGTACTAGATGTGTTGGGCTATTTAACATGTCCGTTTGGTAAAATGATCGAAATGACTCGAAAAAAGATTCGTTCATTTTGCTGAACGAGACTCAAAGATCCGAGTCACTAAAATGATCCGAACTTCCCACTACTACTGCTCTGTTTTTTCTACTGCACAAGAGGCGTGATAAACGAGCATTATTCAAATGACTCTGTATGCAATTGGACAGTCCTTCAACCAATCAGAGCACAAGAGGTGTGATCAACGGGCACCAACCCATCGCTTCTCTATCAGTCATCGTGTTAAACCCACCGATAGCGCGCCAGGTGGATAAGCCAGTCTGTGATTGGTTCCTGCAAAAGTGTAACAGAAGCAGTAGAAATGAATGTACAGGTTTACAGACTGAGTTGCCGGGCGAAATCAAATCACCGGCAGATTGGGCTGGGTTTACCCAGTGAATTTCGTTTTGTATGAATTGTATCTTAATTTTAATCAATGTTTCATCAACCATTTGCCTGTATTTAATAAATAAGAATCAAATAGACTATAAAAGGCAATGATCATGACCCGAAGGCACGGGGGCGATCACCTTCATTCTACATGAACTGGAGCGCGTCTCATAAATAATCCGAAACACAGCGTTAGGCTACTTCTGTGGCTCATGGGCAAAAAGGTTAATTTCCCACCCTGCGTATCACTCACACCAGTGTAGCCAAGTGTCAGACATTAAGTGACTAAACACCAGTGGGCGGGTCCTAGTGTACAAGTGGGCGGGGCCTATGGTGTGATGGAAAACGGTTCGTCAATGTCTTGCTCTGGAGGCGGGCATATGCAAATGCTTTTGACAAGCTGCCAAACAAGCTGTTTTTGGAGTATGATTTAATAAATGGTTTGTTTATAATGAAGTTTTAAATTCCGATTTGCAGGATGTGGTAATGGTACAAAGACCGTTAAATGTCAGCAGATCAAGGCACATTTGATTTCTCATGTTATGACCCCTTTACATTAATGTTTTAACCAACATGCACTAACATGATTAATAATATAATTTTACAGCTTTTTATTAACCTTTGTTTATGTTAGTTCACAGTGCATTAACTGTTAACAGGTGCAAATATACATTTGAAGTGAGATTAACATCAACAGAAGAATAAATGCTGTAGAAGTCAACTAATGTAGAAAAATAATGCTAACTAATGAAACCTGATTGTTGAGTGTTAACCAATTATACCTCATTATATAAGATTATATAAGAATATTACAATTTATTTTGATATTTTAAGGGGACATAAAGTAAATAAAGCCATAATAAAGAAAAAAGTATGAAGAAATAAAGAAAAGAATGAAATGCTCAAAAGCTATATATATATATAGTTCAGCATGCATGATCTTTTATTATAATTTTTTATAAAATTGTAATCAATAATTTACTTAATAAATGCATAGCAGACAGCTAACTTCAGATTTATATATTTATCTGTGATTTAATTTTTATAGCGTGGAAAGGTTAGTTGTAAAATGTCATGTTGTGTGACTCTTTTCCATACAGTGATCAGGTCGTATGATTTATTCATTCTTCTAAAGAAGTGAATAACAATATAAACCTTGTTCTCTTTTTCATATGAGCTATTGTAAGGCTTAAGAAGACCTGAAATATAGAGCACAAATTTCTCAATCACTATCATTGTGTGAAAGAGAGCAGCTGGAACATTCTTCAAAATATCTCAGTTTTGTTTTTTCTCTGAACAAAGACAGACGTACAGGCTGGGATTGACATGAGAGTGAGTAAATGTTGACAGTTCATGTCAGGGTGAAATATGTGTAAAATCTTCTCATGTGATAGAAGAGAGTGCATGACAGCGCAAACTGTAATTCGATTTCGACTTACAAATGTTTTTTTTGTTGACCTCCCATCGTTACAGTCCATTTAATTAAATCAGTTTTATGATAGTTGGTAAACCTCAGAAATCTTTTCAGCACTGTAATAACACTGTAAATTAATTTAAATTAACACAAGACCCGCTTTAACCATCACTGTGAGCATGTGTTTGTCCCTCTGTCCCGTTTGTGTCTGTCTCTCGTCTCATCTGTGCTCATCCCGCTATTCTCTCAGTCCGTCTGAGAGGGTAGAAGAGGAAAATGGAGAGGAACCATTTTTCCAGAGTCCCGTCCCACACACACCCGCACCCGCACCGGCACCGGCCGATGAAGAGGAGGAGGAGCTGGTGAGCAGGGCTCTCACACACACACTCCACATCCACCTGCTCATCTTCTGCTGCTCGTTCTCACAAACTAATTATTTTATTGTCTTTTAAAACTGAAAAATGTTTTCTTTGTCGATAAGCCAATCATTTTAAAGTCATTAAAGGTCCAGATCAACTAACGTTGACCATTCCCCAGTGTGTTTCTCAGCGTAGTGTGAATGAGTGTGTGTGTGTGTGTGTGTGTGTGTGTGTGTGTGTGTGTGTGTGTGTGTGTGTGTGTAGTGGTTCAGGCTCAAGGTTGTTGGAGTAGCCACCACGATAGAAGCGGTCATACTGTGACCAACTCACAAAAAATCACATGCTTATAAAAAGATTTTATTCTGAAATGTAGAGTTCATTGCGATGTATAGATTCCATAATAAAATATCAGTCCATCCATTACAGTACTAAAAGATTTTCAAATTACTGCAGTACTACTTTATTATAATTTACAATTATAGGACCCAATAAATCACACAGTTACTTATCTACGAGTTCATCAGACTTTTCTATTGTATTTTGTCAATATTTTACTACAACACAAGTTGCACCAGTCACAGCGTTCAAAGGTTTACAGTATGTAAGATATTTGTAATGGTTTTGAAAGAAGGTGGTTGCATTTGTTTGATCAAAAATACAATAAAACCAGTAATATTGTGAAATAGTATTGCAAAATAAAGCTACACTATGTAACTTTTGGCCCTCTAGGGGTCGATAAAACTAAACTGCATGCATTTTGCAGAGGAACAGTGCTGTTCCTGTTGGTTGTGAATATGATTATCATACTGCTCATAAAACATTCACTACTAGGCTTATCAGATATAACCAGTCTAGATAGAACGGATCTCAAGCTGATGACGCTACTTTAGTTTTACCCTTTATAGGATTAGTTCAACATTTCCTGATATTTTCCTCACCCCCATCTCATTCAAAGTGTTCATGTCTGTCTTTCTTCATTTGAAAAGAAAGGAAAACATTCCAGGATTTTTCTCCACATAATGGACTTCAATGGTGACCAACGGCTGAAGGTCCAAATCACCGCAGTTTCAGAGGAAGAGCTTCAGAGGCTCTGATGATCCCAGAGGAACAGAGTCTGATCTAGACAAACCATCAGACATTTTCTAAACAAAAATAAACACATTTATAGACTTTTTAACGTCAAATGCTCGACTTCTGTGTTGTTCTTCTTCACGCTGTATGACGTCGTCAAGCGTAAAACAAATGTGAAAAGACTAAATCAAATGGCCTTTACTTAAATAAAGGTAAAACAACAATGTCAGACCATTTTAAAGTTGAAGGTGTTTTTAGGCACTGGGTCGGCACTTCCACCTGCCTTTCATGACCTGTCCGACATGGTCGGAAGAACATATACACGGTGAAGAACAACACTGAAGTCGCACATTTGAGGTTGAAGGAAATAAATGTTTTAATTTTGAAGAAAATGTCTGATGGTTTGTCTAGATCAGACTCTATTCCTCTGTGATCGGTCAGAGCCTCTGAAGCTCTTCCTCTGAAACTGCGCTGATTTGGACCTTCAGCCGTTGGTCACCATTGAAGTCCATTATGTGGAGAAAAATCCTGGAATGTTTTCCTCCAAAAACTTCAATTCTTTTCAAACCGAAAAAAGAAAGACATGAACATCTTGGATGAGACGGGGGTGAGGAAATTATAGGGACATTTTCATTTAGAAGTGAACAACTCCTTTAACTCTTTTCCCGTTACCGTTTATGGAAAATAGTTCCATGTCCCCCAGAATATTTTGTTGGATGAATACATGCTATATATTAAAAGAAAGAACAGAGCCTCTGTTTTAAAACAAAAAACGTTATACCTACACCCGTTTTCTTTGGGGGAAAAAAACATTTTGAACAAAAAGCTGAGAAAATCACGTTTTTGTCAAAGACTGGATCATATTCAGAACGGTGATCAAACACAGATGGAGTCCATCAACACCCCAAAGATATTACCCATATAAAAAGCTAGATATTACCCTTTTTTCAGCTTCATCTCTTGTGTTTTGATCAGGAGGTTCATTACTCTTTCAGACGATGTCATAGCGCCCCCTACCGTATAACAGTGAAAACACAAAAACGGAAATTTCCGTCAATGTTGGGGAGAGTTAATAGACATTTTACCTCCTTGAAAATAAATTCCAGCACAGTGCTACAACAACCATAATGAAACATACCATACTCACCTGTTGAGTAATAAAAACACCATTTCCACATCGCTTTTACAACATTTCCAATCCCTCAGGTCTCCTCTCTGAAAAGCCAAGCTAATGTTGATTGTTGTTTTATTACGAGCTCTGTTGCGTTTTTGCCAGCAGAAACAATGTGTTTGTTCAGTAACTAATCGGTGTACTCATTCATACTTGTCTGTGAACGTCCTCAGAGTTTAAAAGGACGGCCCCCTCCTGCCCCTCTCTTTGGTGATGAAAGCGATGATGATGATGACCTGGACTGGCTGGGCTGATCATGTGACCCTTCTGAAAACCAGTGTCTGATGTCAGCTGACTCCCGGCAAGGAGGCCAAACGGACTCTTGTGTTTGTGTGCCGGACCGCCGGGGACTTTAATGTGTGGGTTTGGATGGTTCTAGAAGCATTTCAGGATTTCGTGATCAAAGAACAGACAATAACTTCCTGTCCAAAACCATAAAAAGCTTTTGAATGAAAATCGAATTATGGCGTATGAACCGAATGCTGCTTACAAACTGATTTACTGCAGATACAGCAAAAAAATCTTTAAATCTACAAATACTGTAAATCATAATCTCTTAACTCTTTTTTTAAATCTTAATTTATGACTCATTGTACCCATCTCTTTAAAACAGTTTTCATGTTTAATTCTGATGATGTTAGATTGCCGTCTCTGTTATTAATATTTTTACATTGTACTAACAGCAACCAATTCGATATTAATAATGAAATGACACTGTCTCTGTTTATTTAGCATTTGACTGATTTGTTCCTCAGTTCATGTATAATAAACAATGTGACAGAAAATTGCCAATCAATTACATCAATAATAGGTAAGTCGTTGTGATAGGAGTCCTTCATGTGTGTTTGTCAGTTACAGTCCATTCAACAATTAATGCACAATTTGTGTATTGTTTTAATGGTCCCGTTCTTCGCGTGTTTTCGAAGCTTTGATTATGTTTACAGTGTGCAATATAACATGAGTTCATGTTTCGTGTGTAAAAAACACAGTATTTTTCACACAATTTGCTTATCTGTACAGCGCTGTTTCCTCTGTCCTAAAAACGTCCTGATGATTTCCTTGTTCTATGAAGTCCCTCCTTCAGAAACACGTAACGAGTTCTGATTGGGCCAGCGTTTCCCGTGTTGTGATTGGACAGCAGCTTAGCGCACTTTGCCCGGGAAAGTCCCGCCTCTTACCATAACGGGGAGATGCCAGCGCTGAATGCGCGCTCTTCTCCACGTGGAAGAGCAACAAGACCACGCCCCCTATTTTGCGTGTTCTTTTGGGCGGAGCTTTAGTCAACAAACGGTTCTAGTGACGTCATTACAGCAGGAAGTGCAGCGGTGTAGTCCAAACCGGCTGTTCGCTGTAGGCTTTGAAAGGGAACTTCTGTTAAATAAAATATCTCGCTTGGCGTTGAACTTTGAGCTTTATAATTTTACAGGTATTATTTATGCTCTAACAGCAACATTACACACTAACTAAAGTTTGAAAGATGGAATCGCGAAGAACGGGACCTTTAATAATTAAACGGTCCAACTTCAATCATTCAGCCTTTACCACACATGCATCTATATAAAGGGCTTTGTTCATAAAACACAAGCAGAATCAGTTTTTGCTAGTTCCTCACATTTTAATGAAACAATTTACATCACATAAATGTACACAAAATCCAGGTTTTGCCCCAACAACTATGTCCTTCAATTCCTGAATCCTGATATGAAACGGTAAAACTGTTTGCAGATAAAACAAAACTGGATCTAAAAGTTGCACAGAGTTAATCAAACCCTTAAGGGCCGTTCACACTAGTGATGGGTGATTTTGAAACACCGCTTCATGGAAACCTTTATGAATCATGCGTTTTAAATCAGTGGTTCGGAGTGTGTATCAAACCGCCAAAGTCACATGATTCCAGTAAACACGGCTTCGTTAGGTCATAACCATTTTGAAACATTAACATTGAACATGTTTGAATTAGACATTAGTATAAAAGGAATAATAGTAGTTAATAGTCTCTTATTGGCCTGTTTAACAAAACAAGCCCTACATTTTTTTTAAATAAAAGAACATATACAGACACTTAATATTTAATTTTATTAGATGATTAGGTTTTGCATTCGATTGATGTTACTTTCAATAAAACTTTTGCAATGTGTTTGTGAAAGGTGTCTTTATGCATGTTTGGCCTGTTTTTGTTGCATTTCTACTGTTCTGACCAGTGTGTGGCGTTTCGAATGCTTCCAAACAGTGAATCATTTTAGTGAAAAGCTTAGTTTCTCCCATCACTAGTTCACACAACTAATTTTATTCCTCATTCCATTGTTTTAGCTGTGCTTTGTCTGCTTTTACAACATTTCAAATCCCTCAGTTCCCGTCATCTCTTAAACGGCTGGCCTATGTTGATTCTTGTTTTATTACGTGCTCTCTTTTTGTGGGGGGTCGCAGACGCTCCTCTGATTCCCTGGTTGGAGATTTAGCGGCTCCATGGCAAACTTTGTAACTTATTGTGACCAATAACCTCTGACCTCCCACTCAAGACACAAGTCAAAGCAGTCCGAGCAACTTTACTCTATTTGCGGATATGAGACATGCACGTGTGAGTGATGTGTGTGTGCAATTTCCCACAAAAAAAACCGCATCCTGACCGGTCTAAAATATAAACCCTTATAACAGGCTTACCGTAGTGACTCAGGGTAAGACAATGTTTTGGAAGAAGGATTAATGATGATGTTTTAACCAAAAAAGTTACATGGGGTACATTTAAACAAGAATGCAATCAGTGTGAGTCTTTTTCAGCATCTCGCGCTGAAGTTAAAAGCAGTTTGTGTCTTTATACCTTGCATTTTTTTTATTCCACTGCATCTCGCTTTCAGTGTCTTTTGCAGTGACAGGAAGGGCCCTATCATACACACGGCGCAATGTGACGCCACCGCACGTGGTGTTTTTTTGCTAGTTTCAGCCCGACGCAGTTATCATTTTCATGACCAGCTCCACGTTGTTTAAATATCAAATGCACTGGCGAATCTGTTCACCCATCTGTGTGTGTGTGTGTGTGTGTTCCCCCATGGGCGTCTGGTCTGAACACCAGGTGTGTTCATGAGCATTGTGGGAGCGTTGCTATTGTGAGGAACTGAAAACCACTGACCATTGACCAACACAAACCTGCTCTAAAGTCAATAGTGCAGGATTTCTGTGTTATTTAAAGAGTGTGTGAGTAATATAAGCCTATAGGCGGAGCACACTCTGATTATTACACGCGCAGCAGCACACACACACACAATTAAATATTAAAATTAAAGGATTCCTCTCTGGAGAAGCATTCAGACTTTCTGCTCACATTTAAACAGTGAATCCTCCATGATGCGAGCGCAACTAGCTTTTAAAGGGAACGGGAGATGAGACTGGTTTATTGCACATTACGCCCAAAACCCATGACGCATTAATTTTTTCCATCGTTAAACTAGCAAAAGTGGATTTGTACCTTTTGGAGGCTAAGTGCACCTGCACCTTGTGCTTCAGACCATGAGCTCAGATTGTTAAAGTAGGGCCTAAAAATGTGGTTCAAGTTAGTAACTTTAGATGTATTTAAAGTTCAGTGTGTACATTTTAGTGGCATCTAGTGGTGAGGTTGCGAACCGCCCACCGCGCACCCCTCCCTTTCAAAGCACATAGCGAAGCTACAGTGGCTGACACAGGACAAACACGTGGTCGTCAGACATCAGAGAGTAGCTAGCGCTCTGTAGAGCCGTTTGTCCCTTTAGGGCTACTGTAGAAACATGGCGGCGACTTCACTGTAAGGAGACCCGCGGTGTGTGTAGATAGAAACAGCTCACTCCAAGGCAATAAAAACAACGGTTCATTATATAAGGTCTTTATACACCACTGAAAACAAACAGTTATGTATATTATATTGCATTTCTGTCAATAGATCCGCATAAATATTACACATTGCACCTTTAAAAAAAAGGTATACCTTTTTTTTCATTCACTGCCCTGAGTAAATGCAAAAAGGTATTCAGTGTGACGTCTCCCATCTAGTGTCTTTTGCAGTGTCTCACGCATGAGCCGTGTTTTTAAAATGCTGTGTCAAGTTAAAAGCAGTTCAACTTGTTATACCTTTCACGTTCTTCATTCCATGGACTGGCGTCTTGCTTTTTTAAAATGCAACAATGCCTTCAGTGTCTTTTGTAGCATCTCACACATGGCCTTCTAAAAACATGGCTCAATTTAAAACTAGTTTGACTGTCTTTTTATTTCCACGGCCCTGCGTCTTGCATTTTTAAACGCTAAAACGAGTTCTGTGTGAACGGCCCCTCAGAGCGTCTGTGAACCAATCAGAAGTAAGAATTAATCAATAACATCACTTATGGACTAAGTACTGTTATCAAAAAGTTGTTTTTAGAAAATATTTCATTAGTAAACTGATATTGCTGCATTCATGACAGGCGCAGCTGCTCCCAAAGATACTCAGTTATTAAAAAACCTTTGCTTTAATATTGTTTCAACAGATGAGATATGGTAGTGTACGATCAGAGCGTAAATAACCCCAAAGGGCCACAAAACATTTGCTTACTAGGACAACGCAAACGGATACATGAATGGGCCTGCCGTCCCGTGGAGGTGTGTGTTCCTGAGCTCCCAAAAGACGCCGCTTCGGTCAGTGTGTTCGTTATCAAAAAAGTGCTTGTTGTAGGCAAGTGTCTGTTTTTTCAAGAAATCCCACCACCACTGAAAGCTGTGAAAATATATGAAAAATAAGCTTCACGTCCTGCTGAGTAAACACCAGAGGGATCATCGCAGGTCAAGCATGGAGACGGTGCCTTCTGTGATTATAATGTGGCTTCCACCCTGAGGGAACAACCTCAGCGTTAATGAACAGATCACGTGCTTGGGTAATGTCGAATGAATGAATGGTTGATGTGGCTACCGTGAAGAGAGGAGGATCTTTGGGGTGAGGGTGAAAGCCTTTCTGAGTGCAGGTGGAGATCTCCTCCAGGCCATAGTCAGTCAGTCTGAAGTAGCCGGTCCTGTGCACACATCATTGTTCAGACAATACGCAGACAGGCTGAATGAAAACATAATTGCACTCTCTGACAGGAGATGGCACTTATACAAAAAACAAAACTAAAAAAGGCTCCAAAAATGCAAGAACATTTAATAGTGGACTCACACAGGTATACACAGCAAAAAATGCTTTTCTTACTTAATATTTTTGTCTTGTTTTATAGTCCAAACGTCAAAAAATTCTTAAAACAAGAGGCATTTACTAGACAAGCAAACGTAATTGTCTTGTTTTGGGAAACAATTACTGAACATTAAAAATAAAATAAGCAAAATAATCTGCCAATGGGGTAAGCAAAATCTTTAAACAACATTATTTTACTTACCCCATTGGCAGATTATTTATCTTATTTTAAGCTAAAACTCTTAATTTTTAGTTATTTTTTCCCAAAACAAGACAACTTTTACTTAGTCTAGTAAATGTTTCTTAATGCAAGATTTTTTGAGATATTTTGACTAGAAACAAGACAAAAGTACAAAGTAAGAAATGCATTTTTTGCAGTGTAAGTGTTTACCCAAGAAGCCTTTATTCTCACAGGTGATTAATCAAGAATCGAGAGAGAGAGAGAGAGAGAGAGAGAGAGAGAGAGAGAGAGAGAGAGAAAGAAACTAGCAGAGCGATGTCGCGTGATTTCAGCAGTTTGACATTTTGACACGCGATCAAAACTGCTGAAATCACGTGACATTGGCGATCCGAATCATTGATCGATTCACTGATTCATGGCCATTTGAATCTTTATTTGAGGAACACGGAAAAGAAGCCAATGCTGAATAAAGGCGTAGTTTTTGTTATTTTTGGACCCAAATGTATTTTGGATGCTTCAAGAGACTCTAATTAACCCACTGATGTCTCATATGGACTACTGTGATGATGTTTTTATTCCCTTTCTGGACATGGACAGTATAGTGTGCATACACTTGCATACGCTCTGAGACTAAAATAAAATATCTTAAACTGTGTCTTACGGGTGTGGAACGACATTAGGGTCATTAATGACATCAACTTCATTTTTGTGTAAACTAACCCTTTAAAAGACAAAAATGTCCCCATTGAAACCAATAAAAACTGCAATTCTTGCAAGCAAATGATACAATCTTTGTTAACAGGCTTTCATTCTGTTGGCAATGCGTCAAAATTCAACATTTTACTATTGTGTTTTTGTTTTGTTTACAAGACGGAACCATTTTCTCAGGTTTGGACTATAAAAGCAAATACTCACTTTATTGCTATTTTCTGCTTCTGCATATTATAGAGCCAACTGGATCGAGCTGGATCGATGCAGCTATAACTGTGTGGGTGTGTGTTGGCTGTCAGAGTGTGGTTTGATTGTGTTTTTTAAAAAAATAGTGTGGGCAAAAAGAGAGGAAAAACTCAAATTTAGTACTGCACCCAAACAAAATCTGACTGAAAGCTAATTTTTTGAGATATCAACCTCAAATCTGGAACTCAACTTTTTATGGCATTGATAATTTCTATTATATACATAAACCTCTTTTTTTTACTTGAAAAGAAAAGAAATTTGTATGACCTTTTTTATTACATGTGGACATTTTTGTCCTCTAAGGACTTTTTTAAATTTATGCACAAAGGTTGAAATTTTCTGAGCTTAAATTTTTTTCTCTCTTTTGTCAAGCACCTAATTTTAACTCTTTTTTGTGCCATTGATGTGCATGCATCAGTCCTCAGAAATGCAGTAAACACAGCGCAGCACAACTTTGTCTGATGCCAACGTGTCACAAAGTAGACAGTATTTACATGATTTGAATCATTTGTTCAGGTTTTTTTTATCTGCTATGATGTTTATCTACCCAATAAAATGAAATCACACTTAAAATTCTCTCACATATCCAGGTTTTCAAAGGCCGCAAGAACCCTGGTTCACAAATACAACACCACAGAGACTACCTATACAAGCAAACAATACAATTATTACCACGCTAAACCATGCAATGATCAAGTGCGGTCTGACTTCAACACTGTTTGGGCTGTAAAGTCTGATTAGATTGGTCATCAGATCAGTGGCTCTACCACTTGTTTTATTTAGCTCTTGAAATACTTTAGAGCAAAGCATAACTAGAAAAATCTATGATCACAATAGAAACACTAGTTGAATTTTATTTCTGAGAAGACTAATGCAGTGACATGTGACTCATCTCGCTCATTGCTGGACTTACTCGTTGAATTTGGGCGAGCAGACGATGGCGATGGACTCGGGCAGCATCATCTGGTATGAGCAGTGTGTGTGCAGATCAACGCTGGACAGGAAGGCGGTCTGGGTCGGGTGTGTCTGTGGAGCAGACCTGATCTGTCAGACTTCTGAGAGAACTGTACGCCTCTGATGGACACGAGGGGAAATAATCATTTCAAGATGATTACTTGCTCATTGAGCTCAATAATAGGGAGTGGGAGGTGAAACATTACATGCAATTGAATGTCAATGTGTGATGTGAATTATACGAGTAGAGAAGGCAGACATGTCATGTGAGGTTGAGACTGACGTGTATCCAGCCCAGGGTGATGAGGTTGTGCTGGTCCTGCACCAGAAACAGCTCCTCTTCGTTCTCGGTGTCACAGTAATCCGGACCGCCACACTGTTTCGGCACGATCACGTGCGTCACTGTGAACGCGTTCATATTCTGCGACACACACACAGACACAGACAGACAGACACTTTAGATGTCTTAATGCATTGTATTGGTAAAGCATGCATAATATACTATTCAGACAAAAGTATTGGGAAGAGATACTCCACCCAAAAAAGAAATTCTCTCATAATTTACTCACTGGAATCACAGAATCCAGTCAACAAGAAATTTATTTACTATATAACGCGCAATTTCACTGAATTTGTCAAATTTTTGATGAATAAATAAAAAGCAGGTCAGAACAGTTAAAGGTAGGGTAGGTAGGAATTGGTTAAAAAACTTTTTTTTTCCAAACTTGTTTAAACTTTCTTTATATATCAATACATAATTAAAATGTAAGTACTCTAAAAAAGAAAATATAAAAATTGATTGTCTTTAAACACAGCTCATTATTTCTATTCACTCCGCCTTCTCCCTTCTGGGCTCTTTCCAAAGCCACGCCCCCAAAACACATGAACGCGCCTCAACGACCAATCAGCTGGAAGACGCATTATTGACCTGAGAGGAGCGGTGTGCATGTAGTCACGTCAGAATCACATGTAATAAAACATCTAACTTAATCAGTATGAATATAAACTAATAAGATGTCTTTAGTACTCACTATCAAGCTAGAATACCCATACTGGTAAAGTTTAAAATATACTTTTGTTTGATTTGGTAACGAGCTAGTTATATTTATAAGGCAAAGAAAACGGGTAGCATCATGTTTCCCCAATAACATCAGTTATACTGTGATGAAGATGAATTTCGTGTAAGATTCATAACATATACTGTGTTCTGCATGTAAGAGTTTCCATGATGAAAGCATTGTTGATTAGCAGTAGCTAAAGTTAACTTAGCTCTAAAAAAACGTTACTGGATGCGCTGTACTAGCTTCTACACATGCATTGTGTTATCTAAAGTTACATTTTATGCAATTCAACACGACAGCGATCAACTTGAGCTAAGCATATTGAGTATTTATCATCTCTACTAATGGCTAAGTGTATCATATTGTAACTTTATGCTAGGTAATGTTATGTTAGCTATATTAGGCAGCTTCATGTGCTCTTGATACATGCTCCATGAAAACATAAACCAAAAAAATGTATAATCAAAATGAAAGATGACCTGTCCAGCAGAAATACAGCCAGCAATGAGGCGTTTTTCAGGTCCCTCAGTTCTCACCATCGTTGGAAAGCCACGCAGATATTTACTCGCGTTTGATTTCTTTGTTTATTCAAAGACTTTCTGCGCATTGCCTTTTCTCGTACTGTCTTCCTTTTTTGCATTGTTTGCCTTCGCTGACTGTGAATTTTGAATGCTCTTTCTCTGCCATTATTTTGCCTCTTGAACTGCTCGAATCAAACGAGCACGCGCACGTGGGCGGGTCCTGTAGCGATAGCAGTGGTCACCATGGTAGCGAGAGAGAGTGACAGTCGCCCAAGCCAATCACTTGTTTCGTCCCGAACGAAAATAATGAGCGGTGTTTATTGCAGATTAAAAAGTCTAGAGTCACTCGTTTTGATACTCTCCTTTTCAGAGTACTTACATTTTAATTATGTATTGACAAATAAAGAAAGTTTAAACAAATTTGGACAAAAGTGTTTTAGATCAGTCCGTCCTACCCTTCCTTTAAATCAACCTGTCAAAATAAAAGTTCGGTTTACCCTTAAATGCAGGCCTCGGGTCTTTAGCGACCCGGGACATCATTCACTACCCTCCTCTTCATTTATTTTTGTTTTATAGTTTATTCTGTTTACATTTTTCTGGAGTGTGCTGTAATGGTTAAATTACATTTGACTGACTTTTTTTCATCTCCAGAACACAAATGAAGATATTTTTAATGAAATCTGAGAGATTTCTGTTCCTCCATTGACAGTCTAAGCAACTTCAACTGACGCTTCAGAAAGTTCATAAAGAGATCGGAAAACTAATCCATATGGATCGAGTGGAATATTCCAGATTTTCTGAAGAGAATCGATGGCTTTATATGATGAATGCCGAGTTCACAGTGCACGATTTGTGTCGGATCACTGCTCTTTTCACACCGCATGACTGTACAAGAGCTGTCCGTCCGCAAACTACATTTCACAACCAAACACACACGAGCGGTGACAAGGAAACAACGCGAGATCACACGTTCGTCAGCGTGAGCCTGGAATTATTTAAAAATATAGACTGCAGAAAGTTTGCGATCCAAGTTGTCTTTGCACTGATATGCAGCAAAAAGGAGAAAAAACTGAAAAGATTACGGAGGAGGAAATGGTTGGGGAGACGCAGGAAGGAAGGATTGTGTTCTGCCAAGAGAGTTTCAGGTAAATAAATCATTTTGCAATGCCGACTGCTCCAGATATTTAACATGCCAAATATCCCACGGGTGTCAGATTCTTTCAGATCGCGTCTTTGATCAGACACACTGCGTGATTGTCACTCATGGCACGATCACCGATTTGCCTATGATTTGGGGCATTTGTCACAGATTTCGCAAAACCTGTCAGCGAGTCAAAATCGGGTGCCGGGAACTCGGCGTTACAGGTTTGGAACAACATTAGGGCGAGTTAATGATGACAGGATTGTAATTTTTGGGTGACCTGTCCCTTTAAGTGATCTGACGTACTTCTGATTTATTCATCTAAAATATGACAAATTCAGTGACATTCCTCATTATACAGTAAATCCCATTTTTATGAATGGATTCTGTGATGCTGTCCATTTTTTCTGCATCACAGAAATCATAGGGTCCTAATTTAATGCCATGATAGTGAATTTAAGACTTATGATCCCATTTAAGATATATTTAAGGCCTTACATTGTGGAAGGTCAAATTATGACTTTTTAAGACCCATGGAAACCCTGTATATTACATCAAGGATTACTGTTGTGTTCGTTTGGTGTGGTTTTTGAAGCGTCAAATTTGGCGTCCTGTACACTTGTGTTTTATTTGGACTCACAGTGATGGATTATTTGTCTAAAAATCTCCATCCGCATCTGGGACCGCATGACAAGGGTGAGTAAATGATGAAAAATTACATTTTTGGGTCAAGTATACCTAAGTTCATAAAAATGTATAATAATGAAGCATAAATGTAGGTGACATCAATGTATGAAATCCTAAAGGAGGAACTGGACATCACAAAGTCATACCAGTCTCCCACAGAGTATCCCACAGGTTTCCACAGCTCTTATGGTGTTGTTATTGGCTAGTCGTAGAAATTTGCCACAAAGCTCAGCGGGAACCGCAATCTGCCGTAAACCATCAACCATTGTAGCTGAAACACAAAGAGAAACACTGAGACAAGAGACACAGAGGCTGCTTCACTTCAAAAAATGCTTTTCTTACTTAGCATTTCTGTCTTGTTTCTAGTCCAAACATCTAAAATTTCTTAAAACAAGAAGTATTTACTAGACAAGCAAACGTAATTGTCTTGTTTTGGTATAAAAGAATAAAAAATTAAGAGAGTTTTTGCTTAAATAAGCTAAATAATCTGCCAGTGGGGTAAGAAAAATAATCTTGTTTTAAGCAAAAACTCTCTTAATTTTTTTGTTATTTTTTCCTAAAACAAGACGATAATCTTTACTTGTCTAGTAAATGTTTCTTAATAAAAGATTTTTTAGAAATTTTGACTAGAAACAAGACAAAAATACTAAGTAAGAAAAGCCTTTTTTGCAGTGTCTAGATCGGTTTGAGAGCGAGTCGTACTGTTGCTGCTGAGGTGACCCGGTTTGAGCGAGCGGTCGAAGGTCGGGGGGGCGGCCGGAGCGCTGTGATTGGCCGAAGGGGCATCGGGGGACTCCAGGTGGGGCAGCGGGGGACCCTGGATCCCAGGAATGAGCAGCGTGTCGTCCTGATGCGGCGCCGGCGAGCTGAAATCGTGGAGCCGATGCTGGCGGTCTTTCTGCCGGATCATCTCCTCAAACATGCTGAACTGCTCCTGCTCCAGCTGCCTCCGCTGCATATCTGCCACACGCTCCCGCTCCGCATCCAGCTCCCGCTGCCGACACCGCTCCCGCTCCAGCGCTTCAGCCTCCGCACGCTGGGGGACAAATGCACATCCATACGGTTAAACTCACGCCTCTTTCACTTTAGGATTGATCGCACCGAAAACATCCATATTTCTGAGGCTTAATTACATGTACAATACATACACTGGAAGTCAAAATTCTGGAATAAATCAAAAAAGTTTATATTTTTGAATGAAGTCTCTTCTGCTCACCAGGGCTGCGTTTATCTGATCAGAAATACAGTAAAAACTGTAATATTGTGAAATATTATTACCGTTAAAAATAATATTCTGGTCATTCTGTCTCTCATAGTTGAAGTGTATGATCAGGGCCACACAGAATCTTTTTTTTGTGATTTCTGTGCAAAACTTTTTGAAAACTCTGTGGAATTATGTGGAATGGTTTTAAATGTGTTAAAAATAACTAAAATATTGGAACTGAAAGCATTACAAACAAAATATAAAATATTCACGTCTTAACTTTTATTTAAGGTTTAGCTACATTACAAATCAAAGTAGATTTTTTTTCTAAGCTGATAGGCATTGATTAGCTGTTTCCGGTGTGTTTGATTGGGGTTGGAGCTAAACTCTGCAGGACAGTGGCCCTCCAGGACCGAGATTGGGGACCCCTGCACTAGTCGATACTATCGCATTACTAAACTCACGCTTCAGATGATCAATGCAATCAATGACAGTTCTAACAGCAAGAAAGCGTGTCAAAAAGACTATTCCCAAACTGGGAATGTTTACAGGGAGTGCAGAATTATTAGGCAAATGAGTATTTTGACCACATCATCCTCTTTATGCATGTTGTCTTACTCCAAGCTGTATAGGCTGGAAAGCCTACTACCAATTAAGCATATTAGGTGATGTGCATCTCTGTAATGAGAAGGGGTGTGGTCTAATGACATCAACACCCTATATCAGGTGTGCATAATTATTAGGCAACTTCCTTTCCTTTGGCAAAATGGGTCAAAAGAAGGACTTGACAGGCTCAGAAAAGTCAAAAATAGTGAGATATATTGCAGAGGGATGCAGCAGTCTTAAAATAGCCAAGCTTCTGAAGCGTGATCATCGAACAATCAAGCGTTTCATTCAAAATAGTCAACAGGGTCGCAAGAAGCGTGTGGAAAAACCAAGGCGCAAAATAACTGCCCGTGAACTGAGAAAAGTCAAGCGTGCAGCTGCCAAGATGCCACTTGCCACCAGTTTGGCCATATTTCAGAGCTGCAACATCACTGGAGTGCCCAAAAGCACAAGGTGTGCAATACTCAGAGACATGGCCAAGGTAAGAAAGGCAGAAAGTCGACCACCACTGAACAAGACACACAAGCTGAAACGTCAAGACTGGGCCAAGAAATATCTCAAGACTGATTTTTCTAAAGTTTTATGGACTGATGAAATGAGAGTGAGTCTTGATGGGCCAGATGGATGGGCCCGTGGCTGGATTGGTAAAGGGCAGAGAGCTCCAGTCCGACTCAGACGCCAGCAAGGTGGAGGTGGAGCACTGGTTTGGGCTGGTATCATCAAAGATGAGCTTGTGGGGCCTTTTCGGGTTGAGGATGGAGTCAAGCTCAACTCCCAGTCCTACTGCCAGTTTCTGGAAGACACCTTCTTCAAGCAGTGGTACAGGAAGAAGTCTGCATCCTTCAAGAAAAACATGATTTTCATGCAGGACAATGCTCCATCACACGCGTCCAAGTACTCCACAGCGTGGCTGGCAAGAAAGGGTATAAAAGAAGAAAATCTAATGATATGGCCTCCTTGTTCACCTGATCTGAACCCCATTGAGAACCTGTGGTCCATCATCAAATGTGCGATTTACAAGGAGGGAAAACAGTACACCTCTCTGAACAGTGTCTGGGAGGCTGTGGTTGCTGCTGCACGCAATGTTGATGGTGAACAGATCAAAACACTGACAGAATCCATGGATGGCAGGCTTTTGAGTGTCCTTGCAAAGAAAGGTGGCTATATTGGTCACTGATTTGTTTTTGTTTGGTTTTTGAATGTCAGAAATGTATATTTGTGAATGTTGAGATGTTATATTGGTTTCACTGGTAAAAATAAATAATTGAAATGGGTATAAATTTGTTTTTTGTTAAGTTGCCTAATAATTATGCACAGTAATAGTCACCTGCACACACAGATATCCCCCTAAAATAGCTAAAACTAAAAACTAAAACTTCCAAAAATATTCAGCTTTGATATTAATGAGTTTTTGTGTTCATTGAGAACATGGTTGTTGTTCAATAATAAAATTAATCCTCAAAAATACAACTTGCCTAATAATTCTGCACTCCCTGTAGTCTTGCATTTACTTACATGATGACAGAATATATATTTTTGAGTGAAATATACCTTATAAATACAGTAAGCTGAGCCTTGGATAAAACAACTCTATATCGCGAATCATATCATTTACAAAACGATAAATATCGTTACATTAATCTCCAGAACACAAATGAAGTTATTTTTAATGAAATTGAGAGATTTCTGTTCCTCCATTGACAGTATAAGCAACTTCCACTGACGCTTCAGAAAGTTCTAATCCATACGGATCGAGTGGAATATTCCAGATTTTCTGAAGCGACTCGATGGCTTTATATGATGAAGGAAAGTCTGACGGGTTTGGTGCGACATTAGGGCGAGTTAATGATGACAGGATGGTCATTTGTGGGTGAACTGTCCCTTTAAGTGTTCTGACCATTTTTATGAATGGATCCTGCATTGCAGAAATCATAGGGCCCTAATTTAATGCAATGATATTGAATTTAAGACTTTCTGCTCAAATTTAGGATGTTTTTAAGGCCTTACATTGTGGAAGAGACTTTTTTAAGACCTGCATGATGATATTGACCAGCGCTGGGACATTGTGCCTCACCTTTTTGCTGATATACTCGGCATATTCTCTCTCATATCTTCTCAGTAAGTGTTTCTTCAGCAGCTCCGCTTGAGGGAAAGCCGTCTCCTTTAGCTTCTGTGTGAGGAGCAACAGCAAAACTAAGACAACTTACATGACATGATAAGATTATCGATCAATACAATCCATCTAGACTTCACTAGACTACATTACCCTTAACGTCTCCTTCTTCTCGGCAATATTAGACAGCTTATATTCTGGATGCTTAGGAAGCTTTTCAATGAAAAGCCTGCCGGGTTAAAAAGATCAGGAGTTAAACCTGTTGCAA
Organism: Pseudorasbora parva; assembly: GCF_024679245.1. Taxonomy (NCBI): domain Eukaryota; kingdom Metazoa; phylum Chordata; class Actinopteri; order Cypriniformes; family Gobionidae; genus Pseudorasbora; species Pseudorasbora parva. Next base: position 3,792,451 of record NC_090184.1, read on the forward strand.
GTAAACTGAAACATTACTAATATTACTCACACACTCCCATTCCAGTTAAGGGACACTCCACCCAAAAATTAAAACACTGTCATCATTTACTCACCCTCATGACTTCCTTTTGCACAGAACAGAAATGTTGGGAACCAAACCACATTAGACCGCATTGCCTTTGGTAAGGACAGTGAGACTTTTAAAAGCAAGCCATTTGGTTTGGAAGATTTCATTTTCGTGTGGAGTACCCCTTTAAAGTTTCAGCAGCAGTCAGACCTCACCAGTTTTGAAAAATGCTATAAAAGTGTCTGTGGTTTTGCGACGGAGTGGAGACCAGGAGACTGACAGCACGTCAACGGTTTCTGATTCAGAGCGTTTTATTTCGTTCTCATAAAAAGCTTCCCACAAATGCACATTACGTTACACGCAACACAATATACACATGGATTTGTAAGCTCACCATTACATATATCTTGTGACAACTATAATTCACAATTTAATGCACAGCCATTCGCAATTTGTTCTCTGCATCGAAAATATTTATGAACACGCAGTGGCATAACTTTGAGAACTTTTGAGGCTTATTTTGTGGCGTTTTATATGCCGTTTGGACGTTTAAATGGCAGTAAAAAGCGATTACACTCACAGTGTGGATGAATCGCGTTTGTGTGAAGACTCGAGATCTATTGAAGAGAACGTAGGCAACACAGACACTCATATAAAGTGGAAAAAACACTTGTTTTTTGATCCATTAATGCATCTCACTTACTGTATGAAACTCACTCTTTAAAGCGCCAGTCGGAGGAAAATGCCTATCAATGCGTGCTGTCATGAATTAAGCAACGCGTCTTCTCATTGGATAAAGACACGCAGACTCATTAATAATTAAGAGACTCTGATGAGTCATCGCCGTACTATAGTACAAGAAAACATCACAGCCTATGACATTGACATGAAGATGAATTTAAAGCAGGAAGTTAAAACTAGAGCAAAAAGGTTAAAAAATGTATTAGTTTTCTCCCACATTCAAAACTAACAGATGGTAACAGTCTTCCATGATGTTCAACACACATACTTCTGTTCAAATCTCAGAACATTTGGTTAAGGTTTCATCAACGAGCAGCGTTCAGAGGTCGTTGTCTTAAGCCGGGTACACACTTTACGATTTTAGCCATGATTTGGCCGTCTGAGACTAATTTTGCGAATCCTAAAAGATTCCTCTGATCCTAGGCTAAAATCTGACGTCTTTGATTGTTAGTTTGACATGTTCTGGGACCGATTAATGAGCGCTGCGATCAAATTTTACCTCAGACGAAATTCTGGCAGTTTCAGAAGATTTGGCACACAATCCTGCAGTGTGACTTCTCCTACGACGACAGTCAAATATCTTGTCAAGACAAACTATGACCTAAACGAGAGCTAGAGATTTCTTTGTAGACTCCATTACTCCGTGTAATGCAGCTCACCGTCACCGAACGCGTCATTGATTGATGATATAAATCTCCAGACGAGTTTTCTTGTGCGCGTCCGTCTTTAGCGCGCCTTGACTATCGTACAGTCTGACATTAAAGGGGGGGTGAAATGCTGTTTCATGCATACTGAGCTTTTTACACTGTTAAAGACTTGGATTCCCATCCTAAACATAGACAAAGTTTCAAAAACTAATGTTGGACGTTTGATAGAGTATTTCTGTGTTAAAAATACTCCTTCCGGTTTCTCACAAGTTTCGGAGAGTTTTTTTCGAGTATGGGTCCGCTTGACGTTAATAGAGCGGAAGGTCCTTGTATGGGCCGTACGGGCTCTTCTCCCGGTAGGGTGCGCACGCGTGACTAGAGCGAGAGAGGAAATGCAGGCCCATACACTCCCGCCGCGCTCCACTTTATTCCTATCTGTGACATCAAGCGACTTCAACGTTTCAGCACAGCAAGTCACTGCTGTCAGGACTTTACCAAATCATATCAAAGAAGTGTGTTTTTGACGGAGCGGTCCCAGCGATAAAGGTTCGGTCGTGCTTTGGAAGCAGCCGGTGAGTAAAACTGCTTCAAATGTCTGTGCTGTTGGCTAACATCGCGTGAGTAAACATCAGTAAACGACACGATCGCGTGCTTCGTCATTCAAATGCGCTAACGGACTCCATTGTTGTTCTCTGTATAACGTTACACTAGTCTGACGTGCAAAACCGTTTTGCTTGTTACTGCTAAGGTTTAGTTGCATACAATAGTCCATAAACCGAATCATGTCCTCATAAACTGCGAGTAAAGACACACAAATGTTGACAGGCCACTAAATACAGTCCATACCACAGAGACGGACGTCCTGCTGCTGCTGCTTCTCCTGTTCAATTTATTTCAGCCTCCGAATGATTCTGGATCATATATCTATTAGCTGAGATCGATAGCCATGGGTTTCTCCACGCTTGAGGACATCACCGCTCGTCATTCTTTAGCTCCGCCCACACGATACGCCTCCAGGCGCTCGTTTTTTTCCGGAAAGACTGTGTACAGCCTAGATTTATTTTATAAATATAATAAAACTAAAGACTTTTCGGAGATATGAAGGATGCAATACTACTCTATAGGTACTCAAGATTGACGTGAGATAGACTGAAACTGAGTGTTTCACCGCCCCTTTAATGACAACTGAGATCTTACAGTGTGACTTACATCGGGGATCAGTTCGTACAGTCTGACAACTAACATTCGCAAATGATTTTGAAAAACTGCAGTGTGCAGGACACATTACGTGATGTATTTGTTGTAGAGGACATAGGCGTGCTCTGTGTTGCCCTCCTCTCCGTACACATGGGCCATGCGGATCATCTCCATGCCCGAGCGGAAGTATCTGCGGACGGGCACTGCTTCATTCATGTCCACCGTGCTGCCCTTCTTGGTCAAGGCCCGCACCCGCTCCTCTGGGGTCAAACTCACATCGGCATGGTCCAACATCATGTGGACGACGGCCCCAATCTAAGCCTTGTGAGGAAACATCACAGACAAAACAGCATTCCTGAATAAAACAGGATAATACCCCAGCCATTTAAACACCTCAGCAACTTAAAGGTGCAGTGTGTAATATTTATGAGGATCTACTGACAGAAATGTAATATAATTTACTTTGCTTTTAGTGGAGTATACTTGAAAGACCTTGCATAATGAACTGTTGTGTTTTTGTGGCATTTCTATCTATACACACTATTGACAGTAAAAGAAATGGACACAGCGACCCCATAGACTTCAACGGCGAAAAGTGATGTAAATTAGAAGCACTCACTTCCTGATAGCTGAGCGAACTGCGCAGGCACAGACTGAGCTTGATGACGTAGATGAAAGTGAAATCTGAATCACGTTGTTTAAATATTTTCTCCCATTGCTTTTGGCTCACTATGGGCTTCTCCCCATTCTTCTCCCTTGACTTTATCAGACTTTATGTCTCCACGTCCCCCAGACTGTCTCATAGACAGTAAAGATTGCTTGCGAGTGTCTCCTCAGGTCTATACGGTCATTTCTCAACTGTGCGACAGAGTCGCGTTGGTTATGACGCATTTGTTAGCCTATTTTTACAAAAACAGCTTCTGCGGGGCGATAGTGTAAGATACAAGGTAACGGAGCCTTTTATGCATTGTCGTGTTTCTTTAGAAATAAACAATGGACAAATGGAGTCTTTAAACGCCTCGGATGTAAAGTTATTCACTGTCAAAGTGACTCAAAAATGAATGGGAGTCAATGGGATGCTAACAGCAGGTGATGGCTTGGTTAGCAATGGCCGCCCCTATGGGTGGTTCGCTTTCCGAGTGCTAGATTACCCCCTTGACACACACCGCGGGTCTCCTTACAGTGAAGTCGCCGCCATGTTTCTACAGTAGCCCTAAAGGGACAAACTGCTCTACAGAGCGCTAGCTACTCTCTGATGTCTCAGAAAGACCACATATTTGTCCTGTGATTTCAATTCACAACCTCACCACTAGATGTCACTAAAATTCCCACACTGCACCTTTAAGGGACAGTAGCAACTCATAATGTAAAAACTATTACATTATTATCATTATATTCATCATGTAATAATTTTCTCAAAATGTAATAAAATCTTGAGCTCATACATTTTTTTACATTATGATAAAATTATTACATTATAAACTCACCAAAAACATGTAATATTTTCATTAAGGCAATAGCTTTTGAAACATGAAAAAATTTAAATATTGAAACATGAAAATAAAAATATTATTAGTATTTACAGTACATTTTTAAAAATCTAAAGTTATTCTAAAACTACTTGCAAAATGCCACATTTAAATATTCATGGTTTTATTATTATTATACGTTTATTCCTTTACAGTACATTAAAAATAAATTAAAAAATCCAGATAAATAAACAAAATCAGAACGTGTCCACCTTTAAACTACTGTAATCTGGTGGATTTTGTAGGCAGGTTAAGACTGTTTTTACATTTTTTAAATGTACTGTAAAGGGATACCAATGCTTTTATTAATATTATTAATAAATATTGCATTTCACAGGTAGTTTAAAACTGGAATTAAATTTTTTTTATTTTTACTGTAAGGGAATTCTAATGTCTTAATGTTTTAAAAGCTATTACAATAATGAAAATATGACAAGTTTTTGGTGTGTTTATAATGTAATACATTTCTCATAATGTAAACATTTTTATTACATTATGATAAAGATTGTATTACATTGTGAGAAAATGATTACATTATGAACATATTATTATTATAATAATAATGTAATACTTATTACATTAATTGCAATTTTTACATTTTACAACTTGAGGGTGAGTACATGATGACATTTTTCATTTCTGGCTGAACTGTCTGTCCCTTTAATAAATGTCAGATTCATTTACATATAGAGGTCTTAAAGGTACAGTAGCAAAACAATCATGTACATAAAATGTTTTGGTGCAAGAAAACTTTAGTAGCAGTATACGTTTACCAATAAAACACATCTGTTCAAATATGTGTACATTCTTACACTAGAGAGTATAATAAACCACTGAGTAGTGAACGAGTAGTAAACTAATTAAGTTGCTGTGCTGACAGAATGGGTCGAATAAAAATGTGAAATGCTGTTACAGCTGTAAACTGGTGATATTTCCCATTCAAACACTCACTTTACATTACTTGGCGTCATATCAAAACGCCTTCCCTTCATTGTATGTGTGAATTGTTATGGTGTGGGTGTGTGTGTGTGTGTGTAGCTTGCTGGCTAATGTTAGATTAACGCTTTAAAAAGCCTTACCCTGGTAATAATGACAGTCTGTGTCTCTCAGGTCAGTCACACCAGCTGGGAAAACCGTCCATTGCTTTTGACTGTGTTTCATGTGAATAAAGGCGCGTTCTGTAGCTCTGTGTCCATCCTTGATCTTAAACACTCACTCACTTCCTCTTCCTGTGTGTGTGTGTGTGTGTGTGTGTGTGTGTGTGTGTGTGTGTGTGTGTGTGTGTGTGTGTGTGTGTGTGTGTGTAGAGCTGCTCTCAGATCAGTGCTGTCTCCCTCCACAGGTTCTCACGCTCACTGACGGACAGACCGATCGATCGATCAGATTATTCAGGGTGTGTCCGTTAATATGTGACTGATCAACTGTTTACTTGCTGCCGTTAAACCAGGAAGCATTCTCAAATAATACGTTTACACGATATTATTATTACTACTTTTATTTTTCTTATTGGTGTTGGGTGTTGTTGTTGTTAATAATGTATTAAATGAAAAAGAATGCACAATAGAGGCATTATGATAACGATATTTTGATATTTGTTATAGCATAAAAAGTTAAATAATAAAAGATTTTAAATATTAAAAAATATTTGTTTAAATATTTATTTTTAGAATTATTATTTTTTAAATATGTATAAAGTATTTAAATATAAAACGTATATTAAATATTTTAAAGTGTCATTACTGTAAAATACTAAATGAAATATTGTATTCAAAATGGTATACTGTGTGTGTAGCATATATATATATATATATATATATATATATATATATATATATACGCCGATCAGGCTCCTGTAAGTGGGTGGGATATATATATTAGGCAGTAAGTGAACATTTTGTCCTCAAAGTTGATGTGTTATAAGCAGGAAAAATGGACAAGCGTAAGGATTTGAGCGAGTTTGGCCATATTGTGATGGCTAGACGACTGGGTCAGAGCATCTCCAAAACTGCAGCTCTTGTGGGCTGTTCCCGGTATGCAGTGGTCAGTATCTATCAAAAGTGCTCCAAGGAAGGAACAGTGGAGAACCGGCCACAGGGTCATGGGCAGCCAAGGCTCATTGATGCAAGTAGGGAGCGAAGGCTGGCCCGTGTGGTCCGATCAAACAGACGAGCTACTGGAGCTCAAACTGCTCCAGAAGTTAATGCTGGTTCTGATAGAAAGCTGTCAGAATACACAGAGCATCTCAGTTTGCTGCGTATGGGGCTGCATAGACCAGTCAGGGTGCCCATGCTGAACATCAGAACTGGACCACGGAGCAATAGAAGAAGGTGGATGTTACTTTGACACGCTCCACCTACCTAAGCATTGCTGAGACCATGTTCAGCCTTTCATGGAAACGGTACTCTGGTGGCTGTGGCTCTTCCAGCAGGATAATGCTCCTGACACAAAGCACAAATGCTTCAGGAATGGTTTGAGGATGTGGGATGTGCTGAACTAACAAGTCCGATCCATGGAGGCCCCACCTCACAACTTACAGGACTTAAAGGATCTGCTGCTAACATCTTGATGCCGCAGCACACCTTCAGGGGACTATTGGAGTCCATTACTCGTCAGGTCAGGGCAGCAAAAGGAGGACCAACACAATATTAGGAAGGTGGTCTTAATGTTATGCTTGATTGGTGTGTAAAATATTTAATAATTGAATAACTGATGACAGACTAAGCAGAATCCCAGTAAAAGAGATACATCTAAAAAAAATTGTTCTATGGCTTATATACGGGCATATGAATATTTATTTATTATACAAGTTTGGAACAACTTGATGTTGAGTAAATAACAACACTTTCATTTTTGGATGAACTGTCCCTTAAATGCAACAAAAATCATTTAAGTTGTCCCAACACAAATTAATAAAGCAAACTTCCTTTCTTTAAGTGGATTGAACACTTAACAGTGAAAATTAAGTTAGGATCAAATGTAGCCTGTAGAAAATGTGTTGGTTTAGCTCATTTTAAATCATTAATAAACAAGCAATTTGTTTCTCAGTATAGCTTTTGTCTAATTTTAGTACTTCACCTTAAATTAAGATAATATGAAAAATGATGCCTTGGAAATTAGCTGAAATATAAGTTTATCTTTAATATCTTATTTCAGTTCATTTTAATTTTATTTCAAGCATTGTTTGTTTTAGTCAGCAAAAATAACCCCGTATTCAGGTGACAAAAAAGACAGAAGAAAAAGAGTCAGAGGAAAAGAAAAAAAAATCAAACCTTCATTTTATTCAATATTCAATTTTCTTTTCAGTGTAGAAATAATATCACTCATGAAAAGATTGCAATAGTGGTAAAAGACAGACCACAGCAAATAGGCAAGTTAAACCCGTAATATTTGATACCCACATAATTCAAAATAGCTTTTCATATTTCAAGAAAACCCGTTATGCAAAGCCACCGGTTAAACGTCAGATCACAGACCGAACAGAGAATACAGCGGGAATCACAGTAGGCACAACCAGAGTCTAAAACATGACACCCAATAAAAGATGTCCAGCTCCCATTGTTAGGATCAAGGGGTGTATGAGTTCATCAAACATCCTTCGGTTGCTCATTTCTGAGCATCGTCAGCATTTGGCACAGGAATCCCATCAGTTACTTACATGGGTTATTAATATGAATCAGTGACTGCTGAAAAAGAACAGCGTAACACAGAACCGATGGTGGGTTTGATGAACAAAAAGTGAAAAAGTGCAGCTTGTTTGAGATGTTGTTTGAGATAAGGGCTGTTGTATTTTAAAGGGACGGTTTGAGAGTTTTTGGACTGTGGTGTTGCATTATAAAGGTATAAAATCTGTCTTTGTTTGCTTTTAACAAATAAACAAAACAAAAAAAATTATATATATATAAAAACATACATACAGGCTTGATGAGCAGAAGAAACTCTTTTAAAAACATTAGAAATAGTAATGTGTCCAAACTTGTGTCCTGTACTGTGTATATATATATATATATATACTTTTGGCCTGTAGTGTATGTATATGTATATATATATTTGTTGAGGGACTGAAAAGGGCCAGAGTGAATCTGAACTGAATGGCCAGCAGAAAATATATATATGATTTATACATCTGTAGTCTATGCTAAACTCTAATACTATAATAGAAAGTGCAACTCACATGCCATATAAACAATCAAAAATCAATCCGTTTCCCACAAAACATCAACATATACTTTCAAAAATATGCATAATTGTCTCTGTATTACACAATTCGTCCAGGAATAAAAAAGAAAACGAGGAAACTCTACGACGGCTCGGTAATTAAATGGAAACAGAGGCCACAGAATCAACCGACATCCAGCGGGACAGTGAACGTTATTTCTGTATCTGTGACACTGAATGAATGAATGAAGTAATCTCAGACCTAACATTCCTGACGTGCTATGAGCGGATGAGGAGACGACATCCATGTCTTTTAGTGAGCGTCCCGTACAGCGAATATGAGTGTTAATATACGCCGCATACTGAAGAGTTCAAGTTTCAAGATCACAGTTCAAATGTTTCGATTCATCCACTTCTGACTCGTCTGGATGATTTTCTCACTGGAAAACAGAAGACAAAAAGACAGAACAATTTCATTTTACAATGCAAGAAAATCACAATTTGCAACAGATGTTTTCTGTATTCTTTCATTAACTCTGGTCAGTTATATAAGCAAAGTCAGATGGTTGTACACTTATGATTGTATTTAAATCATATAATGTGTTGCAGTTTAGCCTGACAAGTCAGATCCACATCAAGATGAAGGTTGTGTCTGAGAACACACCATTGACAGCTCAAGCCGAGGGGCGGATAAACGGTTGTCTTTAAAAGTCCCTCTGCATGTAATAGGATAGTAATACAAGTACCCAGAGCAACGAAGGTGAAGCAGAGCTAGCTGACAGATTAAACTTTCGCCGTATCCGGTCGGCTAAACTCAGAACACTTCTTCCCTTCTTAAGAATGACTTCAGTGCTGTTCTTTGTTCTTTTCTCAGAGAAAAGCTCAACTCCAAGTCTTCCAGAGTCGATTTGAGAGAAGCCGTTCTCCAGCTTCTTTGTTTTACAACCCCAAATCAGAAAAAGTTGGGACAGTATGGAATGTGCAAATAAAATAAAAAAGAAGTGACTTCTAAAATTACTCTGCCTTGTATTTCATTGCAGACAATATGAACACAAAATATTTCATGTTTTGTCTGGTCAACTACATGTCATTTGTAAATATGCATCCTTTCCTGTCATTCAGACCTGCAACACATTTCAAAAAAAGTTGGGACAGTAAAGCATTTACCACTTTGTAATGTTGCCATTCCTTTTCACAACACTTAAAAGACGTTTAGGGACTGAAGACACCAAGTGATGAAGTGTTTCAGGTGTAATTTTGTCCCATTCTTCCTGCAAACAAGTCTTAAGGTGGGCAACAGTACGGGGTCTTCGTTGTCTCATTTTGCGCTTCAAAATGCGCCACACATTCTCTATTGGAGACAGGTCGGGACTGCAGGCAAGGCCAGTCAAGTACCCGTACCCTCTTCCTCCGCAGCCAGGACTTTGTAATGTGTGCAGAATGTGGTTTTGCATTGTCTTGTTGAAATATGCATGGACGTCCCTGGAAAAGATATCTTCTTGAAGGCAGCATATTATGCTCCAAAATCTCTATGTACTTTTCAGCATTAATGGTGCCTTCACAGAAGTGCAAGTTACCTTTGCCAAGGGCACTGACACAACCCCATACCATGACAGACCCTGGCTTTTGGACTTGTTGCTGGTAACAGTCTGGATGATCCTTTTCTTCTTTGGTCCGGAGCACACGGCGTCCATTCCTCCCAAAAAACACCTGAAATACTGATTCATCTGACCACAGTACACATTTCCACTGTGTGATGGTCCATCCCAGAGGCCTCCGAGCCCAGAGAAGTCGACAGCGCTTCTGGACACTGTTAACATAAGGCTTCCTTTTGGCACAGTACAGTTTTAACTGGCATTTGTGGATGTAACTACGTATTGTGGTACTTGACAAAGGTTTGCCAAAGTAGTCCTGAGCCCATGTGGTGATATCGCTTATAGATGAATGACGATTCTTGATGCAGTGCCGCCTGAGGGATCGGAGATCAAGGTTGTTCAGCTTAGGCTTGCGGCCTTGTCCTTTACGCACTGAAATTCCTCCAGATTCCTTGAATCTTGTAATTATGTTATGCACTGTTGAATGTGAAATATCCAAATCTCTTCCTATCTTTCTTTGAGGAACATTGTTTTTAAACATTTCAATAATTTTTTCACGTATTTTTTGGCAAACTGGCGATCCTCGGCCCATCTTTGCTCCTAAAGGATTAGATCTTTCTTGGATGCTGCTTTTGTACCAAATCATAATTTCAATCACCTGTTGACATCACCTGTTTCAAATCACATCACAATCACATCACATTAACCCTTTTACCTCATTACTAGCCCTAAATTGCTCCTGTCCCAACTTTTTTTGAAATGTGTTGCAGGTCTGAATGACAGGAAAGGATGCATATTTACAAATGACATGAAGTTGACCAGACAAAACATGAAATATTTTGTGTTCATATTGTCTGCAATGAAATACAAGTCAAAGTAAATTTAGAAATCGCTACTTTCTTTTTTTATTTGCGTTTTCCAAACTGTCCCAACTTTTTCTGATTTGGGGTTGTACAAGTAGCAGAACCGCCACAACTCTGCCGTCATAATGTTAAGCCCCGCCCACCGACTCTATACATGATGTGATTGGCCTGACCAGAGCTTGGTTTTTACAGCTCACAAGCCAACGGAGAGTTGCTAGACGCCCTGACTGGAAATTACATTTGCTTTCACTAGGGAGCGTCCAGATTTCTAGGCTAGTTGCAGTTCATAATTATGTTACATTCTGCTTTTTACTTACTTGCCATAGCCGAGTTAAAGGTGCAGTATGTAACTTTTCCGCCCACTAGAGGGCGCCTATTCAAAACAAAGGTGTAGTTTGATGACGCCAAGTTTGAGCAGAAATCATGTTCATGATGTGATTATTAACGTTACTGTAGTGTGAAGCAGAGCAGCACAGTGTTGTGGAGCTAAGCGAGGCCGCTGGAGCGATTGTTAATAAGATGAACGCAACACACACGCAGGCACTAATGAGGAATATATATGTCTATGATCGCGCCGGTATTTTGACCTTACTCAAAGGAAGTTATGGCCTCGGGAATACTAGATGAGATTAGTCTGATATGAGGTTAAAAAAAAATACTATAATTTTCAGCAGTTTTGAAATGATGAAAGTGAAGATTGTCTCGTATTTATTGAAAATGTCCAACAAGTCATGGGGGAAAATAATGTTATTCATAATTTCATATTAAATAAATAGCACTATATGAAAATAAGTATCTAACAATGAAGATACATCTCGCCATGATATTTGTGTATTATTAAAGGGTTACTTCAGCGATTAGCATATGGCTTTGTATCAGTAGAAACCCTGGAGTATATTCAAATGATTGTGCTTTCCCCCCTCATATCCCCCTGAGACGAGAGATTTCTGCATTTTATTTCTGGAAAAATTCCTCCTATGATGCAAATTGATGATATTTGCATCCTAGGAAGAATGTTTGCCCAAAGGCTAAAGACTACAGCCAGCAGAGGGAGCCATTTCCGCATGTTTTGAACCCGCGCATGGGGATGGAGATCACACTCAGAGCTTAGCTCGCAGCTACAGGCACTCATTTAAACGGAGATATGGTGAGCAATGTAAGTCTTTTAACTTCTCAAATTAATTTCTATGAAAGTAAAGTTTGCAAAGGCATGAACTGAAACGCGCCAGACTGAACTCGCGTTGTGAATGTATGCCGCGAGTGTAGTCGCAATTACCTCAGCTCTCATCACAAGAGCTCATCAGCTCGTTTATCTCACTCCTGCAGTTAGTGCTCAGTGCTGTGATACTCGCGCGGTGACTCACTCATTATATTGAACACACACGTTCAGTTCTTAATTGTAATGTCTGTTCTCTAACTCAGTCACAGTAATCCAGTAGTGGTGGCTTTGGGAATGGCCTCAAAGGGCAGCGAAGCATTCTGGGATTTGTAGTCTTTCATCCCCATGAGACAAAAATACATTTTCTGTCTTTTCACAGCCTAGAAGGCACCAAATTCAAAAATAATTTCACATTTCTACTTCATTGATGACCCAGTTTAAATACAGGTTCATCTTCCCAGCGCTGAAGTTCCCCTTTTAGAGTTTTTTTAACTTCATTTTTTCTATTTCACACCATAGGTACAGTTTACGGTACATTTACGGTACAGTTCAGTAAAAATGTTTTTTTTTTTTTTTTTATCTGTGAAACTGATAAAGATAGTGACCCCTTAAATTCTCTAAAACATCAGACTTCACACTACATACATATATTTATTTATTCTTCAATATGGTGTACAAAAAAAAACATTTTAACCCTGGACTAAACTGTTAAACATATGACAACCAGCATCTGGTTATGGTAACTATTGACGTGTTGCTCACGCTATAACACTGCCTATTAACCATGAACATCTCTTAACTCTTTCCCCGTCAGCATTTTTTTTTTTTAAAGTTGCCAGCCACCGCCAGGGTTTTTGACAATTTTCACAAAATTTAATAGCCCATAGAATATTTTGTTTAATGAATATCTGAGCAAGCAATATATATCAAAATAAAGAGCTGACTCTCTACTTTTAAACAAAAAAACCCGTTTTATTCTAGCTTCATGCATTCCTTTTTGAATATGGATAAGTTTCATAAAAAATAGCAACATTTTGAACAAAAAGCTGAGAAAATCCAGTTTTTGTGAAAGACCAGTGTCCAGATCTGTGTCCAGATCAGATTCAGAGAGGATCTTTAACTGTAATGAACTACAGAAAATACCAGTACTGACTAGATTCCTGAGAGGTCTAATGCGTTAAAATCTCAACAACAACAAAAAAAAGGCAGTCATTTTGCAAATTTACCAACGAGTGTGCTTGAGGAACTGAACAGGATGTGGTTGAAATTATGGGTCGCTCACGACACGCGGCTCTTCTGCATTCTTCAGTTCCTTGAAAAGTCTAAGTGTTGCAAATCATTTCCAGCAGCTCTGAACACACACACATTACGAGGTTCCTCTCTATATCACTGCACGCTTCTGCAAGGCGGTCACACAATGATTTGGTGGACAAAAGCTTTTCAAAAATTAAACACTTTTGTTAATTATATTAGTGTTGTTAAACTACTGAAAGGGTTAGTTCACCCAAAAATGAAATGTCTGTCATTAACTCCTCCCCCTAATGTCGTTCCACACCCGTAAGACCTCCGTTCATCTTCACACACAGTTTAAGATATTTTATATTTAGTTTGAGAGCGTATGCAAGTGTATGCACACTATACTGTCCATGTCCAGAAAGGGAATAAAAACATCATCACAGTAGTCCATATGAGACATCAGTGGGTTAATTATGATATATGAGATATCAGTGGGATCTATCTAATGTTAGTGAATGAGATGAGGAGCAGGATGAGGAGCAGGACTGAAGCATTAGAGGTAGATGGACTCGATCTCCTCATCTGTGTCTGATCATCTCTGATCATTAATCATCATATAAATCTAATCTATCTAATGTAATTATCCACAAATAAGGATACAGTATTTTAAAAATTGTCATATCATGTAATCATGCACAAACTGAACTTGACTTGACCATCTCTGAGGAAAGCTAGGTGAGATTTTGATACAGCGAGAGGGAAGACATTGATGACAAAAGGAGAATGCGTATCGCTATCTCTACAGGAACTTATGTGCCTTTTTAGCACACATTTGCAAATGTAAATTATAGCGGTCTGAAAAAAATTATCAAGCAATTTTTTTTTTATCGTGCGATTAATTGATTTATTGACTATAACGACAGGCGTAACTACGAGTCGCTCAACATACGTCATTTACTCAGTTTACTCATTAACAACTTATTGGTTGTAGGTCTATCCAATCGAGGTCTATCAAACTTTCCTGGTTCGGATGAAACGCCCCAATAATCACATTCCAATGTGAGCAGTATCAGACTCATATTCTGAATTGAGTATGAACACGTCAGGCTAGTTGATCGCATGAATGAAATGTATTTTTTAAATAAATTAACCCTCTGTGTGTGCATATCGCTACTTACATGCTGGTTGAGTTTTTGGTAATCTGAGGTTTTGGGTCTCCGTGTGCCTCTTGATCTCCAGCCCTCAACGACAAAAGCAATTATCTGCATGAGAGGGCGAAAGGAATTAGAAGTCATTGCAATTTTGTCATCTTTAAAAAGCATCAGTAAAAACTGAAAAGCATCTCTGTGGCGCCACTCACCTTACGCTTGTTGTAATTGGCGATATACAGCACCGCCACCAGGATGATGGCACAGACCAGATAGGCGAAGAAGTGGCTGCTCTCTGCGGTATGTGGTATCTCACACTGGGCATCCACCTTTTGCTTTTTGTTACTGCCCAGGTTCTCAGTTTTGTGGTCAGCTGTACCCTGTTTCTCTGACTGATCACCAGGTCCTTTATTGCCACCATTATTGTCTTCTTCATTAGAGTTGACCGCTTGACTGTCTGTAGGGGTCTTGGATTCAGTCTGATGACCTTCAGCATTTTTAGACTTATCTGTATTTTGGTCATCCGTGGATGGCTTTTTTACAACAACCTTTGAGTCATCTTTACCAGTTTTAGAGGATGCTTTACCATGGACAGACGTTTCATGTGTCCCTTCATCTTTTTTAGCAGGTTTAGCGACTGTTGGTACATCTTGTTTTTCTTCAGTCGTCTTGTCTTTTATGTCTGATGTTGATGGGTTTTCTGAACCACCTCCAAGAGCTTTAGGGTTGGATTTTTTACTCTCAGTTGTTGAGGTCTGCTCTTTGTCTTCATTTATGTTTTTATCTGTCTCCACTGAGTTTGAAGCCGGTTTAGGTGGATCACCACCAGCTTTATTTGCCACTTGTCCCCGCTTATTGCTTTTTGTCTCAGTTGTTGCGACCTGTGGGTTGGTGTCTTTGCTCTCAGTTGGTAAGGTCTGCTCTTTATCTTCATCTATGATTTTATCTGTCTCCACTGAGTTTGAAGCCGGTTTAGGTGGATCAGCAGCAGCTTTATTTGCCACTTGTCCCCGCTTATTGCTTTTTGTCTCAGTTGTTGCGACCTGTGGGTTGGTGTCTTTGCTCTCAGTTGGTGAAGTCTGCTCTTTATCTTCATTTATGTTTTTATCTGTCTCCACTGAGTTTGAAGCCGGTTTAGGTGGATCAGCAGCAGCTTTATTTGCCACTTGTCCCCGCTTATTGCTTTTTGTCTCAGTTGTTGCGACCTGTGGGTTGGTGTCTTTGCTCTCAGTTGGTGAGGTCTGCTCTTTATCTTCATCTATGATTTTATCTGTCTCCACTGAGTTTGAAGCCGGTTTAGGTGGATCAGCAGCAGCTTTATTTGCCACTTGTCCCCGCTTATTGCTTTTTGTCTCAGTTGTTGCGACCTGTGGGTTGGTGTCTTTACTCTCAGCTGGTGAGGTCTGCTCTTTATCTTCATCTATGATTTTATCTGTCTCCACTGAGTTTAAAGTCGGTTTAGGTGGATCAGCAGCAGCTTTATTTGCCACTTGTCCCCGCTTATTGCTTTTTGTCTCAGTTGTTGCGACCTGTGGGTTGGTGTCTTTGCTCTCAGTTGGTGAGGTCTGCTCTTTATCTTCATCTATGATTTTATCTGTCTCCACTGAGTTTGAAGCCGGTTTAGGTGGATCAGCAGCAGCTTTATTTGCCACTTGTCCCCGCTTATTGCTTTTTGTCTCAGTTGCTGTGACCTGTGGGTTGGTGTCTTTGCTCTCAGTTGGTAAGGTCTGCTCTTTGTCTTCATCTATGTTTTTATCTGCATCCACTGAGTTTGAAGCCGGTTTAGGTGGATCACCACCAGCTGTATTTGCCGCTTGTCCCCGCTTATTGCTTTTTGTCTCAGTTGTTGCGACCTGTGGGTTGGTGTCTTTGCTCTCAGCTGGTGAGGTCTGCTCTTTATCTTCATCTATGATTTTATCTGTCTCCACTGAGTTTGAAGCCGGTTTAGGTGGATCAGCAGCAGCTTTATTTGCCACTTGTCCCCGCTTATTGCTTTTTGTCTCAGTTGCTGTGACCTGAGAGTTGGTTTCTTTGCTCTCAGTTGGTGAGGTCTGCTCTTTGTCTTCATCTATGTTTTTATCTGTCTCCACTGAGTTTGAAGCCGGTTTAGGTGGATCAGCAGCAGCTTTATTTGCCGCTTGTCCCCGCATTTTTTTAGGACTTTTTAGAGAGCCACGTTTACTTCGCAACGGAAAAGGGCAAACTGAAAAATACCACAACAGCGAATCACAATAAAGTCTTGGGCCTAGCACACAGTTACATCGCACTATTCTATCACAAACAGCAATATTTTCTTAACCTTTCAACATTTTATCATGACTTGTATAGGATGGCATTCAACACGAATACAAAGTACATTTTTCACATATCTGTACTTTACCAGGGTATCCGCGGGGTCTTGAAAAGTATTAAAAGGTGATAAACAAATTTGTGAAAATTAAGACCCTTATAAAGTCTTATCACGGCTTTATAAAGTCTTACATTTTGAAAGTATTTTGTTCAAGCTTTATCAAAAGAGTTTGACTCCAAAAATTATTTATGAATATATTTATTTTCATCCCCATAAGTATTAAAAAACAACGGGGCTCTCTGTCTGAGATCGGTTCGGAGCGCGCGCGCCAGAGATGGAAATTAGCACCGCCACCTGCCAAATGCGGCTGATTTTGAGTTGTGGCGGGTAAACTCGCTTCACCTACCGAGCTGTTTCACCTCTTTGTAAACTTTGCATGCGAGTGCTGCCGTATGTGCGCATATGACTAGTCGTTTTCTCCGTCATCACTCGCGTGAAGACGCACTGTGAGACTCGCAAATATTCACTTCTCTTTCAAGTCTTGCGCTTAAACGGACAAACTCACACAAGAAGTATGTCAACATGTCCATCTTGACGAGTATTGTAGCAGACATAGTATGTATATAATATGCCTTAAGTGAACTGTATAGTATGCACATTCGAGAAAGACGAGCATATCCCTGCATCAGGTCTTAAAGGCGCAGTAGCCTTTACTGCTGCCGGAGTGATGTCCTTATATTTAGTTTGACATTAAACAATGCTCTTGATTGAATAGCTTTTGTAAGTTTAATAAGGATTAATCTTTAATTTAAACAGTTAAATATGCAGTTATTTTACATTTGATTACTTTATTCAATTTCTGTACCTTCTGCAGGCCAGTAGGCCTGTGCATTATTATTTAATGAACACATGAGCGAGGTCGAGTTAAACATTTTAGTTTGAATTTTAGTTTTCGGTTTTCAGCTTTGGTTTCTTCTTTTTTGTTTAGGCCAAGAATTTTTATTTCGGTGCATCCCATTCTGACAATGTTCTGCTCGGTGTGTCGTCAACACGCTTCAAAGATGCCAGAATGAAAAGTTTCATTGTTGGGACTAAAAACCATACAACTGGAAGCCATAAAAGACCACGAATCATCCAAATGCCACATCCAGGTAAAAAAAAAAAAAAAAAGAGCGCACGGAGCCCTACTTATTTAATGAAATGTATATCAGTACATGTTTTGTGTGTGTATAAGAGAGATTTGTTCATTTTACTGAACGAGATTCAAAGACCCGAGTCCGCGAAATAATTGAGACTTGAGATTAAATAAACTGCTTAAGAATTGTAGAGCTTGTAGTATTAATTTTCACATGCAGTTACACATTGTCAGTTAAAAACAAAAAAGTGGCTGGTAAAAACATTGAGTGATAGACTTTGAAAAAAGTTAATTTCCATCCCTGGCGAGCGCTGTCTACAGGTGACGTCATGTATTTTGCAAAATGCTTAGTTAGGTGATGTGTTGCCCTCCATACGTTGCGAAACATATGCAATATAAGCGGTCTTGTAATGTAAATTGGTCTACGATAGAGATTTTAAGTCTTCATTCGACTACAACTGTTTATTAAAGGTTTGTTGCTGATTAGAACTTGAAGTGCGATGAGGTCTTAAAATATTTTGAGAAGGTCTTTAAAAAGTCTTAAAAAGGTATTGAAATTAACTTCAGGATTCCTGTATATACCCTGTTTACTTAAGTAGAATCAATAGTGCATACTTTTTACTTTTACTTCGTTACATTTTGCAGCAAATATTTTACTTTCTACTAGACTACATTTCTACAGCATTTCGTTACATTTTCTGATCAGTTTCAGGGCTGGAGATTAAGGTTTGTTCGGATAATTAATGGATAATAATAGGCTAATGTATGAACTGATGGTTGCGCTGTTGACAATTGCGCAGCCTCTCAAGGAGAAATGGAAACAGACTAAAGCCGCTAGTACAGAGAAACTCAGTAACATACTGCAGTAAATATTTAAAATGTGAAGGTTTTTATATTTGATAACGTATAATACAGTTAAAAAAACATCACATGACATGACCAAGAGTGCTGTTTTCCTGAATACCATCATGACCGAAAATGTGACACTGATTTCATGACAGTTCCATAAACAATTCATTAAAATTAGTCACTTACATTTTAGATGCAATAAAAACTGCTTTTGTTCTATTACAGCAGCGAAAATATTTCCAAGATCAGATCATATTTCCACATCAGAACCACAACGCATCTCACAGCAATAGTGTGATAATGAATGATTCAGCGTTCGAATGAATCGGTTGAATCAAAGATTCAATAAACTGTTCGTAAACGACTGCCTCATTCATGAACGAATCAGCCGTTTGAACGAACCGACTCAATGACTCACTCATTAAGACCTGCCGCCACCTACTGGTAGTTTAGTTTCATGTTTAAACATTCTTTCCAATGTTTCTTATTGTATAAAAAATATATTAAGTAAATATGGCTCTGGTTAATTGTACTTTTACTAAAGTAAATATGGCTCTGGTTACTTGTACTTTTACTTAAGTAAATATGGCTCTGGTTACTTGTACTTTTACTTAAGTAAATATGTGTCATGTCTGCGACCTGATCTGTCTCATGTTGTCATGTCTCATTGTTTTGTGTTGACAGTTCACCATGTGCGCTGCCGTCAGTGTGGTGTTTTCCCCACCCCCTTGTTATTCCATCAGCACTATCACGCACCGCTCTCACCTGTGATCAATCTGACTTCCCCTATTTAATCCTCTCGTGTTTGCTGTCTTGTGCCAGATTGTCTGTGTTTGTTTACCTTGCGATTCGGCCAGCCTTTCTCCTGTCCTGTCTTGGTATTCTCGTGTTGTGTCCCGTTTTGAGGCTCCAGTGCCTGTTTGAGTTGCTTTTAGTTTTCTCTCTCCTCTCCTGCCGCCCCAGACTGCTCGCGCGCTGTTCCTGCCCGTTTGTCTGCCGCCCTCGGCTCTGGGCCGCCTCGCTTCAGGCCCGCGCTCCTCGCCCACCAGCTGTCTCTCTCACTGCCGGACGCTTCGCCCCGCCCTCCCGGGCGCTCCGATCTACGCCGCGGGTTGCTTCTTCGGCCTTCCTGAAGACCGCACGGGACCGAGCTGCCAGCGCCCCCTGCTGTTCTTCTTGATAATTTTTGTTCTACTGATCTGCCCAGTTGTGTGCAAGTACTGTTGTTTAATAAATTAAGTTTTGTGTCTGCAACTGAATCTCGTCCTGATTCGTGACAGGACAATCTGGCCACAATGGATTCAGCAGACACCGATCAGGTTCGCACAGCGCTCGTCCAGCAAGGTGTCCTGTTAGGCCAGCAAGTTACCCAGCTTACCACCACTTCACGGGAGGTAGAGATTCTGACTGCTCAGGTGGCCGATCTCAGTGCACGTGTTCTAGAGCTCCAGCAGGGAGTCGTGGGGGCTCAACCGCCCAACCTCCCTGTGCAACCCGCTCCTCACCATGAGCCCGAACCCCATGCCAACAGCCCACCACCTTACGACGGGGATCCTAACTCTTGTCGGGCTTTTTTGTCCCAATGCTCCCTAGTGTTCGCACTGCAGCCCCGCCGCTACGCCACTGAAGACTCCTGGGTGGCGTATGTCCTAACTTTGCTCACCAGTAAGGCTCGTGAGTGGGGTACAGCCGTCTGGGATGCCCAAGCACCCTTTTGCCGTTGTTTTAAAGACTTCCGTGAAGAAATGATCAAATTGTTCGATCGATCAGCAAGGGGTGATGAGGCAGCTTCCAAGCTGGTCCGGCTCTCGCAGGAGGGTCGTTCCGTCACTGACTACGCCATCCAGTTCCAAACCTTGGCGGCCTCCTGCGACTGGAATAAGGGTGCCCTGCGCTCCAGGTTTCTTGACGGACTGGATGACAGCATCCAGGACGAGATTGCCACCCACGAGCTGCCCCGTGACATGGACTCTATGGTCGACCTGGCCCTTCGTATTGAGTCTCGACTCCTTCGTCGCCGCCAACGTCGGTCTGGTAACCCATTCTGGAGGTTGGGGGAGGGCTCCTTTTCTCAAGTCACCCCTGTCCAGTCTTCACCTCTCCCCGCAGACCCTGAACCCATGCAATTGGGCCATCTCCGTCTAACACCTCAGGAGAAGCAGGATCGTCTGGCTAGAGGTTTATGCCTTTACTGTGGGAAGCCTGGGCATTTTGCTCTAAAGTGCCCTTTAAAAGCCAAAGCCCACCAGTGAATCGGGGACTCCTGGTGGGCGCATCTCCTTGTGTTAATACCCCTGGTTCTCGCACGCTGTTACCCGTCTCCATCCAGCATGAAGGCTTCTCCAGCTCCTGCCAGGCCCTCGTGGACTCTGGGGCTGAGGGCAATTTTCTGGACAGCACGGTTGCTAAGCAGTGGGGCATTCCAGCTATCCCCCTCTCCTCGCCCATTCCGGTGTGGTCGTTGGCGGGCCAGCTTATCTCCACCATTACCCACATCACTCCTCGTGTAAGTCTTATTGTCTCAGGCAATCACCGTGAGGGTATTGAGCTGTACCTACTGAATTCACCGGGTGCTCCTATCATTCTGGGGCATCCGTGGCTGGTGCAGCACAACCCTCACGTGGATTGGTCTGGGAATTCTGTGTTAGCCTGGAGTCAGTTTTGTCTAGCGTCTTGTCTGGGTCCTGCTTCTTGTCCTGGTTCTGTGTGTCCTGTTTCTCAGGTGGAGGCAGCAGATCTGACCGGAGTCCCGGCGGAGTACCGTGATCTTCATCGGGTCTTCAGCAGGTCCCGAGCCATGTCCCTACCGCCCCACCGGCCGTATGATTGTGCTATTGATCTCCTCCCAGGCACTTCTCCGCCCAAGGGTCGGTTATATTCCCTTTCTGGTCCTGAACGAGAGGCCATGGACAGGTATATTCAAGAATCTCTTAGTGCCGGCCTCATCCGCCCCTCTTCCTCGCCCGCCGGGGCAGGGTTCTTCTTCGTTGAGAAGAAAGATGGTTCTTTGCGGCCCTGCATTGACTACCGAGGGTTAAACGACATTACTGTCAAGAACAGGTACCCCCTACCGCTCATGTCGTCTGCTTTTGAGTTATTGCAGGGAGCTCAGGTCTTCACCAAGTTAGACCTCCGCAACGCATACCATCTGGTGCGGATTCGTGAGGGGGATGAGTGGAAGACAGCGTTTAATACCCCTACGGGACACTTTGAATATTTAGTCCTACCTTTTGGTCTGACTAATGCTCCAGCTGTCTTCCAGGCCTTGGTCAATGATGTGGTGAGGGACATGGTAAATAAGTTTGTCTTTGTGTATCTGGATGACATTCTCATCTTTTCCCCTTCTCTACAGGTACACACTCAGCACGTTCGCAAGGTCCTTCAACGGCTGTTAGAGAACCAGCTCTTTGTAAAGGCGGAGAAGTGCGAGTTCCACTCCGAGTCAGTTACATTCCTGGGGTATGTCATCTCAGCGGATGGGATCAGGGCTGATCCCGCCAAGGTAAGGGCCGTAGCCGAGTGGCCAGTCCCCAACACCCGCAAGGCGCTGCAGCGGTTCCTGGGGTTCGCCAATTTTTATAGGCGCTTCATCAGGAACTTCAGTCAGGTAGCTGCACCCTTAACGGCTCTCACCTCCACCAAGGTACCGTTCAGATGGAATAGTCAGGCTCAGGAGTCCTTTGATGTCCTTAAGTCCCGTTTCATCTCTGCTCCTGTTCTCTCTATTCCAGATCCTGATCGGCAATTCATTGTCGAGGTGGATGCCTCCGATGTTGGGGTAGGCGCGGTCCTGTCTCAGCGGTGCCCTAAGGACGGGAAGGTGCATCCCTGTGCCTTCTTCTCCCATCGGCTGAGCCCGGCTGAATGTAACTATGACATTGGAAACAGGGAACTGTTGGCAGTCAGGTTGGCCTTGGGTGAGTGGCGTCACTGGCTGGAGGGGTCGGCGCAGCCCTTCCTGGTCTGGACGGACCACAAGAACCTTGAGTACGTCCGTTCGGCCAGGAGGGTGAGTTCAGGTTTTGGTGGCCGTCCATGGCCCCGGATGTCAGGCAATTTGTGTTGGCTTGCTCGACTTGTGCTCAGAACAAGAATTCTAACCGCCCGTCTGTTGGTCTGCTCCAACCCTTGCCCATTCCCTCTCGTCCCTGGTCACACCTGGCCCTTGACTTCATCACTGGGCTACCACCCTCGAGAGGCAACACCGTCATCTTGACGGTAGTGGATCGTTTTTCCAAAGCGGCCCACTTCATCCCCATGCCCAAACTCCCCTCTGCCAAGGAAACTGCTCAGACTGTGATAGACCACGTGTTCCGGATTCATGGCCTTCCGGTTGATGTGGTTTCTGATAGGGGGCCACAGTTTGTTTCTCGGTTTTGGAAGGAATTCTGTCGACAGATCGGGGCCTCTACGAGTCTATCCTCAGGCTTTCACCCCCAGACCAACGGGCAGTGCGAGCGAGCTAATCAGGATCTCGAGAGAGCTCTCCGCTGCCTGACCTCCCAGAATCCTAGTTCCTGGAGCCAACAGTTGTCGTGGGTGGAATATGCCCACAACTCCCTGCCTGTAGCGTCGACAGGTATGTCCCCATTTCTGTGTTCTATTGGTTACCAACCTCCTTTGTTTCCCTCACAGGAACCCGATGCTGCGGTCCCGTCCGCCTTGGCCTTCATCCAGCGTTGCCGCCGCACAAGGAAGAGGGCTGAGGGGGTCTTGGCCCGGACTTCCAGACGGACCAAGGCAGCAGCCGATCGTCATCGGATTCCCTCACCTCGTTATGTGTGTGGTCAAAGAGTATGGCTATCTACCAAGGACCTGCCTCTCAGGGTTGCCTCTCGTAAATTGGCTCCCAGGTTCATTGGGCCATACCGCATCACCAAGGTTCTGAATCCGGTGGCGATTAGGCTCCAGCTTCCTCCTTCTCTTGGTCGGGTTCACCCTGTTTTCCATGTATCCAGGGTCAAGCCTGTGTTTAGGTCCCATCTTAATCCTGTTATTTCTTCCCCTGCCCCCCCTTCCCCTCGCTTAGTGGATGGCGCTCCTGTTTACACTGTCAGGAGACTGTTGAATGTCAGACGCCGGGGCAGGGGCTTCCAGTATCTTGTGGACTGGGAGGGCTACGGTCCGGAGGAGAGGAGCTGGGTTCCGGCTCGGGACATCTTGGACCAGACGTTGGTCAGGGACTTCCGTCGGCGACGAGGTGAGCCCCTCCCTGGGGCGCCTAGGGGCGCTCCTGGGGAAGGGGGGGGGGGGGGGGGGGTACTGTCATGTCTGCGACCTGATCTGTCTCATGTTGTCATGTCTCGTTGTTTTGTGTTGACAGTTCACCATGTGCGCTGCCGTTAGTGTGGTGTTTTCCCCACCCCCTTATTATTCCATCAGCACTATCACGCACCGCTCTCACCTGTGATCAATCTGACTTCCCCTATTTAATCCTCTCGTGTTTGCTGTCTTGTGCCAGATTGTCTGTGTTTGTTTACCTTGCGATTCGGCCAGCCTTTCTCCTGTCCTGTCTTGGTATTCTCGTGTTGTGTCCCGTTTTGAGGCTCCAGTGCCTGTTTGAGTTGCTTTTAGTTTTCTCTCTCCTCTCCTGCCACCCCAGACTGCTCGCACGCTGTTCCTGCCCGTTTGTCTGCCGCCCTCGGCTCTGGGCCGCCTCGCTTCAGGCCCGCGCTCCTCGCCCACCAGCTGTCTCTCTCGCTGCCGGACGCTTCGCCCCGCCCTCCCGGGCGCGCCGATCTACTCCGCGGGTTGCTTCTTCGGCCTTCCTGAAGACCGCACGGGACCGAGCTGCCAGCGCCCCCTGCTGTTCTCCTTGATAATTTTTGTTCTACTGATCTGCCCAGTTGTGTGCAAGTACTGTTGTTTAATAAATTAAGTTTTGTGTCTGCAACTGAATCTCGTCCTGATTCGTGACAATATGGCTCTGGTTACTTGTTCTTTTACTTAAGTAAATATGGCTCTGGTTACTTGTTCTTTTACTTAAGTAAATATGGCTCTGGTTACTTGTACTTTTACTTAAGTAAATATGGCTCTGGTTACTTGTACTTTTCCTAAAGTAAATATGGCTCTGGTTACTTGTACTTTTACTTAAGTAAATATGGCTCTGGTTACTTGTTCTTTTACTTAAGTAAATATGGCTCTGGTTACTTGTACTTTTCCTAAAGTAAATATGGCTCTGGTTACTTATTCTTTTACTTAAGTAAATATGGCTCTGGTTACTTGTACTTTTCCTAAAGTAAATATGGCTCTGGTTACTTGTACTTTTACTTAAGTAAATATGGCTCTGGTTACTTGTACTTTTACTTAAGTAAATATGGCTCTGGTTACTTGTTCTTTTACTTAAGTAAATATGGCTCTGGTTAATTGTACTTTTACTTAAGTAAATATGGCTCTGGTTACTTGTACTTTTACTTAAGTAAATACGGCTCTGGTTACTTGTACTTTTACTTAAGTAAATACGGCTCTGGTTACTTGTACTTTTACTTAAGTAAATATGGCTCTGGTTACTTGTTCTTTTACTTAAGTAAATATGGCTCTGGTTACTTGTACTTTTACTTAAGTAAATATGGCTCTGGTTACTTGTACTTTTACTTAAGTAAATATGGCTCTGGTTACTTGTACTTTTACTTAAGTAAATATGGCTCTGGTTACTTGTACTTTTACTTAAGTAAATATGGCTCTGGTTACTTGTACTTTTACTTAAGTAAATATGGCTCTGGTTACTTGTACTTTTCCTAAAGTAAATATGGCTCTGGTTACTTGTACTTTTACTTAAGTAAATATGGCTCTGGTTACTTGTTCTTTTACTTAAGTAAATATGGCTCTGGTTACTTGTTCTTTTACTTAAGTAAATATGGCTCTGGTTACTTGTACTTTTACTTAAGTAAATATGGCTCTGGTTACTTGTACTTTTACTAAAGTAAATACGGCTCTGGTTACTTGTACTTTTACTAAAGTAAATATGGCTCTGGTTACTTGTACTTTTACTTAAGTACTGAGATTCAGTACTTCCTCCACCACTGGGAGAAGTAAGGTAACATGGCTTGGTTAAAAACATGTATATCCCAATAGGAAACAACAGGCTTTCATTAATGGAGGTTATAAATAATTTTTTTATTTCTAGAAAGCTTATTTCATTTTGATATTTTTTCATACATTTTTTTTAATCTAATATGATTTTAATAATCATAAATGTCTCTGGAGCATATGAGAGTGATTATTGAAGGATCATGTGACACTGAAGACTGGAGTAATGATGATAAAGTCAGCTTCGATCACAGGAATAAATTGCACTTTAATATATATTTACATAGAAAACAGCTGTTTCAAATTGCAATAATATTTCATAATATGACTGCTTTATTTGTATTTTTAATTCATTAAATACAGCCTTGGTGAGCAGAAGAGATTTATTTTAAAAACATTAAAAATGTCCCAATCCTAAATTTCTGAATGCCAGTGTACATGTAGGCACATTTATACATACAAATACATATATTCTTTTGTTTGTTCTCACCTTTTGTGTTGTGAATGATTCTGTAAATATTACAAATTTATTGAGAAATTTGTAGGACGTGTCAGCTGGACTGAATGTAACACAATTTTTCTTTTAATTCTCCCACACAGAATTTTTTTATTTAAAAAAGGCAATAAATAATTAATTTTTAAAAACACCAAATGATGGAATATCAGTTTGATAAAGAGCGAGTTGCTCTTGTAGAACAAAAACTATTAAATTAAATGTACAATATGTAAAGATTTTTGATTGAAATATCCAAAAACCACTAGAACAATATTATAGGCTATATTTTGTTGACTAATATGATCCCAAATGTTTCCAAGATGTTTAAATCTGGAGAAATAAGCTATTTTAACCAGGACATGGACCGTGTCCGTGCTCACCTATCAATGACATCATACCCGCGTTACCCTCGGTTTTATTTTGTAGAAACCATGGAAACACTAAAGCCGCTTTAATATCTGATGTGTTTTATTAGACAGGAGAGCAACTGTTTGGATCATTGATGGACAGAAACTAATCAATGAGTGCGTTTACATGCACGTTCTTAAAGGCACAATATGTAATGTTTCAGCATTAAAAATATAAAATATCACTATATCTATGTTATATATTTTTTAAAGTTGTGTGTTTACATTATCCCGACAGTTCCAATTAACTTCTAAATTCAGAGAAATTAATATTTTAATTCGAAGACACGGACCGTGTCTTTATTTCCGTTATGTCGCCCGTCTATCACGTCATATCCACGTTTGCGTCTTGCTTCTTGCGAACTCGGCGGAACCGCCAAACTCAAAGAGGAACACTGACAGTATAAGGGGAACACCCGTATAAAAAAGTCTGTATGATAATGGATCATGACTACTCTTTGCCTGTACGTTTTGCCAGCTCAACAAAGCGCAAACGTACGGGTGAAAAAAATGACCCGAGAAGATTTTGGGACAGTAGAAGAAGCAAGAGACGTGTAAACCTTGGAGAAGCCTTTTAAAGATGGCGAAATCTTCGTGACAAGCTCGGACTGCAGAGAGATGCTGATCTCGTTTGCGTTTTAATAAACAGGTCATTTAAGTAACCATTCAGCTAACATAATAATCATATAATCATAACATGCTGTATGTTTGCATATTGCATAGCGATCTTCACCACATTGAGACGCGTTTAGCTGAATACGTATACATTTTATCAGCGTTTCAAAAGTATATTTCTGTCCGTATATTTGGTGACACGATGATGTCATGTGTAAAACGCAGATGGACTAGCTATTATTGGTTTTATATGTAGCTGGAGAAAGTAATGTTAGCTTCGTATGGTAATATGCCACTATCTTGGTCAATTAATATAAGGTGACCGTCACTTTTATCATATGTTAATACTAGCTAAATATAATATTGATTTAATAATGATCTACTAATTCATATATCTCTGAGTTCCAAAATAAATGTTTATTAGAATGATTGATGAACGTGGGGAGCGACACAGCGCGTGTTCCAATGAACAACGTATTGCTGGTTCTCTCATTTACTATGCATTATGTTGGTAATGATAAACTAAATTGAAATGTATTTCCTTATTGAACAGTTGATAGACAGAATGTTCGACAAGCACGGATGCCATGTCAACATATCTATAATTTGAGTAACTCAAATTATGATGCGCGGTTAATATGTCAACATAGCCTACCAACTTATAGGTATGTTGACATAGCGACCGCCCGCACACCATTCTGACTCACACATTAGCTAACGTTACTGATAAGTTTAAGTAACGGTAGCTCGCTGCTATTTCATTAGATTGACATTACATAAAGTGAAAAGCCGTAACTAAACATAACAATAATAGAGATGTAATATAACAATACATTACCTTGTCAGTGAACATGTTTTCTGCTGGAGATGCCAGATTCGCTGGTTGACAGTGACAATGACAACAACTCCCATGAGCTCACGCACTTTCCCAACGTCATCAAAGTACGTCTGTTGTTATTATTTTGAATGAGTGACCCCTAGTGGCCAAAAGTTGCATACTGCACGTTTAAGCCGATTACGCCTAATAAGCCGACAACAAACATGGTCATGTTAACGCGGTAACCCGTTTTCTTTTATCGGAGTAAGGTCATAAACGGCTTAAGCATAAACCGGTCAGAACAGGTCGTTTTTGCCTCTTACCTCAATTTCGGCTGCATGTAAATGCATCAACCAGCTTTCTGTCAGCTTATTTAAGTGCGCATGTGTGATAGGTGACAAACACACATACTTCGAGCAGATTTAAATACATCCAGCGAGTGTTTTGCATGAAATAAGGACATATATCACAAACACACTCATGTAAGACTCAGAAAAATGTAAAGATGTGTTCTCATCTCATGCAGCAGAAGTAAAAGAGGTTCAGTCATAACGCTGCATGAGGGATCATGAGCCGTAAATCTCCCGCTGACACGGTGCACGCTTAATTTAACATCACAACTGACGTAACATTTGGAATATCTAGCCTACTCCGAGTCAGATACGGACATTTTTATTTTTGAGGACACTACAAGTAAATAACCCGGTTTATTAATAAAGTCATGTAAACGCGGTTTACTTGCGTTGTCAGTTTACTGGTTTGCATGTAAACGGGGAAAACTGGTTATTTCAATAAGCTGATATTTGTGAGTTATCAGCTTAATGGTGTGCATGTAAACGTGCTCATTGTTCTCCAGGGATCCGTTCTTCTTACATTGCTAACTCAGTTACCTGGATTTGATTGTTGACGATTTGGCATGATCTTGGATTGTTTGGTTCTTCGACGCTCATCCTAAACTTGCTGTCATAGCAACAGGTCCGTTAGCTTAAACCTGCTCGGCAGCTTATTTCATGTAAAAATCTGTCCCAGCCACTGCTACTATTACAAGAGTTCCTTACTGAACCAGGGGCAATGATCATTTTAAATAATACTAAATATAAAAGCTTATTTGAAAATAATATTATAATGGTGTGTAAAAGGTCCGTATAATACTATATACACAGTCACTTGATTGAGAAATTTATTTGTGATGGAATAATTACTTTATAGTCGTATTGGAGGTTTACACACATATGCAGTTAATCTGCGCCGTGACTAATGCATTAATTTGAGTAATGACGGATATGATGACGGATGGCTTGATGCAGCGCAAGCAAGAGATGCAGTTCATTTGATCTTGACCGTTAAGAAACTTTAAATAATACTGTCACGTAACGAATCTGCTTCATCCTGAATTAAAGGAAGTGTATGTAAGATTGTGGCCAAAACTGGTACTGCAATCACTTATCCCCCTCCCCCCGGATGCCGAATCACTGCTGACGTCGTGATTGGTCGATAGGTGGAGGGCGGAGCTTCAGGCCAAAACACAACATCAGTTGAGGGCTGCAACAACAACATTTAAATGACAATATCCTGGCCGGACTACAGTTGTCAGTGGTATAAGTACTTGAAATTAACATGATTTCTTAATGTCTAGTGACATATCAGGGCCATTTTATGATTCATTGAAATACATTTCTTACATACAGTTCCTTTAAAAATTGAATTACAACATTAAAAAAAATATAAATGTAAAGGTTGAACAAATACTATAAAATCGTGAATATAAACAATTGGGAATCATGTTCATCAAAAGGTCTACAAACCGTTTTTTCTTTTTCTTTTTTATTTGTCAAGTTTTTTGCCAGGTGTCTTTTTTAATTATATGATGTCATTACATTGCTGCTGTTTTGACGCCAGCCCATCGGTGCATTTCTGATCGTGGTTTGATGCATCTGCCCTCTTCAGGGAACACAGGAGCCGCTTGTCTTAGAGCAATCTTAAGTAATTAATCTTAGATAATTTAATACAGTTTTTTTTTTATCCAATCTGCAAGTTCGTTTGAAGAACCAAATTAGCCAGAGATCGGTTATCATGATTAGAAGATCTGGGATCTGTCAAATCATCTCAGATGTATTAAGCGAGGTACGAAGAACGGACCCCTGCTCAACACAGTTAGTCTTATTGTTTAAATCTGGTGTTCTTGATTTACCGAAGAGTACCATGTTTTACTAGCCTGGATGCCAGCCAAATTTAGCCCTGCCCACAAAATTTTTAGGTCGGGCAGTTCGGTCTGGCCTCGCTCCATAGAGGAGTGATTATCTCAGTTTCTATTATACAGTTTCTGTTTGGACCAATGAAATCATCAGTGCGGGCTTTAGACGATGACGGACAGATGATCAACAGTAACGTAATCATCACGTCATCAAAGAGGCTTGGATTATATTTGTTCAAATCTTAAACGGAGAGCTTGTTTGTATCTGCATCACCTTCACAATTTCTCTCAAAAATGATGATCATGTTGGGTAAGTACTCTGTGTATCATTAAATTATTTTATTTTTTTACAACACCGGCAAAGATCGTTTATTCCAGCGCGTGCAGACAGGGTTGCCAAGTTTTTACAACAAAACCCGCCAACTACTAGCCCTAAACAATAGCTTCTCAGGGGGTTCTCCGGAAAAAAAATGGCGTTTGGGGGTAAAATGTGTGTTATTTAGCCAAGGTTGCTGCTAAAATTCACACTCATGGGTCTATATATCACATAATAGTCGCTTCAACCCACGGACATAGAAAAAAACCCGCGGAAAAAAACGTGGACTTGGCAACAGTTCAGTTGAGCTCTGTTGACGTTGCCTCGTTGCTCTGATTGGTTGTAGGTCTATCCAATTGAGGTCTTTCCTGGTTGGGTTGAAACACGCCCCATAATCACAGCCCAATGGAGCATCAGACTCATATTCTGACTAGAGCTGAGTATGAACACGTCAGGCTAATGTTTGACCATGCCTGATATACAGGGGCGTAGCCCAAATGCTTTTTCAGGGGTGGCCAGTTAAGACCCAGCAATTTTATTAGGGTGGCCAAAAAAATTTACTACTGACTGTGACATGCTGTATCAAAGCAAATTCTACAAAAATTATAGTCACAAATATAGATTTTCCCGTTCTGGTGGGAAAGTGACAGCGATGCATACCCTCTATTGTAAGCTAGCACTTGTTTCTGCTAAGGAAACATTCCCAGTACCTACATTTTTAACAAAATTTCCCGAAAAGGTAGGAAAACCTAGGTAAATAACATTGACTTAACCTGATCAGCTGCCCTGCAGCTTATTTCATTGGTTACAGTGAGGGGTAGGTTTAGGGATCAGTGTTTGGTCAGTACTGTGATTGACATGACCATGGGCGTCGAAAACCAAAAAATTGTGTGTGGGTCCTCTCTCAGAAAACTTTTACTGGAGTACATGCCATTTACATTAAATATAAATTAGGGCTGGGCAAGTTAACACGTTATTATCACGTTACCGCATTAATTAATTAACGTGCCTCTGAATACACATAGAAACAAACCATTGGTCACAGGAGAATACAGTGCTGTCTGTAAGCCAAGGGCTTGCCATTCTTTGGGACAAATAAAATATTAAAATAACCAGAAACGCGAGAATGATTCAGATTTTTTTGTTGTTGTTTTTATTAAATTCAATGTAAACAGCGATTGATAATGGAGTGTACCTCTGCCTCTGGTAACAAAGTCGTGTTGAGGCTCGCGCTGCCTGTCTCTTTGTGAGAGACATTCGTGGAGAAATCAAAACAAGTGAGCAGCAATATACACTTACAGAAGAAACACACTGGGGTAAAACTGAGTTTTTTGAAGTTGTTGATATTTATGATTTATGATATTGTTAATAACAAGTCGACTTTGCAATCGTGAATTGTGTAGCATGAATGGTGTAGCCTAGTTCAAAGTAGCCTAATTAATATTAAGTTACTTACATTTTAGATCCAAAAAAACTTTTTTGTTCCACTTCACCCATGATTTCACCGACGAAAATCGTTCCAAAAGAAAGCAACACTCAGCGCGGTGTTTTGTTACTGAATGATTCAGCGTTTTGAACGAATCATTTGAATGAATGACTCAATGACTCGCTCATGAAGACGATCACTTGCTGCCCCCTATTGGCGGTTATGTTTAAAAGTATAATTGGATGTTTTTATTTAGAACGTCAATCTTATAACATTATTTATTGCAGCTGTATTTTTTGCAGTTTAAATTATTTAATTTGATTGGTAACAGCCTATAGTGTCTATTATAACTGAATTTATTAATCAAATGTAAGAATTGAACATGAAAGATGATGCATACATTTAATAAGATTTAAAAAAAATGGCCTTTATAAAATAAAATAACGCCCTGGAGTGAATAATACAAATATGCAGATTTAAGTCAGCCTATGTTAAAGCTGACAGAACACTGATGAGAATATTACTACACAATCAATATATGTATACCACCAATTTAATTTAATTTGATTAAATTAAAGTTTAAGTTGATATTTACAAGAAATATTGTTACTAACTTTTAATTGCTGTAAAAAGCATATTATTTGTTTAAAGTGTTTGCAAACCATGTTATTGCACTTTTGTTCATATAGCAGCACTTTTTAATTCATTATTGAATTTTGCGCATACTGCGATTAATCACAGAAAATCATGCGATTAATCACGATTTAACATTTTAATTGTTGCCACACACTAATATAAATATACCGCCTTATTTGCTAAACATCTGGTTGGGCAAGACAAAATTACGGAAATCACTGTATCATCTAGAGCAGCAGTAGTGTAGAGGTAAGGCGCTTGGCATCAAGTTTTGATGCAAATCTACCCGAGGTTCGAATCTGTCCTATGTCAAACTCGCTCTACTCCCTTTTCCCATCACATACAGATAGGAAAGACATTTATTTTCAATAAAAATGAAGAAATATTAGAAAAGTGGAAATAAAGCGTCTAACAGTGTTTAATATGAAATGTTTATCGGTTTGGGGGAGGTAAACAGATTCGTGCTGAATTATGTCAGTTCTGCTTATTTTTGTTTTATTGCTGTTACTATTACTGCTGTTTTTTTGTTTGTTTTTTGTTTGTTTTTTTACCACTACTGTTATTATTATCATTATTATTATTAATATTATCTATTATTGCTATTACTATTGCCGTCAGCACAACTGATCACCATCTTTAGCATCAATATTTTTATACATATATATATATATATATATATATATATATATATATATATATATATATATATATATATATATATATATATATATATACATGCTATTACTATTTAAATACTTCTACTATTATTTGTCAGTTCTGCTTATTTTTGTTTTATTGCTGTTACTATTACTTTTTTTTGTGTTCTGTGTTTACTCTGTTGTAAGTTTTGCACTCCAAATAAAAATAAAAATAAAAATAAAAAGATATGTGCTGAATTAGAGTTGATAAAAGTGAGTGGGTCCAATATCATTGATCGGAAAAAGTGGGTGGGTCTTGTCCCACAAACACACAATGGTTCAGACACCTGGACATGACCAATAAAATCGTAAGAATCGGCTGCAGGGCGGAGTTAACGCCGTACTGGTTTTTGGTGGGTGGCGCAGACTGTTTGTGTCAGAGCAGCAAAGTAAAAGTCACCTCTTTGTCATTTTCAAAAGTGCTTCAGCTTGCAAAACAGGGGTGGCAAAGCTTCACACAGGGGTGGCACTGGCTTAGCTTCGCCCCTGCTGATATGATCTCGCTCACTGCAGTGTACACTAGGGATGGGCATTTTTGTCATTTTCTTTTAGATCATCGATAGGTCTCAAAAACGAGTAATCGATTAACCGTGGACGGGGCTTGTGCGGGGCGTCTCCGTCATGAAGATATGAAACTATTTTAAGACCGTTACAAAAATGTATGCTGACAAAAACATAAGATGTCTATCCAAATATGAACATATGACTATTAAAAAAATAACTATTAGATTATGATGCATAAATGTCTTTGAAAAAGAAACTAAATAACCATCTCAAATAACCCAGTCAATGATTGGGCATTGCATTTGAGCTGAAACTATGA
Organism: Pseudorasbora parva; assembly: GCF_024679245.1. Taxonomy (NCBI): domain Eukaryota; kingdom Metazoa; phylum Chordata; class Actinopteri; order Cypriniformes; family Gobionidae; genus Pseudorasbora; species Pseudorasbora parva. The sequence goes on from NC_090184.1 coordinate 3,826,500, forward strand.
ATACACCACCTAGCTTTGCCAGAGAATTAATTAACTCAGTCAAACGCATCCTATATGAGATTATTTAGATATAGACAACATATAATCAAGTATTAAGCAAGTAATCTTACAACTTGCATCAGTGGAAAAGGACGCGGATGCGCAGATGAACTTGACGCGCTCTGACTCTCGTTGTGGATTTCCTTTAACAGCACGTGCTCATACACGGGGAGCTAAAGCACGGAGAATACAACATTATATGACAATCGTGTTCTCATTGTAATGCTGTGTATGTGACAGTGCACAGTGCTTTATTTCGCGGTCTGGAAGGCGTGCTGTCTAATGCTAACCAATCAGTCCTCAGTTACAGTCCAAAATGCCGCAATAACCAATCCAAGAAATATACAAATATATATTTTTAAGTCAGGGCGATCATCGTTTTCATGATCGATCGTCGCTGTCACGTTCGAGTACTCGACCACTGTTGCCCATCCCTAGTGTAAACAAGTCTCAAAGTGGCGCTGAGCCAACGCACAGATTAGCATTATAACATCACTTTAACACACTCAAATGTGTGTAATATGATAGCGCTGCGAGCAGAAGAAGCAAAAGTGACAAGCTCGCCAAATCATACTTGACCTGTAGCGGCGAAATTACGTTACGTTACAAAAATTACATATTGTGCCTTTAAACCACAGAAGCTGTTCTGGAAGCTCGACACAATAACTAAAACACTTCATGTTGGGGTTTCCTTTAATTTGCCATCCATTACCACCAGAAAACAAAGGATAATAAACATACATCGCAACGTGTAAACAACGGTAAATCAAACATGAAGTCAAGACACTCCTTTACATGTGTCCAGGAGCAGGAATGGGTTAATACAGTGAAATTATTGACCACTTTTGCTACAAAACTTTGCTGTCAGGATTTGCAAACGTTTAATGAAATTCGCAATGTAAATGACTGAAAAGCTAATAGCTAACATGTTTAGTAATCGAATAGATTTCTGAATACAGTGAAATGATTCTCAGGTAAACACGTCAGAAACTTTAAACAGTGTGTTAGCCATTCCCACAAACATCGTCTGACTTAGCAGTATAACTATAACACACTAACTTACCCAGAGAAAAGCAGAGGACAACTAAACACAGCGTTGTTAGTCGCATCTTGGCTTCGGTCCGTAATACAGTTATTCTGCGGCTCGAGGGGGTTTATAGGCGGTAAAAGCCAGCCCAGATCCGGTGTTGTGTAATATTCATTTCCCCTGAAACACTACGAAAAATTTCCCTTTTTTGGCAGTCGAGAATGTAGGCCTACATACTAACGTATGTATGACGACTTCAGGGACACGGGCAATTAAGAAAATTGTTAAATAAAAAAATAAAAAGAACTATAGTTTCACATGATTTATATGTATGATTAGAGGTAAAGTTAGTTTAGCCTACACTGCAAACAAAAAAATCATGTCTCCAATTAAACATGTTCTAGTGACTGATCACATCTAAATTTTTCAGTTAGCCAAATTTAATTTCTGTGAATTGATGCAATTTAATTCACAGAAATTCAATTTGGCCAACAAAATTTTAGATGTGATCAGTCACTAGACAGTATTCTGTCCACATAATCAAAAAATATTTTTAGTTTTTTTTCCTTTTCTTTCTCTCTCTCCATGGTTTGTAGTTCTTGTGGAAGCTGATTACTTTTCACTGAGGACATGATGAAACTGAATGCATATCAAAAAAGTTTGTAAAATACAAAATAGTATTTTTAGTGTCTAGGCTATCTGTTTAAGTGATAAAGAAGACATAAATATATAATTTAAGCCATTTGTTATAAATATGTGACTCATTTTATAGAGAATATGAAAAAGTAAATCATAGAGACAGAAAAGTTCCTGTATAACAGCAGGTGTATATGTAAAGATTTTGCTTTGATAAAGATTTAAAAATGTGTGACAGATACTGGTACAAGTAAATGTGCATTTACTATTCAAATTAAATTTAAAGCCTCACAAATTAAATAAAAAAAGCTATAAAGACATGAAAAAAAAAATTGTGTTAGTCTGGACAAGTGTAGGTTATTCACTCATTCACTGTTTGCTCTGTGTTCTTATTTATCTGAATGCCTGTAATCAATCTTGCACAACAACTCAGACGATGTATCACATTACACAAACTATTCATTATTTTTAAAATGTGAACTGACTGTAGCAGTTAATGCCTAATATTGTAACTGCATTATCCTTTCGAAATAATCCATGAAACAAGTAGCGACTTGAGGAACGTGCTGAATATTTTCGGTTTCCGTTTGTTTGCGTTGTCTCAAGGCCACGCCCACAAAACGGGACATTTCATGAATATTCATCAATGCTCCACCCACTGGAACAGGTTTTCACAGGAACGGAATATTACACAACACTGGTGTTGTGTAATATTCAGTTCCTGTAAAAAACTTAATTTTTTGGAAGTCGAGACATGTACATACATTCACTGTACTGCACTATACTGTATGTACATACAGGGTGTAAGATGACTTCAGGGACACGGCAAATTAAGAAAATTGTTAAAGAAATAAAGAAATAAATCTGCGTTGGACTCACGTAGCCTAACTCCTCATTCGAGTTCAAATGTTTCCATATTCGTGATGTATTTGGATGCTAAACCATTATTTATTATAGGCTTTGCTTAACTCGGGTCCCAATACTGATGGAAAAATCATCCTCTTCACATGCGCAAAAATCAACAATATGCTTGAGAATATAGACCTGCACTCCCGCGGGACTCGCGGAGCCCAACGCATAGAGCGCGGCGCGGGACTGGATTTCATGGCTGAGTGCGGGCGGTAAAGTACTCGTGTTTGTGCGGATTTCGGGAGAATAAAACTATTTGCATGACTACCGCAAAATAAAATAAAAATCTAAAAAGAAAACATCTAGAAACAAATAAATTGTTATAAAATAAAATAAAAACGATTTACAGGTGGAGGCAGAGTATTACACGTTTTTGCTGCGTTGTGCAATGTAAACAATATAATGGTTAAACAAAGCCTTTATTTCTGGAACGCAGTGGCCAACAGATGCATTTAAGAGAAAATCCACTCACCGCTCAAAAGAGTTTTTGCGCAGTGCTAATTTTCTGTATGCTGACATATCCTCTGATTATAACAAAGAAAGTTTAGACATTATGAAAGACTCATTGTGCAGTCATTTTTATTGATAACAGAGCTTTGTGAGGTCGCGTTGAACTGAGATGATAGCTTTTTTGGAATTATGACTACTATTTCAGTAGTCATGTCAAAGCAATAACTAAATCAGCATACTATCATCTGAAAAATATTGCAAGAATTAGATGTTTTGTCTCCAGGCAAGACTTAGAGAAACTGGTTCATGCTTTCATCACCAGTAGGGTGGACTATTGTAACGGCCTTCTCACTGGCCTTCCTAAAAAGACCATTAGACAGCTGCAGCTCATACAGAACGCTGCTGCCAGGATTGTGAGCAGAAGCAGAAAATATGACCATATCACACCAGTCCTCAGGTCTTTACACTGGCTTCCAGTTACATTTAGGATCGATTTTAAAGTACTATTACTTGTTTATAAATCACTCAATGAGCTAGGACCTCAATACATCGCAGATATGCTGATTAAATACAAACCCAACAGATCACTCAGATCAGCAGGATCAAGTCAGTTAGAAATACCAAGAGTTCACTCAAAGCAAGGAGAGTCTGCCTTTAGCTATTATGCCAGCCGTAGTTGGAACCAGCTTCCTGAACAGATCAGATGTGCTCCAACAGTAGCCACATTCAAATCCAGACTCAAAACACATCTGTTCAGCTGCGCATTTACTGAATGAGCTCTGAGCACTGTATGTCCGACTGATTGCACCCTATCTTATCTCTTTATTCTTTTTATAATTGTTTTAGTTTACCTTTGTTCTTATCTTTGGTTATTGTTATTTTATATGTTCTTTTGAGTTAAATATTAAACTGGGTTTGATGGAAATAGTAAGTTTGACAATAAGGTTTGAGTATGTGTAAATCTGTGGAGGGTATGATGAGTGAGAATGGGTTTAACAAGAAGGTTCCTGAGTAAAAATCAGGGAAGAGTGATTAAAATGGATGTTATGAACGTGTTTGAGAAAGAAATGAATGAGAGGTGTTCTAATTAAGATGGTACATGTATGTAGGCTGTAAACTGAAGAATGTTTATTTTTATATCAAACCATTATTGTGGATCTGACCATTTTATTTTATTTTATCTTTTTTTTTTATTATTATTATTTTATTATTATTATTATCTTTACAACTGTTTTAACTATGCTTGTTTTAAATTTTCTATTCGTCCATATGGTATTCTTTTTTCTCATGCATTTGTTACCACTGTTTTCATTCATTTCTATGTAAAGCACTTTGAATTGCCATTGGGTATGAAATGTGCTATACAAATAAACTTGCCTTGCCTTGCCTTGCCTATGAAGGGAGCGCGCACTTTGCGCGTATTCTGCCACGCCAAACCATGCACACACTTGCTTTTACGTTAAAAAAATTATGAAATATTGAAATAGCGTCATGGACGTACAGAAGAAGAAAAAGAACTATGTATGTAGAACTTGTATGCGTATACACAAATGACTTTGTGTTATGGTAAAATCTATTACATTAATTCAAGTAATTATTACATTGTAAAATCAAGATTAAGTTGGAACTATACATCTTAAGTATAATTTACACAGTCTATTCATGTAATAACTTAACTGAGATTAAAGAGTACATTTTATCATATATTTAAAAATAATATTTAATGTTTTATAGTCACAGCACATTCACCTAAAAATATTAAGTAAATTTTAATCTGAAAAGTAAAGTGCATTTGAAAATGCGCACAGGTTTTTTGTTGTTGTTGTTTTTACAAAAAGATCCCACTTGTTCATTGGTGGCAGAGACGGTCATTTTGGGATGTTGCTTTTTCTGTGGCTGACTTATTCTCAATAAGTTTTGACTTTTAACTGAACGTGAGTTATCATCACAATAACGGTAGCTAACGCTACATAAACTCTTATTGAGAATTAATAGAGTATTTTTATGTCACCATTATGGTGATTAGTGTTTTCTTTAGTTGGGCAGTTTGGCGACTTTTTAATGTTAGTGTTTCTCTCACTGCTGTATCTGGGTTTGCTATGGCAAGAAAAGCAGAGAAAACACGATCAGATGCCTTTGGCTGCTTGATGATCAGAATATGATCATTGTGTAGTGGCTTAATTCACCGATCTTATGACTGAGTATGAGCAATTTACCATTAACCTTGTTTTATTCTAGAAAAGATCCCGCACAGTTATAACCGGAAAAGTTGAATACGTTTTATAACAGACTGTACACTAAGCTTTTCTCACACACAGAGAACAAGATTCAGCCTATGAATCTCACCAATGGTGACACAATTGGATGCAGTGGTAATCTGAGTCAGTTACTATCTATAGATTAGTTTTTCCAGTGCAATTTACTTGTGTATCTTACATAAAAATAAGTGGTTCTAGTAAGTTAATATTACTTAGAAATAGCCGAGTAAAAATTACAAGCACTTTCTTTGTGGAAAAAGTTGCCTAGCTTTTATTAAAGGGCGGGTGAAATGCTGTTTCATGCATACTGAGCTTTTTACACTGTTAAAGACTTGGATTCCCATCCTAAACATAGACAAAGTTTCAAAAACTAATGTTGGACGTTTGATGGAGTATTTCTGTGTCAAAAATACTCCTTCCGGTTTCTCACAAGTTTCGGAGAGTTTTTTTCGAGTATGGGTCCGCTTGACGTTAATAGATCGGAAGGTCCTTGTATGGGCCGTACGGGCTCTTCTCCCGGTAGGGTGCGCGCGCGTGACTAGAGCGAGAGAGAGGAAATGCACGCCCATAAACACTCAGCTGCAGAACCACTTGTCCGTGAACACTTCTGTCGTTATAGTCCGCGCCGCGCTCCACTATATTCCTGTGGGTGACGTCGAGCGACTTCAACGCTTCAGCACAGCATTCTGGGAAGGCAGCGCTGCATTTGAACCGATTTGAACGCAGAAATGACGGGAAGCTTCACAACATCGCTTCCGTTCGCGTCGCAAAAGCTGATCTCCACGGTCACTGCTGTCAGGACTTCACCAAATCATACCAAAGAAGTGTGTTTTTGACGGAGCGGTCCCAGCGATAAAGGTTCGGTCGTGCTTTGGAAGCAGCCGTTGAGTAAAACTGCTTCAAATGTCTGTGCTGTTGGCTATCGTCGAGTGAGTAAACATCAGTAAACGACACGATCGCGTGCTTCGTCATTCAAATGCGCTAACGGACTTCATTGTTGTTCTCTGTATAACGTTACACTAGTCTGACGTGCAAAACCGTTTTGCTTGCTACTGCTAAGGTTTAGTTGCATACAATAGTCCATAAACCGAATCATGTCCTCATAAACTGCGAGTAAACACACACAAATGTTGACAGGCCACTAAATACAGTCCATACCACAGAGACGGACGTCCTGCTGTTGCTGTTTCTCCTGTTCAATTTATTTCAGCCTCCGAATGATTCTGGATCATATCTATTAGCTGAGATCGATAGCCATGGGTTTGTCCACGCTTGAGGACGTCACCGCTTTGTGCGCTCGTCATTCTTTAGCTCCGCCCACACGATACGCCTCCAGCCGCTCGTTTTTTTCCGGAAAGACTCGGTACAGCCTATATTTCTTTTATAAATATAATAAAACTAAAGACTTTTCGGAGATATGAAGGATGCAATACTACTCTATAGGTATTCAAGATTGACATGAGATTGACTGAAACTGAGTGTTTCACCCCCCCTTTAAAGTAAATGTCACTACAATTTTTTTTCAGTGCAGGAGCGGGACAAAACATGAATGTTGCGAGCGGGTGTCTACTTGGAAACACCTCAGTGGAGCAGTGCTCACACTGAATGGCAAGAATTGTTGGCTACTACTGACTATTTAAACTGAGCTGTGTAACTTTTATATATTAGGTTGGCTATTTTATTTTGATAATGAACTGGCTGCGGTGTCAAGTTTGCAATGACATCGCAGTTCGTATGTTGTGTGCGCGTGAGGCGTCCGTACGAAAGAGCAGAGGAAACAAATTAAATCTGTAATGGTCATACAGATAATAAGAGAAGGACATTGTTCACAATTGCAAAAGTGTTTACTTACATTGTGCTATTGTAAAATAGCCTAAAGAAAACAAGATTTGCTTTCTGTCATCCAGGTTTCCATTCCGTGAACTTGTTTGGAGGAGCGTTTGTGTGAACCTCAATGAACCAAAGTCAGCAGCAACTGTTGCACATTTCTTTTCCTTTTTTTTTTTTTTTGTTAATCTGTTAATTATTTAAGTCAAATATATTTCATGTATTTATTCCTTTTATATAGGCCTATAGACTGATTTTATGCAAATTACTCAATCTTTTTTAATTGTCCTGGCGACCCATTTTTTAAGTCTCACGGCCCACCCGAGGGTCGCTACCCAGGGTTTGAAAACCACTGCTCTAAACGAGCTATTAACCTAATCATCTGAATCAACTAATTAACTCTAAACACCTGCAAAAGATTCCTGAGGCTTTTAAAAACTCCCAGCCTGGTTCATTACTCAAAACCGCAATCATGGGTAAGACTGCCGACCTGACTGCTGTCCAGAAGGCCATCATTGGCACCCTCAAGCGAGAGGGTAAGACACAGAAAGACATTTCTGAACGAATAGGCTGTTCCCAGAGTGCTGTATCAAGGCACCTCAGTGGGAAGTCTGTGGGGAGGAAAAAGTGTGGCAAAAAACGCTGCCCAACGAGAAGAGGTGAGCGGACCCTGAGGAAGATTGTGGAGAAGGACCGATTCCAGACCTTGGGGGACCTGCGGAAGCAGTGGACTGAGTCTGGAGTAGAAACATCCAGAGCCACCGTGCACAGGCGTGAGCAGGAAATGGGCTACAGGTGCCGCATTCCCCAGGTCAAGACACTTTTGGGCTACAGAGAAGCAGCACTGGACTGTTGCTCAGTGGTCCAAAGTACTTTTTTCGGATGAAAGCAAATTTTGCATGTCATTCGGAAATCAAGGTGCCAGAGTCTGGAGGAAGACTGGGGAGAAGGAAATGCCAAAATGCCTGAAGTCCGGTGTCAAGTCCCCACAGTCAGTGATGGTCTGGGGTGCCATGTCAGCTGCTGGTGTTGGTCCACTGTGTTTTATCAAGGGCAGGGTCAATGCAGCTCGCTATCAGGAGATTTTGGAGCACTTCATGCTTCCATCTGCTGAAAAGCTTTATGGAGATGAAGATTTGGTTCTTCAGCACGACCTGGCACCTGCTCACAGTGCCCAAACCACTGGTAAATGGTTTACTGACCATGGTATTACTGTGCTCAATTGGCCTGCCAACTCTCCTGACCTGAACCCCATAGAGAATCTGTGGGATATTGTGAAGAGAAAGAGACGCAAGACCCAACACTCTGGATGAGCTTACGGCCGCTATCGAAGCATCCTGGGCCTCCAGAACACCTCAGCAGTGCCACAGGCTGATCGCCTCCATGCCACGCCGCACTGAAGCAGTCATTTCTGCTAAAGGATTCCCGACCATGTATTGAGTGCATAACTGAACATAATTATTTGAAGGTTGACTTTTTTAGTATTAAAAACATTTTTCTTTTATTGGTCAGATGAAATATGCTAATTCTTTTAGATGGGTTTTCATGAGCTGTGTGCCAAAATCATAAGTATTAAAACAATAAAAGACCTGAAATATTTCAGTTGGTGTGCAATGAATCTAAAATATATGAAAGTTTTATTTTTATCATTACATTATGGAAAATAATGAACTTTTATCACACATGCAAATTTTTTGAGGACCTGTAAACATGGATTTGTAAGCTCACCTTTGCATATATCCTGTGACAACTATAATTCACAATTTAATGCACAGCCATTCGCAATTTGTTCTCTGCATCGAAAATATATATGAATAAGCAGTTCCTTAAAGGGGGGGTGAAACACTCAGTTTCAGTCAATCTCATGTCAATCTTGAGTACCTATAGAGTAGTATTGCATCCTTCATATCTCCGAAAAGTCTTTAGTTTTATTATATTTATAAAAGAAATATAGGCTGTACCGAGTCTTTCCGGAAAAAACCGAGCGCCTGGAGGCGTATCGTGTGGGCGGAGCTAAAGAATGACAAGCGCGCAAAGCGGTGACGTCCTCAAGCGTGGAGAAACCCATCTATCTCAGCTAATACAGATAATGATCCAGAATCAAATCTGAGGGAGAAATAAATTGAACAGGAGAAACGGCAACAGCAGGACGTCCGTCTCTGTGGTATGTAAGTTACTGTATTTAATGGCCTCTCCACATTTCTGTGTCTTTACTCGCAGTGTATGAGGACATGATTCGGTTTATGGACTATTGTATGCGACTAGACCTTAGAAGTAGCAAGCAGAACGGTTTTGCACGTCAGAATACTGTAACGTTATACAGAGAACAACAATGGAGTAACCGTTAGCGCATTTGAATGACGAAGCACGCGATTGTGTCGTTTACTGATGTTTACTCATGCGACGGTAGCCAATAGCAGAGACATTTGAAGCAGTTTAAGTTAACTCACCGTCGAAGCTTTATCGCTGGGACCGCTCCGTCAGAAACACACTTCTTTGGTATGATTTGGTAAAGTCCTGTGACAGCAGTGGCGTGTAAATCCATTTTGAGACGCAACTGAAACGATGTTGTCAAGCTTCCCATCATTTCTGCGTTCAAATCGGTTCAAATTCAGCGCTGCCTTCCCGGAATGCTGTGCTGAGGCGTTGAAGTCGCTCGACGTCACCCATAGGAATAAAGTGGAGCGCGGCGCCGTTCACGGACGACTGGATCTGCAGCTGAGAGACTGTTTACAGCGTGCTCTAGTCACGCGCGCGCACCCTACCGGGAGAAGAGCCCGTACGGCCCATACAAGGACCTTCCGCTCTATTAACGTCAAATAGACCCATACTCGAAAAAAACTCGCCGAAACTTGTGAGAAACCGGAAGGAGTATTTTTGACACAGAAATACTCCATCAAACGTCCAACATTAGTTTTTGAAACTTTGTCTATGTTTAGGATGGGAATCCAAGTCTTTAACAGTGTAAAAAGCTCAGTATGCATGAAACAGCATTTCACCCCCCCTTTAACTTTGATAACTTTTGAGGCTTATTTTGTGGAGTTTTATGTGGCGTTTGGACGTTTAAATGGCAGTAAAAAGCGATTACACTCACAGTGTGGATGAATCGTGTTTGTGTGAAGACTCGAGATCTATTGAAGAGAACGTAGGCAACGCAGACACTCATATAAATTGGAAAAAACCACTTGTTTTTTGATCCATTAATGCATCTCTCACTTACTGTATGCGATCGCACTGTAAAGCGCCAGTCAGAAGAAAATGCAATAATTAAGAGACTCTGATGAGTCATCGCCGTACTATAGTACAAGAAAACATCACAGCCTATGACATTGACATGAAGATGAATTTAAAGCAGGAAATTGAAACTAGAGCAAAAAGGTTAAAAAATTTACTAGTTTTCTCCCATATTCAAAACTAACAGATGGTAACAGTCTTCCATGATGTTCAACACACATACTTCTGTTCAAATCTCAGAACATTTCATTTCGTTTCATGACCCTTTAAAACAGAGCAGAGAGCGCTTGAGCGGCGTTCAGAGGTCGTCGTCTTAAGCCGGGTAGACACTTTACGATTTTAGCCATGATTTGGCCGTCTGAGACAAATTTTGCAAATCCTAAAAGACTCCTCTAGCCTGACGTGGTCATACTCAATTCTAGTCAGAATATGAGTCTGAAACTGCTCCATTGGGCTGTGATTATGAGGCGTGTTTCAACCAAACTAGGAAAGACATCAATTGGACAGACCTACAACCAATCAGAGCAACAAAGGGACGCATAACGTTACTTGTCAAATGTCAACAGAGCTCAACTGCACTGTGATGCCAAGTCCGCGTTTTTTCCGCGGGTTCTTTTCTATGTCTGCGGGTTGAAGCGACTATTATGTGATAAATAGACCCTGGAGTGCGAATTTTAGCAGCAACCTTGCCAAAATAACACACATTTTACCCCCCAAACGCCATTTTTTCACCGGAGAACCCCCCTAGTAGTTGCCGCGTTTTGTTGTAAAAACTTGGCAACCCTGTCCGCACGTGCGCTGAAATCAGGCTGGAATACACGATCTTTTTAATGATACACAGAGTACTTACCCAACATAATCATCATTTCTAAGAGAAATAGTGAAGGTGAATGCAGATACAAACAAGCTCTCCTTTAGGATTCAAACAAATATAACCCAAGCCCCTTTGATGACGTGCATGATTACGTTACTGTTTATCATCTGTCCGTCATCGTCTAAAGCCCGCCCTGATGATTTCATTGGTCCGAACAGTTTCTGTTCGGGGATAATTACTCCTCTCTGGAGCAATGCCAGACCGAATTGCCCGACCAAAAATGTTTGTGGGCGGGGCTAAGTTCGGCTGGCATCCAGGCTAAGATTCCTCTGATCCTTGGCTAAAATCTGACGTCTTTGGTCGTTAGTTTGACATGTTCATCGGCAGCCGATTAATGAGCGCTGTGATCAAATTTTACCTCAGACGAAATTCTGGCAGTGTCAGAAGATTTGCCGCACAATCCTGCAGTGTGACTTCTCCTACGACGACAGTCAAATATCTCCGTTTTTCCAAGACAAACTATGACCAAAACGAGAGCTAGAGATTTCTTTGTAGCCTCCATTTCAGTCCGGCATGTAATGCAGCTCACCATCACCGAACGCGTCATTCATTGATGATATAAAACTCCAGACGAGTTTTCTTGTGCGCGTCCGTCTTTAGCACGCCTTGACTATCGTACGGTCTGACATTAATGACAACTGAGATCTTACAGTGTGACTTACATCGGGGATCAGTTCGTACAGTCTGACAACTAACATTCGCAAAGGATTCTGAAAAACTGCACAGTGTGCAGGACACATTACGTGATGTATTTGTTGTAGAGGACATAGGCGTGCTCTGTGTTGCCCTCCTCTCCGTACACATGGGCCATGCGGATCATCTCCATGCCCGAGCGGAAGTATCTGCGGACGGGCACTGCTTCATTCATGTCCACCGTGCTGCCCTTCTTGGTCAAGGCCCGCACCCGCTCCTCTGGGGTCAAACTCACATCGGCATGGTCCAACATCATGTGGACGACGGCCCCAATCTAAGCCTTGTGAGGAAACAATAATAATCATCCATTTTATACTCTTGTGAAATCGACGCACTATCATAAATAAACCTGTCTCTTGCGTGATACCAAGACATTTTGAATATTTTCCGATCTAATATGATTTCTGACCTGTAAGGTTGCCAGAATTATAATCATACATTGTATGTTAATAGGCCAGAGGAGAACTGAGTTTGGATTCTCCCAAGGTTTATTTTTCTCCATCACGCCCTGATGGAGTTTCGGTTCTTTTGGTCGCCTTTGGCTTGGCTTGCTCAGTTGGGGACACTTAAATTATGATCCAAGTTATTCAACTAAATATACAAATAAAATAATTAATTAGGTCTTATTAATTCTATAAACTATAATACTGATCTGCCAACATTGTCGCTATATGATCAATTAAAATAAGCTGATAACATCACTGTTTACTCCAGAACGACTGTACAGCCAAATCTAATTCTGTTGCAATATTGTCCTGTTTGACACTGTGAAGCTGCTTTGAAACAATCGTCACTGTAAAAGTGTGATATAAATAAAGTTGGTTGATTGATTGATTTATAACGCACTATTCATTCCACAGAATATCAAAGTGCAACAATGGAAAAGAGAAAAATAACAAAAATGAATAAAAAGTTGTTGTATTTAAAATAGATTAATACAACCAATAAAACATACAAAAGCTTTTCTTCATATTTCTTTAAAGATCATAGACAAAACACCAGTCCTGAATGAAAGAGGATAATACCTCAGCCATATTAACACCTCAGCAACTTAATGGGGCAGTGTGTAATATTTATGAGGATCTATTGACAGAAATGTAATATTATACATAACTATGTTTTCAGTGGAGTATAGAGGCCTTACATAATGAACCGTTATGTTTTTATTACCGTAGAATGAGGCATTTCTATCTACACACACCGCAGGTCTCCTTACAGTGAAGTCGCCGCCATGTTTCTCCAGTCCCTGACAAAAGTCTTGTCGCTTGTGTACAAATTGACCTAAAGTGCCGCTGAAATATATTTCTAATCAAGATTTTTTTTACAATAAATTGCTCATTTTAATCCCACCAGCTTTTGTGATAATGTTTCAGTGAAAAACTAAACTTTCAAAAAGTATTCTAATATTCACAGCTTGGTAAAGCCCATTGAGTCACCTTGTCATATGAGCTTCACCTGTGACTAATAATGGATCAATTAGGTCTCAAGTGTGTATAAAAAGAACCCCAGTACACTAGACCTTCACATCAACTGCAACTAGACCTCTGCAAACATGCCTAAGATTCACCCTGAGACTAAAGTTTTGATTATCAAGAGGCTG